>NC_138887.1:79563087-80163087 GCF_965194825.1 Balaenoptera physalus | reverse complement strand
TATTAAAAAAAAAAACACACTCAGAAACAAAATTAAAAGACAAGTGAAAAATTGAGAACAATGTTTATATCATACTCAGTCAACCAAAGATTAAAATCATTTCCACATAAAAGGCTATTATAAATTAATAAGGAGATAATTATCACCACCACCAAAAAAAAGGAAAAGAAGAGTAGGAACAGGGAATTCACCAAAGGAGAAATACAAATGGCCAAAAAAAGTAAATTTTTAAAATGTGCAAACACACTAGAAATCAAAGAAATGTAGCTATCTTGGACTATAAGCCCTCGGTTTTAAAATGTACATCTTACCAATAATCTATACATTTGGGTGTGTATTTGGGCTTTTGGAATCAGCTTGGATTAAAATCCCAGTTCTGCTACATATTAACTGTGGGATACTGGCAAATTATTTAGACTCTGTAAATCTCATTACTCTCATTTGTAAAACAGAGATAACAACATTCTCTACATCACAGTAATGTCATGAAGAGTGAACGAAATCATGCATACAAAGTACCAGCACATAGTAAGAAGTTAATAAATGTTTGCTATTTTATTAGTACCTATCCTGATATACTGGGTAATAATGAAACCACTGGGCTAATCAGAAACCTGGATCATCTTCCTTCTTCCAGATTTGTGAGTTACTCCAAGATTATGTACACACACACACATACACACACACGCACAAAAGACATAATGGACAATCGTTATTAAAGACTGAAATATTGGTCTCAAAATAATAGGAATAGTTAAGAATTATTTGGGTCTCGATTTTTAAACAGCCACTCTAAAAGATAACATAATTCTTGGTTCCATTATTTTTCTGCTAGTAGAAACACTTAACAGTTTTTGTGATTTTAAATCATGAGGCTAAAATCAGGAGTAGAAGATATGTACAACTTAAATTCAGGAAATTCTTTAACAAAAGGTACATTTATGTCATTAATCAAATCATTTTTATCATTTTAGAACTTATATTTTAAATTTGATAATGTTTAAAAGGTTAATTAAGGATGGACCTAGAGAATATAATGCTTAGTGAAATAAGTCAGACAGAGAAAGACAAATACTATATGACATCACTTATATATGGAATCTAAAAAATAATACCGATGAATCTATATATAAAACATAAACAAACAAAAAAAAAAACATAAACAGACTCACAGACATAGAAAACAAACTTACGGTTACCAAACGGGAGGGGGTAACAAACTAGGAATATGGGATTAACATATACAAACTACTATACATAAAATAGATAAGCAACAAGGATTTACTGTATAGCACAGGGAATTATACTCAATATCTTGTCATAACCTATAATGGAATTAATTTGCAAAAAAAAAACCCGAATCACTATGCTGTACACCTGAAACTAACAAAGTATTGTAAATTAACTATATTTCAATTTTAAAAAGTTTAATTAGTAACTTCTTTCCTTTTGGCAGCTAGTAAAATACAAATAGTAATAAATTAGAAACATTTTAAAATATTTATATGTATGATGTATGCATATAGAATTCTGTATTCAAATGATCCAAATAAAAAAATAAAGTTATTTGGTCAAGTAATTTTGCTAATAGGCTTAAGATACTGATAATGATTTCTAGGAAAACTTCTTGCAAATATACTTCTTAACATTAAAAACTCTCAGTATAAGATGTAATTGTAGCAGCAAAAGTCACCTTAAACTCCCAAATCAGAGATAGGAAGCCTTTTGAGTTTACATTGGTAAACACTCCCTCATGGAATAGAGAAATAGTGGAGGCCATTAAAAAAAGGAAACAATGGAGGAGAGATTTGAAAGAGATAGAAATCACTGTACTCATGCACATTTAAAGTAACCTTTACAAATCAAATGATATGTTTCAGTTTTATATCACAGGAAATAAAGGGAGAGAATCAAAAAGTGAAGGGAAAGAACTGGGGGGAATAGAGGAAGGGAAAGACTGATCAAGGCTGATGAACATAGAAAAAAGAGAGAAAAAGAAATTGAGTTAAAGAAAGGCAGACAGGACACGACAAACAGGACATGACTCAAAAAAAAAAAGAGAAAGAAAGGAGAACAGAGATGAGCACATGGACACATGCACTCCATGGAAAAAATATCCATGGGAACCAAATACCAAAAAAAAAAAAGAAAAAGAAAAAGAAAAAAAGACACAACCCAGAAACACTCTTTAAAGAAGGAATATACTTCTCTTCTAACCTTTCTTCAATGAAGCTGTTAAAGATGATCAGAAGTGTTGTGGTTTTGCATCTTTAGGCATACACAGAGCCAAGACATCTTTTACTGGTCCCCACAGGCTGGGTAACATTAACCTAATGGTTGATTCTGGCCCAAAGGCTAGAAGTTGTCCACTCCCATACTTGACAATGAAAACTACTTAATCTTCTGCTGCGTCTCCTAAAAAAGAATGCTATAAATAATAAATAATACATCCTCTGCAATTTTTTTGACATTTCACTTATAGAAAAACCATGAGCCACTTTCTCCTTTGTACTGACTGAGGCATTCCAAAACTGGCACAGACATATTTTATTTAAATAAATCAGTCTTTCAACTGTAATTTTAACTCAAAATTGGCAAAATCTCCTTTATTTCTTGCATATGAAAACCTTACCTTTTAATTATAATAAAGTGTGAATCCTTCTATAACCTGGATTTTTAAAAGGTATCTCCCATTGGGGTAATGAAAGAGGATGTTAATGTACTAGCTTCCTTGAAAATATTTTAACATTTTCATACAATACTAGAAAACTCACCTTTTCCCACTTTTAGCCTAATAGTAGTTTCTTGTATTTATAAAATAACCACATTCAAGTCTTACCGTGGAGAAGCAACATTTTTAGTTCCGTTCAATTTCTTCACTTTAAATAAATAAAGAAATCAACTATAT
Organism: Balaenoptera physalus; assembly: GCF_965194825.1. NCBI lineage: Eukaryota > Metazoa > Chordata > Mammalia > Artiodactyla > Balaenopteridae > Balaenoptera > Balaenoptera physalus. Next base: position 80,160,179 of record NC_138887.1, on the reverse strand, counting down.
AACCCTCTGATTATAAATCAAATCCAAGATATTGTTTGACAATGAGATGCTTTTATTAAACTTGATACATTTAATATATAAGAATTCTGTGAAAAAATTGGGGTATCAAGTAGGATCTGGGTCTTTGCATTACAAAGTCTGCCCCCAAAAGATGTCATCTCACTATATCCTGTGGCTGAAAGCATACAGATGACCAAAAAGCAGCAACATCCTTTCCTGGTAAGACAAGTTCAACTGACTTGCCCATAGCATTACAAGTCCTCCTAGAAAAATTAAAAGTCCCCATCCCCATCTCTACCTATTGTTATCTCCTGGCAGGTGAGCTGTATGAAGCACCTTCATCTGTGCTTGGCATGAGGTCCACACATGATCAGCCTTGGGAAGGCCATCTTCCCCTCAACCAGACAACTCTACTTCAACTATTCTGAAACTCCTTGGAGGGGTGAAACTTCTGGAAAAATGAAAGAGAGCAAGAGAGAGAAAAGGTCTGAATATCGAAAGGAATACACAAATGATCAAATTCAGCTGCACCAATGCCAAGGGGAAGGATGAATAAGTTAGAAAACAAGCAATTTTGCAAAATGCTTTCTGGTATGACAAAACCTGACCAGTGTCTCGCTGTTCCTGACATACCATTTGCGAAGGCCCCCCATTCTCTTACCAGGCATGGGCGTCTCCACGATGAGGTGTTTGTGGTTGGTAAACAGTTCAGTGGAGTCTTGTTCTACTGATCTTTCCTCTAGGTCTGATTCAGGGATCGTAGCACAGCCACCTAGTTGAAAAATACAAACAATATTTTAAGCAATGTGTAGAAAAATCTACCTCTCCATATGGCAACCTCAGCTTAAGAACGTACCAGTCATGAAGATAATAAATAAAGAGACAACAATCTTCAGGAGTAGACCAAAAAAGAATAATCTTAAATGTTTCTCTTTTGGTGAAAATGCTGGGAATGAGTCATTGCCTTTAAAGACATACCGATGAGCACTTAGCAACAGCAGCAATGGTGTTGTCTTCAAATTTAACCCTTTTAAAGTCAGAAAGGACAAAATCTATAGCATATGTGATATCCATACTATAATGGTACCTCAGCAGAAATTCCCTTTAATACCAGAGCATCAGAAACTATAAAAGGAACAAAGCACATCGACTGTGAGGGAAAGAAAACTTCCCTGAACAAAGAGGAAGGCCACTGGTGTTCTGAGTTGGTGACTACAGTGGTATTTCTCAGGAATTTGATTCTATTCCTGAATCCCAACACCTTACAGCACAGACACAAACACTTCATAATTCACAGCAAAGCCATAAATGCATTGTGGAAGCTTTCAATTCCAAGTCAATTCCAAGGTGACTTGAGGATAAGCTGGAACCACTGCACTTTTAAAATATTAGGTATAAGTCATTTGATTTTATCCACCAAAATATTGTACGGAGAACTCATGTTGAGAATTTCATGACTACATCTGCAACCTGATTTGACTAATTTGACTAATTTTCTGGAAATGTACTAACATGCTGTATACTGTACCCATTTTTTCCCAAAGCCATTCTTGTAACTGAAGTGTGATTTTTCCTTTTCTGAGGCTTCTCATACACTGAGTCCAAAGCCTCCATATTCAAGTTTGGCTTTATGTGTGAGGGGGTTTATAAAGAGAGGGTATCAGCAGCACTGATGTGTAAACCACGTCATTCAAATGAGAGTGAAGTCAAGATCCCAGGTCTGAAGGAAAGTATACCTTACCATCCATCCCTCTGTATCACCTCTGAAAAAGAAATCGGTGTTGAGGGAAACTTGAGAGACAAGGATTTCCACACTCATAAAATAAGAATTAGAGGTAGCCTCAGAGGTTCCCCAAACAGGAAATGTTAGAATTATCCATCAATGCAATGGATCTTGCCCGCTTTATCTTAAAATAGCTAGGGCCCCCATCCAGAAGGAGAACCAGGCTTATTTTTAATCTCTTTCCAAAAACTGTAGATCATGGTAACAATAACTATCATTATTACATACCTTCTCAATGCTGAAAACTCTGCCCATATCATCTCATTTAGTTCCTACAAACCACACCATGAAATAGATGTTATTATTCTGCTTTTACAGATAGGAAGACTGAGGTTTCAGGAGATCAGTACATCATTTCCTGGAAATGTTCTAACATGCTGTACACTGTACTTATTTTTTTCCCAAAGCCATTCTTCTTGTTAATTCTTTGCCAAGGTCACACAGCTCCTAAGGAGTAAGACAGAGCTCACACCCAAGCGTGACAACTCCCAAAGCCTCTGTTATCTAACCATTTACTATATGGCTCCCAGTTGCAGCATCAACCAAAGAGATACCTGGCTGCAGGTCTTGGGTGTCAGCAGGTTTTATCTCACCTGATGATCTACCAGGTGTGGTTGCGAGGAGCACTGCTTAGAGTATTGTGAGGCCAGGGACAGGCTCAGAGATGCCAGGACTTTGGAGAAGCCCAAGAAACAGCACCCTTCTTCTCCTCCTGGACTCTCACCCAACTGAGAAAAAAGGAATAGAGTATGCAGAGGTGGGGAAGGGGTACCTCTGTAAGATTAATAACAGGGAAGAACAGAAAGAAGGGAGTGCTCCCGGCAAAACAGAACCCTGACCCCAAGAAAAAAGGCCGAAGAATGGCTTTCTAGACTCATAAATCAGATTAAGTCATTTCTCCATCCCCAAGGCAGAGGGAGGGAGGAAGCAGGATGAGGGCAGGAATGTTGTACTGATGCAGCTACCTTTGCACACAAGGAAACTTCAAGACTGGGGAAGAAGTGTCTCCAGCCAACAGATGGGAGAGAGTGCAGTGATCGGACAGCAGTGCTGCCATGCGTGGAGAGAGGCAGGTCTCCTCTGATTAATCAGTGTCTACCGTTTATTCCAGCTGGCTCAATAGTGAGGCAAGTGAGAAGGATGAAGACTTCAAAAGCACTAGTTCTTCAATCAGGTGGGCACAAAAGGAAAAGTCACTTGCTGTAGACTATCTTGTAGACTATACATTACATAAATTACAATGTATGTAATTTCCTCTCTTGTCCTTGGCACAAAAGTTTTGCCTTGTCCAAAGTACAGAGATGACAAATTTCTCAAATCCCACTGCAGGGCTGACCAGTCACTTGCCTAGGAATGTTACCCTCTTTTCTTTGGATACCTCCATGCGGCCAGACTGACCAACCATATGCCCAGAAGTTCTGCCGCTTTAAGCTTGGAAGGAACAACAGGATGTGAGATCTGGCATCCTAACCAATGGGAAATGGGGGAAGCGAAGGAGCCTTGCAGAAAATTCCCCGCCTGCCTCTCTCCCTGGATCGACTCTGAATTATTATTTCTTTTTGGTCAACCTCCAGAAAAGTGCTGTGTGCTGAGTAGATGCACCTGCTGGGACTCTTCCTGGCTCTTTGAGAGAAGTGGTCACCAGCGAAGGATGCATCACTTTGTATTACTTCACGTATTTCCTTGACTTGCTTCCCTTTTTCCTCATCCTCCCTTCCTTGAGTTGGCCAAATAAACTGCCACTTTAATTCCTGCCTCAGGCTCTGTTTTCTTGCAAAAATCATTGACATGGGAAGTAGTACTAAAAAGCAGGCCTTCAAGATGGAATTTTGAGGTTAGATCGCCCACCTATCTGTAAGAAATAGGGGTTCCATGGCTGCGTGTAAACAGACTGGGAATAACTTCTGTTATGCAATTACTTAAGCTTTCACCCATGGTTAACTGGGATGATGTGCATGTAGAGGTCAAGCCCAGGAGATCAAGTAGCTGTGGCATGGCAACATTTATAATTATAAGGATTCCAGAGTAGGGTGGCTGCTTCTGATAACTAGATACCTTGCAAAAAGAAAACGGCAAGTTCAGTGCAGCTAGCAGGCAACAGAAGGCAAATGCGATCTCAGGCCCCACCCACACCTACTGAATAAGAAGGGCAAATGGGCATATCTGATGAGATTTTTGCTAGGAAAAAAATATTTGTTAAAAATTTCAAAGTAAAAACAAACAAACAAACAAAAATTTCAGAGTAAACAGTAAAAGGAGAGAAATAAAATATAAAATTTCCAAACTAACAGAGACCTTCTGAAGCCCATTGTAGCAATGCTTCTCAAAAGGACCAGCCTTAAAATTTCCAATCTATCTAAACCAATACTTTTGTCACATATAATAAAAATGAATAAAAGGAATTACTAGAAAAATAAAATGAACAATATACAGGTCCTTATCTTTTAGATTCAATCATTGTAAAAAGTACACTGTCAATTGCTACAAGTTTCTGAACGCTTATTCTCAGTTTCAAGTAACAGACAGTTTGCAGACAGATGCTAGTCTTCCATTCACACTTTGAACAGCACTGATTTCAAGATATGGTCTACATTAATTAATATGATACATGGAATTATAGTTAAAAATAATAATTCAGCCAACTCCTAATTATCAGAAGTTCAAATAGCCAGTAAACTCATTCTGGCAACAGCAGGGGCTTCTCACAACTTATGTACCTCCCTTCTACTCCAATATCTGTCTGGCAGCTCCCTCCTTGCATAATGTCCAGAACAGCCCCCCTCTCCCCACCAATATGGATGTCCAGGCACTCCCTTGCCCACTGCTGGTACAATTATGGAGATCCACTTCTATCCCTGTACTCTCGTGTAAAAAGAAGTTTCATTAAGGAACCTGGGATCCCGAGTCAGAACTCTGGGGGCATTTTCATAAGGAACAATGTTATAAGTGGTGGCTTCATTTTAGAGTCCTATTACAATTAAATGCTTAAAACGCTTTTCTGGAGTAATCTGGAACCCTAACCCCTGCAGGTGAAATTTGAAAACATGAAGCATGTATCACAAATTGCAAACAGTATCTACAGCACTTGGAACAAGACAGTTTCTAAATTGGAGATTATACCCGTGATGTTTAAGAGGATGTTTCTGAGACATTTCACTATGCTCCCTCTTCCTCTGAATTGTTACCAATCAAATTATGTGCATGATCATTTGTGTTAACTAAACTTGGCTGTAAAAATTTGTTTCTTTGCAAATTAGTAGCACATTAATATATATAGCAATCCTCCAATATATAAAATACATAAACAACGACAAGTATAGCACAGGGAACTATATTCAATATCTTGTAATAACCTATAATGGAAAAGAATCTGAAAAAGAATAGATATATATATGTATATGTATAACTGAATCATTTTGCTATACATCTGAAACACTGTAAATCCACTATACTTAAATTTAAACATTTTTAAAGAAAATTTTTCTGGCTACAATCCTCATGTAGCCAGAAAATTATTTAAGTAGAAAATCTTACCAAAAATTCTGAACAATAGGAGATCACCCTATATTTATAAAGATAATTCAACTCTAGGGTTTTGTTTTGTTTTTTTTTTATGGATTACAAGCTATCCTTAAACCTGTTTCTGCATTCAAAAGCAAATTATAAAATTGTTGAAACTTCCTCCTCACCAGGTGGAACATATTTTATCAACAAGGGAATTACACTAAGGAAATTCTACCCACTGTCAGAAAAACAAACAAACAAACAAACAAAAACAACAATAAAAAAGAGCTCACGGACTTCCCTGGTGGTCCAGTGGTAAAGAATCTGCCCTCCAATGCAGGGGATGCGGGTTCGATCCCTGGTCAGGGAACTAAGATCCCACATGCCGCGGGGCAACTAAGCCTGCAGCCATAACTACTGAGCTCTCGAGCCTCAACTAGAGAGCCTGCGTGCTGGGAACTACACAGCCCACGCGCCCTGGAGCCTACTCACCATAACTAGAGAAGAGAAATCCCGCACGCCACAACTAGAAAGAAGCCCGCACGCTGCAATGAAGAGCCCGCGCTCCGCAACGAAAGATCCCGCATGCCTCAACAAAGATCCTGCCTGCCGCAACTAAGACTCAACACAGCCAAAAATAAATAACTAAATAATAAATAAGTCTTAAAAAAAAACAGAGCTCAGGTCCTCTCTGTAGGTTGCTATAGCATGAACTATAAAAGTTATAGAGTTCAAAAGTCAAGATAGGAGGCCAAGCAGAAACAAATGTAACTGTCTAGAATACTAGAGATCAAAATCAGAATGCAGGGTAAGCACTGATATTCTGGAAAACATGTAACCAGCTGGCTTTCAGGGAAAAAAGGTAAAGCCCTAATCTGTAGTGTTTGCCCATTTCTTTGGTATAAATACTCCTACCATGGCCAGTTTCAAGCAACCAACGTGACATCACCAAACGTGGAGCTTGGCAGAGATGTGTAAGAGGACACCATGAGATAGCACTTTCACCATTCAGATTCCGTAGACATACATAATCTCAAGAGCAGAGAGAATAGTAAAGTGTAGTAATAAAATAACTAGTGAAGAGTTTTGAGGTGTATTATCTTTGTTCTTAATACAATTTATTTGGTTATAAGTTTACATAATTTAATTTTTAATAATGGCTGAATTTGTTAACTGGCTCACAGAATTCCTAAAACTTCAATGATTGGTCCTCACCAGCCAGTGTGAGCCAGCTCCAGCACTGAATGCGGGCTTATTTGTAGGGAATTTAACAAAGCCTCGATTCAAACCACGACTCAGCATTTATGAGCCAAGTGACCTTCCTGAGCAAATTATTTCACTTTAATGAGCCTCAGTTTCCTTATCTATAAACAGAGACTATGGCAGCCCTACTTCATAAGGAAGAAATTGATGAGCATGTATAAGTGCTTGGCACATTGAAAAACACATTAAGTTCTGACTATTTACTCTCATGTCAAAGTTAGGAACACTAAAAGAAGAGTAGAGTGAATAGGCCAAGACGGAAGTCCCTAAAGTTGGGAGTCTGAAGGGGTAGGATTCACACAGCTGATACACCCATGGGGCCAAAAGACACAGCTCTGCAGCAAAAAAAAGAAAGTGTTCAGACACCTTAAACATGTGGCCACCTCTGAAGCTGACTACTCTATTTACTCACGCTACTTGATCTGCTGAGTTCTATTTGATAGATATTTGATTCTAACCCAGATGAATTCTGGTGGCCCAGCTTACCTGCCTCACCATCTGCCTTGTAACTCAAGTAGCCTAAACCAGGGGTTGGCCAGATAGTACATATTTTTTAAGCTCTGTGGGCCATCTGGTCTCTGATGCAACTGCTCAGTTTTGCCATTGTAGTGCAAAAGCAGCCAAGGACAAAATGTAAACATGAATGAGCATTAGTTGTGTTCCAATAAAACTTTATTTACTTAAACAGTCAGATCTGGCCCATTGGCTGTAGTTTGCCAACGCCTGGCCTAATACAAGGCTCACAGAAAGCTGCTCTTCAACTGCATCCTAATTCTAAAGGTTCCTAGAGGCATTTAACACTGCCAGATCATCTCATAGTATTACTATAATAACAGCAATAAGGAAGAGGAAGAGGAGGAGGAGTAATAGTAGCAGTTCTTTAGAAGAATATTATTTGCCCTACTGCTACAAATGCTCTTTTTGTTTGGGCGGTGATAAGCTTTTTTTAAAAAAAAAAATAGACTAATTTTTAGAACATTTTTAGATGTACAGAAAAATTTAGTAAATGGTACAGAGAATTCCCATATATTCTCCACACAGTTTCTCCTATTGTTAACATATTGCATTAGCATGGTACATTTGATCAATGAACAAATATTGATACATTATTAGTAGTTAAAATCTATAGCCTATTCAGATTTCCTTAGTTTTTACCTAACATCCTTTTCCGTCTCGGGATCCCATCTAGAATACCCCATGACATTAGTTGCTGCATCTCCTTTGGCTCTTCTTGGTGGTGACAGTTTCTCAGCCCTTCCTTACTTTTGATGGCCTTGAAGTTTTGAGGAGTATTGGTCAAGCATATTGCAGAATGCCCTTCTACTGGAATTTGTTTAATATTTTTCTCATGACTAGATTGGGGAAAAATTTTAAAGACAGTTTCTTTTCATAAATTCTTAGAGTTTCCCATATTTTAGGATTGTCTCCAGTTGTTCTTCTTGTCCTCTATCAAAAGTGAAAGCCAGGTGGGCAGTGAATGGGGAGGCCACTGAAGGCAAAGGAGGCCAACAGCAAGGCTGGACTTAGACTGTGAAGTCCTCAGGAGTGGGTCAGTCTGGGTCTAGCTGCTGGACGCAGGCAGGTTATCAGTTGCCCCAACTGTAAAGAGACGGTCTTAATGAGGCCTATTGTGAGGATTATGTGAGACCGTGTACACTGAACACAGTGCTCAGCACAAAGTACATTTTACCATCTCTGTTTTCTACGAATTTTCTTGGCATAGATACACTTTCCACACCGTATCTGTGGAATCAAAGAACTTTAGCTGTTAGTGCAACCACCTTCATTTAGGAGACATCAGAACAGAGGCTCAGAGAGGGTAGCGGATGCCCCTCATATCCTAGAGCCGATTCCTGGTTCTCCTGCTTCCTAAACCATTGGAGCTTTCTCAAGAATACCTTTTTTCCCATCAAGATCTCAGTGGATTTGCTTGTGAGTTGGCTGTCCTAACCAGTACTTCCTTTCAGTGATACAGAAAACCCAGAAGGTTGGCAAGCTGTTCTTCGGGTATATTTTAGGACTTGGCGGATTTATATTCTTGCAACAGAAACCTTTGCAATCAACTGAGTGTATGGGTGCAAATGTTCCATTCCTTCAGGGAGGAAAAATTTTTTTTCTTCTTTTTTCTTCATATATTTAAAAGCAATCAAACAAGGAGACACTTTGAGAATCACAAATGACCACAGACCATGCTCTGACTTGCCAGCCAAAGAATCTTCTGTTCACATGCTTGAATTGCCACTAAGAATTTAAAACAGCAGAAACCTCAAAAATATACACCAGTGACATTTTTCTTTTAATCAAGATTTACTTGATGGATAAAGTGTTTTTGAGGTTAACATTCAGATTTCATTTCAAAGGTTTATAATTCACGTGAAGTGTGGCGAATGGGTGCTTTGAAAAGAATATTTCACTATCTTAAATATGAAAAGCTTCCCTAAGATACTATGAGTAGTTAAAAAATTCTCCAAAAATATATTCATTTGGAATAGTTTTACTCTTTATCCTTTCTCAGTCTCCCTCTCCCTCTCCCTCTCTCTGTAAATGTGCACATACAACCACACATAGGCATTAAAGATATGTATAAGAGTTTTCCTGATAATTCTCCTCTACTCTGTTCATTCTTCTATTTTCTTAAAATATATTTTTTTAGCCCAAGGAGAATGTAAGCTATAGAAAGCCAAGAATCCTACTGTATGTTTGTGTAGCAATTTTAACCAAGTATTTACAAATCTTTTGACAAAATGGAAGAATGGAAGGAAGAGGGGTGGGTAAAAGAGAGAAGGAGATAGAGGATGAAAAGGAAAAGTGGGGAGGGGAGGATGAATTATCAACATATTCCATTTTTCTGTGTACACTTCTACAGACGATATTTGGGGTGACTTACTGAAGGTATAGATAATAAAATATTAAAGAATAAAAAATACAATAGCAGTTAGAAAAATTTAATGCAGAGTAGGAGGTATAGCTAGGAAAATTTGTGTCAGATAAAGACTTACATAAGGGCTGCCATGGAGAGAAACAGCAAAAGGCTTGGAGGAAAAGTGGGGCTGCACTTCCCCTCTTAATTCTCCACTGACTTCTCTTCTTCCACACTGGACTTCAAGTGGCCCAGTCCATCTTGTACTTGGACTTAACATTTCCTTAAGATCACACCATAATTGGTAAAGCTATGCTTGTTGGAAATTTTTTGACTAATGATGTGTGTGTGTGTGAGTGTGTGTGTGTGTGTGTGTGTGCATGACTCTGTTCTGTGCTTACCGGCCATTTTAGAAAGCCAAGACTTCTGTGAAATTGGGTTTACCAAGGTGCTTACTAAGCAGATGCTCCAGAAAACTACACATATAGGAGATTGTTAAAAATACAACAGTCAGACCTTGTCAAAGCACATCTTGGAAATAAAGCCCTCAAGAATGTAATGTATCACTGAATGAGTTCTTATCACAGTGTGGCAAATCAGGTTGATATCATATGGTGCCACTGCTTCTCTGAAGGAGGAACTGGAGAGCATATGTCAATATCTTTCTCATCTCCCCTTCCATTCTGCCCTTTACTTTGTTGTAATGTAGAGGCATCTCACACTTAACCTGGTACAGTTTTACAGTTTCAAACTCAAGAAAACAGAAGAAAACAATGCCTTTCTATATAGTCTTAGGTTTCCAGTTCCAACATATGATATTTGTTTTTCTATGTTTCTTTTAAATCCATTTGATAACTTTTCTTTCTCCCTATATTTGCAGATGACATGCTGACTGCTAGACAGTAGCTCATCTACTAGCAACAGAGATAATAATGGTTAACCACTGAGAGGCAGGTGAAGTTCACTGTAATGTGTGTCCAACATGATGCCTGTGGAATGTTTGGGATTTCATTTCCACTGCCTAATAATAAACTTTGATCCCCCCACATCCGGTAAGAACTTAAAATGTGTTCAGGACTATGCACGTATACCTATGTTTGAAAATATTTCCATTTCACACCTCACAGCAGAGACCAAGTTTGTGAATAAAAGGAAGTCTAATATATTTTAAGAGGTCTAGCATGTGTCTCAACAAGTTTTAAAAATCCCATAAAGACTGAATACTAAGTCCCTTGGGGCATAAGGGCTCCAGTCAGAGAATCTGGATTTAAGAGGGTAGGGTCCTCCTGGCATTAAGATGTTTCCACAACTTGAATAATGATAGGTGTCCAAGTATTCTTTTAGCTGGACCACCACTTAGAATTTAGGTCCACTTAGTACAAAGGATTAAGAAATACAGGAACATAGCCATTTTCATCCATTGATAATTATGTAAAGAGAATATACCAAGCAGAAAAAAGTCCTATTTACAAAAAAGCAAGCACAGTCCATAAATCCTAAAGATTGGAACAGATCCAGGTTAAGAAGTTCACCAGATGTCAGTCTGTAAACAGGGCTTCATAAAGTGAATTCCTCAATTAATTGTTGGTAAGAGTGATCTCTGTACTATGTTAGTGCATTATGATCCCCTACCATATGTAGGTGAATTGTCTGGTCCTATAGGTCATTAGTCAGTTATGATACAACAGAACTCAGGGGAAAGAAGTGGGGTAAGCACAATTTTTTTCTGATACAGAGAGAAGATCCCATAAAATTACTGCTCAGAAACTCGGAGCTTTCTTCACTGAAGGACATGAGAACTCTCCCATTTATTTGCATTACATCTGTTTTTCTAACACATTTAGTTCTTAACCTGGAGTACTTGGAAAGACACACACCAGTAAAAACATAAACATGGAAGTTAAAAAAAAATAAAACTACTCACTATTTTGTTAAAGTCTCCAATCGCAATGTTTTCCCACATGTTAACAAGGCCATTAAATCCTCCAAACAGGAATACAAAAGTATTACCCAGCCATTGTGAGAAGGTGAGGAAGAAGAGAAAGTTAATACTTGCTTTTCCTTGCCAGCTGATCAATGTCTAGAGCACTCTCCAAGGAAATGCAAGATCTATTGTCTTTCAACTAGATCTTTTCTATACTGATAAGTATAGCACCTTCTTGTTCAAAAAGAAGGTGATTGTGGTATTTAATTTCCACTTTGTTTCTAAATCCTAAGGCAACCCAAGGTACAACTGGAAAGACACATGATTTTAAGACATTTCCATTTCAAATACTTTCCTAAGTCCCTCTTCAGAGACCAACTCTCTCTCAAAAGTATACATGCACAAATAAAACATTATAGCTACAGTTGAGGAGGAAAGGAAGCCAATAGTTCTGCAATTATAATTACTAAAAAAGTGAAAGAGTAAGAGCATAACTCTACTTTGCCTGGGCACCACATAATAAGAGATCCAGTGTTCTTCACAGCTTCCCTCTTGCATCAAGTGGTTATTAATTCCTCAGTGATCCTGGCAACATTTCTTCAACTTGAGTTTCTTTCCACAACCCAATTAAAAGCCATCATCTTGACCAAACTGTGTTGTTTTTAATAATGACAGAGTTTAGGTGGTGATTTTGAAACTGAGAGTTCTGCTGGGCCACTTCAGTTATAAACAGGTTGAGGGAAAAGAGCGAAGAACACAACATCTCTGGAGAGCACCTGTTTCACCATATTCGTTCACAAATGAGGAAACTGAACAAGCACTCAGGACTCGTTCCTAAACAACTCTGTTATCTAATGATATATTTCTACAATAGTCCATTAAACAATGTCATATTTTGCAGAAAAGGGAAATGTACACAAGATGATAACCAGCCCATGGATAGTGGAAAGGGACATCCAAAATGGGACATGGCAAGTATCATTATGTCTGGAGCAAAGTCACATAAGTCTGGGCCTTAGTTTCCTTTTTTCTAAATTCAGAAAATATAGCATTTACTTTATGAGAGGCGAAGATTAAATTGGTCAGTGCCTGTAATACAGTTATCACAGAGCCTGGCACAGAGTACGCCCCCAATAAATGTTGGGCTATTATTTTCAGTACTAACCTCCAACATACGTTAGTCATTACGTTACAGCCAATTACACATGAAACTACAAGCCATGAGCACGGCATGAATTTATATTTGATGCTGTAAAAAATGCTCAGGTAAACCCAGAAGATGGGGTAGGCAGACCAGTGGTGGAATGTTTCTAGTTGGACCCAGTGGTCAAAGCCAAAATTGTCAACCAGGCATTAAAATAATTCACTTGAAAAACAGTGCACACATTCTTTATAGGATGAAATCACTGATAATCTACTATCCTAGATAACCACTATTCTGAGATCAAAACAGGAATTTTAAAAGGGCTCCAATGATGATGATGATGATGATCAGGGGTGCATAATCACATTCATTGTTTTCTATTTACCAGCAGTGCCATTACTACTGAGAAACACAAACCCACAAGATAATATGACATAAATGGATGAAACATTAAGATAAAAGGGTAAAACAGTGGTAGCTTTGCTTTCTCATGGGAAATTGAAATGGCCAGCAGATGAACCTTAAAAGAGGAAGTCTGCTGACCTAGTGTTACTAAACATAGGAGGCAGCCAAGGAGCGGAGGAATAAAGCAATGTATTTAAATGTATGCCTTGAAGGAAGCAAACACCAATTATTTTTATATGATTTTAATTCTCCTAGTGAATATTTTATGGGTGCTGGCAAGTCCTTCTGGAAAAGGAAGGGATTATTAATGAAGGATTCAGTGGCAATTGCCTGCCAGTGCTCTAAGAACTAACACTTAACAAAGGGTCATTTAGTTCATACTTCATCTCTAAAGCTACAGAAATTTTAAGAATCCTTAAAAAAACAGTATAGTGTTATATTCACATATACAGTCCTTTTTATTTTAATTTCCAGATTGTTCTATAGCCTGCATGATAAACAAATAAGCTTCCCACAGGAAAATAAACAGATAGAGGAAAATAGTTAATTTTTTTTCTTTTTCATGCAAAGAGTGGATGCTTAATATATACTTGTTGATTTGGAAAGGAATTCATGAAATTTGAGGAAATACATAGGAAATACAGTCTTTAAAAAAGTTATCTTTGAAGAATGCTCTACCACATCATTCCAATATTACGCGCTGGTGACAGTCCACTAATGTACAGGCCAGTAAATCTGGGGAAATGCCCCATCAGCTCCTGTATTCTATCTTGTTTCTCAAAAAACTCAGCCCATCAACTCTAGAAAATTCTCATATTATGTAAAATGAAATCTCTCTAGCTAACATCTTGCTCTTAAAATTCTCCAGGTGCTTCAAGAGCATGGACTCTGGAGCTAGACTGTCAGAATTTTAATCCCAGCCCCACCATTACTTTTTTTTCTTTTAACTGGTAACTTGATCTTTCTCTGCCTCAGTTTCCTTATTTGTAAAATGCAGATGATAACTGTACCTAGCTCATAGGATAATTGTAAAGATTAAATGAGTTAATTTATATGAAGCACTTCAAATAATGCCTGGTTCATAGCAAGTGATACATTAAGTGTTATAATAATAAGTATTACTATTATTCTCATCATCTTTGCCTTATATTGCCAAAATTCCCACACCTAAGCCTGAGGTTCTCATGTAAGCTGAAGGAAAGGAGGGTGGTGAATTTTCAGAAGGCAGAGAGCAGCAGCTACAGCTGCCTGACCTCCAGGAAATACGAACTGTCGTGTTAGCTAGTCAAGGAAAACCTTAACTGGTTGTCTGGCCTAGCAAAAAAATAAAAAAAAACAGTAGCCAGTAGGAAATAACAGCTTGATAAAGAAAGAACAAGGACTGGGGTCTAGATAAATAATAAAGGGCAACAATAAACATCAAATCAGGAATAATTTACTGTCTCTTGACCCCCACTTTTCCTGCATCTTCTTCCATTTCTTTACTCCTCTTGGCAGCAAAACTTCTCCAAAGAACTGTCTGTATTTGCTATTTTTAATTTCTTCCTTTCTCTTGTACATCCATTCCAGTCTAGACCTGGCCTCTACTACTCCACAAACAGTTGCTTTATTCAAGATCACTAGTGACCTCCACGTTGCTAAATCTATAGTTTTCAGCCCTCAACTTACTTGACCCATTAGCATTTGACACAGCTGATCGTTCCACCACCTTTTAAAACTCTTTCTTCACCTGACTTCCAGGATGCCACATTCTACTGATTTTCCTCTTACCTCACTGTATGCTCCTTCTCAGCATCCTTTGCTGGTTCCCCCTCTTCTCCCAAACTCCTAAAATTCTGACTCTCCCAGCACTCGGTCTTTGATTCTCATCTCTTTTCTAAAATCACTCCCTTGGTGGCCTTATCCAGTCTCATGGCCTTAAATAACACTTTCGTGCTGACAACTCCTAATTTTATAACTCCAGCCCAGATTTCTCTCCTGAACTTCAGACTTGTATATCCAACTACTTAGTCAATATCTCTACTTGGACATCTTATAGCATCTCAAACTCAACATATCCCAAACTGTACTCCTGATCTTCCCCACAAACCTGTTCCATCCCACAGCCTTTCTCATCTCAACTTCATCCTTCCTGTGGTTCAAGCCAAAACTCTTGGGGTTGTTCTGGATTCTCTTCTTCCTTTCACACAACACGGCCACTCTGTTAGGAATTCTGTTGTCTTTACATTTAAAATGTATCCAGAATCAGATCACTTCTCACCACCTTCAGCACTACTACCACTTTGGTGCAATCCACCATCATCTCTTACCTGAACTATTGCTAAATTACTTACCTGAGTAACCTTCAAACTGACTGCCCACCTCTACCTTTGACCACCCCCCCATAGTCTATGCACAATACAGCAGGCAGGGATCCTTTTAAAATGTAAGATTATATTCCTTTCTTCAAAATGGTCCTCCCCACTTCACCCAGAAAAAAGCAAAAGTCAGCCAAAAGGCTGTACATGATCTCACCCCTCTGACCTCATCTCCTACCACTCACTACTGGCCTCACTACTGGCCTCCTTGATGTCCTTGGAACATGCCAGGCTCATTCTCCTTACCTGGGACACATCTCTCTGATCTCTGCATGGATAAATCCCTCACTTCTTTAAGTCTTTGTTCAAAAGTTGCCTTCTCAACAAAGCCTACCCTCAACCCAATTTAAAATTACAATCTTGTAACTGCCTCTTTTCTGACATTTCTTTTTCCATAGTACTTATCACCTTTTAACACTAACACTTGTTATTTTCTAACATACTATGTAGTTTACTTCTTTATCATGCTATTTTTTATCGTCTCCCCTGCTAGAATGAGAGTTCCAAAATTTCGGGGATCTTTGTCTATTTTGTTTGTTGCTGTATCCCAAGCCCTGGAATAGTTCCTGGCACACAGTAGGCACACAATAATTACTGGTTGCCTTGACTGAATGAATTTAGGCTAAGGGATTAGGAAGAAGAAATGGAAACCAAAATTCATTCTATTTTTTACATAATATTATCTACGTTTTCCACTGGGAGGTTGGAAAATAATTACAGCAGAATGTAGTATAGTACCTCTTATTCCCATGCCCCAGCACACGTGGTTGCTCTGTGGATCAAAAAAGCTTCTCAAAAAGTTCTTTGTGTTAATTAATACACATCTTTAAGAAATGAATCTTCCTGGATGATAACACGTGGAGAATCTGTGAGACTGAGTAGGTACGACAACAAAATGTTCAGCCCAGAAAAGAAATAAGATCCCAGTAGTAATTTCTGTGGGAGCTAAAGTTAAAAAGAAGTAACAGAACACTTGTAATTCTATTTCTTGATAACAGTCATTTGTGGATGAAGGAACTGCAAAGGAAGGTACAAAGACATCTGTCTGCTTGGGAAATTTCTCAAAACAAATGAAAAAGGATCTATCTTATTTCCACTGGGGCATCAAGTTATGGTCTGGAACAGTTTATTATTCCCAGGCTACTTCAAATCTAAACGTGTTTTTAAAAGCAAGCCCAATGAAAGATTAGATAAACAACTGGACAATGTTTTTTACACTCTGGTAACATAAACATTTCAAATTCCTCCCTAACTCTTGACTAGCATAAATCTCTAATTCCAGAGAAGGTAAAATATCCTCAAAGTTTAAACATTACTTTGAATTATTCACATTTACCTCCATTTCCATCTTATACTTTCTTGGCAATAAAAAGCCAGGTTTCGTCCAAACTATGGTAGGATGACTCTCTTCCAATTGTAAAACAACTTGGACTAACCCCAGCTCTGCTTTCTTTGAAGATAGAATAAGCAGCCCCTCCCAACAGTTTCTTTTCTCTTCTTTCTTACCTCCTATACATCCTGTACTGCCCTTTTTCAAACCAAACCTTTAAAAAACACAGAGGGAAAATGTGAAGCTGTCTGCCTATAACTGAGCTATGAAAACAATTTTTAAATGGTGTCAAACACAAAAGAGATAGGTTGAAAGAGTCAGTAAGGCAAGAAAACATCAGGGTGAGGAGAGCTCTCTCCGGCTGAGAAAGGGAGACGTAGAGTAAGACCTATCTAAGAGAAGAAGCTCTGTGGAAATGCCGCAGGGGATAAAAGGAAGGGAGGGAGAGAATGGAGGAAAACAAAGGTGTGAAAATGCAGAGGGAATGAGGATAACCAGCCCACAGTACAACCCACATGTCAGAAGACTTAGCAATAAAAGGGGGTGGCTAGGAGAGAAAAGAAAATACTAGGCTGATAGAGCTGTTCTGTTTGCATCATGTTCCACAGTCTGTGAAACCTTCTCACTTGACCTTGGTCCTCACAACAACTTTGAGTGGAGAGTAGGTAAAAATCTGCACCCCCAGACTCCAGGAAAACCGCCCACTCAGCTCCTGGGCAAGTCACTTAATAATTCGGAATCTCTATTTCCTCATTTGCAAAGTGGGAATAATATCTTCCTAACAAATGATTATGAGGAGTAAATGAGATATTACATAAAGCATCAAAGTCCTGCTCGATAATTGGTAGCACATTGTGGTAGAGAGCAAGACAGAAGGCAGAAATTGAGGGAGCTCCTAAGAAGTACAGACAGAAATGTGCAGTACAAACAATGCAGACAACTGAAGATCCAGACTTCGGGTTCTGAGGGGTGAAAACTGGATGCAATTTTTGTGTAAGAATATGGAAAGGAGGACCATGCCGCATGAAGGGACAGGATTAGGGGCTTATTTATGATAGTTGAATAATTACATTAGTACCATTTTTAATTACTTTTTATGTGCTAGTCATAGTGTTCCTTACTTTATATGTTTGCTCATTTTACAGCTGCCTAAAATGGTAGTTAGTAGTGTCTCATTTCACAGGTGATGAACTAGACTCTAAAAAGTTTAAGTGACTTGCTCAAAGTCATGCGCATAGTGAATGAGAGAAACTTTTATGTGCTGACTCCAAAATCCAGTCTTAAACCATTCCAGAATCTTGTTTCTCCCTGATAGAAAGAAAAGGCACACAGCAATGGGATTGTGAATTACTGTTTAAAGAATAAGAGTTTTAGATTGGCAAAAACGGGATCATGGTGTGTACCTCATACCCTCGACATCTGATCCCTCCCAATCTCATGCTCAAAAGAAAAGTGAAAGGATTTGGAAAAGTGACTGAGGTTTCATCTCAGCAAAAAAGAAATCAGCATAGAAGTAACTAAAAGAGCCACCAGTAAAGACAGATCCTTAGACGTCTAAAAAGATCCTTAGACTGTTTAAAAAGAATTCAGAATTGATTGATGCATCTATAGA
Source organism: Balaenoptera physalus (assembly GCF_965194825.1). NCBI lineage: Eukaryota > Metazoa > Chordata > Mammalia > Artiodactyla > Balaenopteridae > Balaenoptera > Balaenoptera physalus. Next base: position 80,141,997 of record NC_138887.1, on the reverse strand, counting down.
ATATAATTACAAAGGAGAGGAAGTGGCTCAGTAGAGTAGATAGGATTTACAACTAGAAAGAAGTGAAATAGTAAAGTGGAAGATAATGCCGTTTCAACAACACCGAGGAAAAGACAAAGCAGTCTTCTAAAAGTTGGGAAATTAAAATGAGTTCATAGAGGAAAATTTTTAACTACAACAAAAGTAAAGAAAATGATTAAAAGAATGATCATAGGGAAAGAAATTAAGTCTTTCTCAGGATGCTGCACAGTGGTAGAACATTTGACATTAACACGAAGATCTGTTTTCCAAAGTTAGCAGAACTGTGCTCAAAAACTTCACAAAGTCCTGAGTGCAAACTCACGCAGAAGAAAACCTCAAGGGCAATCTCATGCACTATATATATGCAAAAATTCAAATTAAGACATTAGCAAATCAGTATGATATATTTAAAAAGCAACAATAAAGAAAAACTTATTCCAGGAATGCAAAAGGATTCAATTAATGTTAATTCTTCAAAACGTTATATCAAAAAGAAATCTCAACAGAGGGTAATAATATTCATCACGCACTTCTGATTTTTAAAAAAATCACCTAGTGAACTAGGAATAACTATCTGAAATTAATAGGCAACATTATGAATAAAGCAGATAAAAACATTCACGTTAGTCAGGGTAAAGATGAGGATCCTGGCCACTTATCACTACTATTATTTAACATTATTCTAGAAATTCAAGGCAATATAATAAGATAAGAAAACAGGAAGAAATGTATATGTTAGAAAAATGATTAAATTATTACATTTCCAGATAATATGATTGTACACCTAAAAAATTTCCAAGAATATGAAAGAAAACTATATTTGAATAGGTTGAAGATTTGATCATGTCCCTCTGCATTAACAGCATTTAGTTAGAAAATATAATGGAGGAATTCTTATACTCAAAAGGATACTAACTAAATTTTTTTAAAAAACAGTAAAGATAAAATAACTAGGAAAAAAAAATGCCAAAGCTTATAGGTATAGAACTAAATATTTATAGACAACCATAAAAGATTTGAATAGATGGACAAAAATATAGCAAGATTCAGCATAAAAATGGTGTCAACTGTCTACAAATTGACTTTGAATCTTAATGCAATTTCACTCTAAATCTCAAAGGAGTGTTTTAACTTGAAAATATGATGCTAAAGTGCATAACAAAGAATAAATGGTTGAGAAGAACCAGGAAATAATAAATAATGAATTGAGGAATTTGTTCCACCAATTTTAAAGGCTATTATACAGTAATGATAATTACAACAGCATTACTATCAATGTCAGAATACATGGAGAGGAAAATGGAATAGCACAGAAATACCAGGGATAGTCCCACGTATATAAAAATATTTAGTATAAAATGTAAGTATTTCAAATTAGTGGAAAATGATGCATTATCCAATAAAATATGCTGGAATATGGGGTAAAAATTTTTTTAAAACCTCAAGTTAGATAGGTTTTTAAAAGTCCAATAAATTTCAGATGGCTAAAAGAGCTCAATGTAAAATGCAAGAAGAAAAAAGTAAGAAAAAACATATTTGGAATCAATAAAGAAAAAAATAAATAGATTTGACTACCTAAAGGAAGTCATGTTAAAAAAATACAAACTAACAAATTACCTTAAGCAAAATTCAAAACAACCAAAACCCCAGAAAAAAATATTTGTAACATATATTAAAGAAAAGGAGTTAATTTCCTTTAGATACAAAGTGCTCTTCAAATCAATAATAAAAGGTGATATTTTGATTTACAGAAACATGGGAAAGCATGAAGAATAATTCACAGAAGGAAAAATATAAAAGACTAATAAACAATAGGAATAGTGCACATTATCACAAAATTACGACAATAGAAAATCAAACAGCTAAAAATACTTTTTAAATGCAATCTTAATAAAACCACAGATGCACAATTAAAATTCCAGTTTCCACTTCTGATATCAACAAAGATGAAAAAGAATGATAATCATTGATGTCAAGGAGGTAGCAAAAAGTCACAGATGAACTTTTAAATCAAGAAGCACTTACTTGGGAGCAAGCTGGAAGCAGAAGCAGGTTTTTCAACTCTAGGTCCTTACTCTAAGGCAATAATCAAAGATGCATATAATATCCTCATGCAGATGTATAACACAGAAGTATTTATAATAATTTAAAAATAAAACTATCTAAATGTCCAACAATCAGGGTTACAGCATCTGTACACTCCTGTTACATATCTCTCACTCTAGAGATCTTGCAGGTAGTTTCCTGAACAAGCTCTGGTTTTCCACACTCATTTACTCTTATTTAAATTATGTCCTCTGCCAGGAATGTCCTCCCCTAATTTCCTTTAAATTCATGTGCCTCATGAATCAGTTTAAAGAATAATAATGACAGCTATGGTAATAATTATAGCAATAGTAATAGTGACAACAATGGCTAACATTTATCAAGTGCTTTTAAGAGGCAATTGCTATTCTAAGTGAGTTACATATGATAACATTTAATCCTGGTAACAACCCAACAAGGTAATGCTTTTATTATTTCGACTTCACAGAGGAGAAAATTGAGGCATACAGGGGTTAAATCATTTACCCAAGGTCACACATCTAGTTAGTGCTAGGCATCCAACCAAAAGTGTGCCTCTAAGTCTATGTTAGCATTTGGCCTCTCCAGGCCACCTCTTCTGTAAAATTTCCCTCTGCCCCAATCCCAGAGTCAGGCCCTAACTCTCAACCCCACTACATGTCCCCTATATATTCTCTAGAGAGCACTTCACACATGGTTTGACATCTTTATTTGTGCATCTCATGCACCAGACTCAGGATTTTATCTTACTCTGGTTTGTGGCTCCCACGATTAAGCACAATTACTAGAACAACGATTGCTTTCTGTACATGTTTACCCAATAAATAAATAAATACAAAATACATGCATAAAAAAGTAGAGAAACTGAATATCAAGGATCAAAGGAGGGGCTTCCCTGGTGACGCAGTGGTTAAGAATCCGCCTGCCAATGCAGGGGACACCAGTTCAACCCCTGGTCCAGGAAGATTCCCACATGCCACGGAGCAACTAAGCCCGTGTGCCACAACTACTGAGCCTGAGCTCTAGAGCCCATGAGCCACAACTACTGAGCCCACATGCCACAACTACTGAAGCCCGTGCACCTAGAGCCCATGCTCTACAGCAAGAGAAGCCACCACAAAGAGAAGCCCACGCACCACAATGAAGACTAGCCCTCGCTCACCGCAACTAGAGAAAGCCCACGCAGCAACGAAGACCCAACGCAGCCAAAAATAAATAAATAGATCAATTAATTTTAAAAAAAAGGATCAAAGGAAAGAAATCCATATAGAGAGGGAATCAAGGACCAAGGATAGATGGATAGAGATTACCTATCTATCTATCTATCTAGATTACCTATCTATCCATCTATCAAATGTGTGCTGATGCCACACTATCAACCAAATGACTAAACCAAAAACCAAAAGAGGGAGAGAGGGAGGAGGAAAAGAAGTCAACACAGAGCATTTTACTATTTGTCGGACACTGTGCTAAATGCTTTTGTGTAATATATGTCACTTGAATAGCCAAAAAGGATATTTCCTTACTGGAGAGTCTGAACAAATAATCACAATGTTCCACAAAGGCTGGGAGAAAAACTGTCCAGAGAGTAACAAAAAAAGAGAGAAATATGAAAAGGAAAAATAAGAGTACATTAACCTAGTAAGAAATTGACAGTGACTATTTCTAGAAATTGTGTGTGTGTGTGTGTGTGTGTGCATGTGTTTAAATTCATGTGGGCAAATAACAACTGAAACAGTATATGCTATGTATATTATGGCTTTTATTTTCTAAAAACCCTGTAAGGATAAAATGGTATCATATAAATGATTTTGGAAAGGTTAGAATATCACTTAAACATTAGTGACTGTCATCATTCTGGAGCCAGTACAGGCTTTTGCCCCCAAACTCCAAGATAAACCCTCCTGGCAGGTGATACTTCTCAGAACTTTCATGAAAACAAAACCAGTCATTTATCGGCTGGGCCCTGTTTGTTACTACTGAGGGCTGTTCAGGTAAGTAGATCTAGCAAAAGTCTCTGTGTAAGTTACAACAATTGGTTCTTTATTTGATGTCTATTTGTCAGGGAAAGATACAGCTAGATGGGCCGTAAAACAAACCTCTGTTTTTACAGAAACAAGGCAAGGTTGAGGTAAAGTGGCATTTTATGCACAAGAAAATGGGCTTAATGTGTCCAGGCCATAATGTTTATAAAAATAAATTAAAAACTCAAGACATACAGTGAACTTCCACTTTGCCAATGAGAAGAACTTACTATCATTTAATTCTACCAGCAAAACTACTTTTTTTTTTAAACTAATATGCTTTACAGTCTTTCCCCCAAATATGAGTACAAAAGATCTTGGCCCAAAATGGTCATTTTAGAATTAAAGAAATGATCCTTCTTATAGACACAACTTTCAGTAAATGGTAGATAAACATTTTCTCTGAAGGCCATGGTCAATGACTAGTTTTAGGTATAAAACCACTTGGTATGGCTACTCGTCAATACTAAAAAAACAAAAAACAAAAAAACAAACAAAAAAAACTTTCACTTTTCCCAAAGGTTCTATCCTGAATGATACGGGTTACAATGCAGAGGGAGTGAAACCTCTAACCCTCCAAGTTACTGAATCATGGGTCTCAGTGATACTCATGGAAACCCTCAGCCTATAAAGCTGAAAACGTCCAAAATTATCTTAGCATCCTGGTTGAATTCATCTCCCTATATGTTTGAATTGGAATGATTTCTGTTGTACCTCTTTCAGCTATTTCTAGAAGAGACAAATGAATAACCCCCATCTGCCAGTCTTATGTAAAAACTTTCCCTTAAATGAAATTATCCTTTAACAACTTCCCAGGACATTCTCTGTTTCAGTCTCTTGTGGCATTCTTCTGTGCTTTCTCTGGTCTCTTATCAGCAGCATATGGGTATCTATCACTTAAAAAGAAAAAGTTTCATCTGTGAACATAATGAATAGCAATCATTTTGGATACAAAAAAGCAGTCGTACTTCTTGATTACTGTACAACTGCAGTTCCACCTACTTCCATGAACTTAACTTCAAAAGTGCCTACAATTATATTATGTGGGTGTTAAACACACAAGTTTAAAAACTGTCAATTTCTCAATTAATGTATGATAATCACTTATATGTGGAATCTAAAAAATACAACAAACTAGTGAATATAATAAAAAGAAGCAGACTCACAGATATAGAGAACAAACTAGTGGTTACCAGTGGGGAGAGGGAAGGGGGAGGGGCCATATAGGGGTCAGGGATTAAGAGGTACAAACCATTATGTATAAAATAAACTACAAGGATATATTGTACAACACAGGGAATATAGCCAATATTTTATAATAACTATAAATGGAGTATAACCCTTAAAAATTGTGAATCACTATATTGTACACCTGTTAAGTTATATAATATTGTACATCAACTATACTTCAATTTAAAAAATTGTCAGTTTTGGGCAATGCCACATGATTAGCTTTCTGTTCTCAAGTGATCATCCAGTAGACCTGTCATCAACCGACCACATTACCTGGATGAACGGAGCTCCATAAAGAAAACCATCTAGCGTGCTGATAAGAGCTCAGTGCTGCAGCTGGACTCATGGGGCTTCAGTTCCAGCTCCACAGTTGTATGATCTTAGTCAAGAAATCTAATCAATGGAAGCCTCTGTTTAGTAATCTAAAAAGTGGGGGAATAACAGTATCTACCTTGGAATTTTTGAAAAGATTAAATGAGACAATCTCCATAAAAATATGTCATGCATACAAATATGGCCAATAAATGTCAGCAACTCTTATTTTTATCATAAATAAATTAGTTACAAACAGATGATAATTAAATAAAAACTTTTTACTTAATTGCTGCATTTTTGGCATCCCAATTTTGAGTACTGACACACAAAAGAACGTTCTTTATTAAGAATACACCAGCTATGAAACAAAAACTACAGACTAACTTTTTTGGTTGTTTGTTCTGTCCCAAATGAACGAAATTCATCCAGTTGAACATAAACTGCTTAGTTTTCACATTTTAAACAAACATTTGCCTTCGACTTAGAATGAAGAGGTTGAGGGAATTGGGTAATTCTCTATCTGTCTTGAAGAGCTTGGCTGACATTTTATTATATATTTTTTAACCACCATCAAGGGTACTGGGCAGCTCACTAACACTCTGTTGAAAAGGATTCTGAAGTCTGGTTGTTATCCAGGTCATCTCATAATTTAACTTCTCTTCACCCAATCATTAAAATGTCAGGTAATATCCCAGCCACTGCTGAAACTCTTTTATGTTTGAGGCTCGAACTGATGGAAAACAAATCTTAATGCCTCAGGACAGGCTGGGTCCAAACCTTCCAAAGAGTGTAATAAATATATTCAAACTCTTAAGAATTTAGAAAATAAATTTCTCTTGCATGACACAAATAAATAAGACCAATTTGAGATGGTGAATAGCTTGGTGACTTGGCCACGTTAGGAATAAGACAAACATACTGCCCTGTTCCATCTCAGAGAGAACAGCGTCTTTGTCCTGGCTCCTTTTCAGCTCATAATGAAGTGTTTCAGAGGACGAAGTAGTTAGTCTTTGGAGGCCCCTGAAGGACAGGATAAGTTCCAAGCCAAATACCGAAAAGGATGGTGCCCCCCAAATTTCCCATTTTTATTAGAGATTTCAAGTAGGAATACCCAACAATAAGATTTTCAAGCTGTTAGAACTTAGGGCCAAAGAGCGAGCTTGAGCCTTCTGAACATGGAGAAATAGCACGTCAGACCAGTGGGAAAGCAGAGTCTGCAAGACGAGACAGTCTAAAGCTGGGCTGAATTCTCCCCTTTGAACACTGAGGATTTTCATGTTCTGGTACTTTTAATGCATACTTCCTTCAGGCTTTACTCCAGTGCTTCATACTAGATCTTGCATATGCTTTTTCTTTGCTGAGTATATTCTGAAGCCAGATGGAAGACTACACCATTTCCCTTTGTCCCAGATGTAGGAAATATGAAAGCTTATACACTGATATGGAATAGATTTTAACAGCTCATGAATCTCAGAACATGGCTGTGATGAGTCCTTCCTAAAAGGCAATGCAACATAAAACAGAAATTCCTACCCGAAACCCCTATAACATTTTGTTGCAGGCTGTAGCACAAGAGATTGTGCAAGGTAAGTAGTAACACACTCTACTTCCTATGTGATTTCTGGTTTGTCTTCTATTACTTGCCAAAACTAGGCTACAATTCTTTAGCAGAGTTCTCCACAAAAAAAGAGAAACATGCAGAGAAGTGCAAAAACGGTTTTGAAGGGCCAGCACAAGCAGATGAGTGACTACCTGTGAAAGAAAGAAGCAATCCCTGACACTGCCTTGCTTCACACCAGGCCATAGCTAAACAATTATTGTTACTGTTGGGATCTGGAAGACAACTTGTTTGAGAGCCTTCTGAAATTTATTTGATGTATCTATCCAACTTTGGGTTTTTAAAAAAATTTTACCCCAAATTCCAGCACAACTTTCCATGAATTTTAAATACACTTGTAAAAATATCCTAAATATTTGTATATAAATGGGACTATCCCTAGTATTTCTGTGTTATTCTAGTGGCGGGGCATGGTAGGGGAGAACAGGCATCAGAGCCAGGAGGCCAGCTTACTCATCTCCTACCAGCTCTGCCCCACCACTGGCTCTGCAACCTCAGGAAAATTGCTTGAAACCTCTAAGCCTTAGTTTTCTCTATATAGTGGTGGTAATAGCTTCCCTTCTTATTTCAGGGTTGATGTGAAAATGAAACATCATAACTTATGTGAAAACACCATAATAATACAAAATTATTACAAATAATGACAATTAAAACATGATAGGGGAAAGATATGCCAGAATCAAGCTTTTACCCTTCTTAGAAAGGGGACATTTCTCTAAGGCTTTCAACCTACTGAGGAACTGTTTCATGCAAGGTGATGGAATCCAGGCATGATTCCTTCCTTCTAAAAAGTCGAAAGGAAGACTGAGCCAACAGAGAGAATGTAGCATCAATTCTTCTCTGTCCTCCTCTACTTGGGAGAGGTTGGAATATCTATTTTTTTAATCATTTCATTTTTTTAAAAAGACAAATATTTACCAGCCTAAAGTCCTGGAGTTCAGAGTGGTTAATCATCCTATCGCCAGCCCTGTTCAAGACAGATAAGGTTACATAAAAGGAGAAGCCAGATAAGCACCTCACTTTTGAATAGAGATCATTTTTTTTTAATTAAGAGTAAGAAGCTAACCCAAGCTGTAACTTCAAGAAATGGGGTTTAAAGCCTGCACATTTTAAATCTGAAAATAACAATCAGTTAACTACCATAAGAAAAGAAAAAAAAAAAAGGCTTAAAAATGCCCTTTCAATTTTTCTTTTTAAATAGTCTTTCCACCTCCTCCAAAATATAACCTCTTCTAAAACTATATATTCTCTGTGATTCCCAGTACGGTAGATATGCTTATTTTTCCTATATCAGAAATTACTAGGATTACCTGTGTGGTCCCAGAGGATCCCTGGCTCTGTCACCAAAGATGGCAGGAAAAGAATAACAGATATCAGGCAAACATCTTCCTGCCTGTGCTGCCAGGATCTTATCATACAATTAGTAGACTGGACTTCTGAACAAGTATGTGACCTTGAATGAGTTCTTTCAGTTCTCTGGTTCTTGTTTTCTTCTCTGAAATTGTGCCTAACTCATTGGGTGGTTAAAAGAATAAAGGCTTTAATATACGTAACGTGCTTAGAAAAGCGTCTGGCACGTAGTAAGCACTACATAGGTATGTGTTGCATACCATTGACACAGGTTTGGTAAGAAGGGGAAAGGTTGCAGCAAAAACTAACTTAAAGATTAGATTCAAACTAAGCTCTTTAGCTTCTTCTTATAATTATTATTTGAGTTTTAAAATAATGAAACTATGTAACTGTAGAAGAAAATATAAAATATAATAACTTCCTCTATAACCTGGGATTGGAGGAAATTTTCCCAATTATGACTCAAATTCCAAAAGGAATATGCCAAAAAATAAGAAAAATTAAATGATCATTTCAAAGATACATAAGATACATTTAATATTAAACATCTATTCATGATTTAAAAAAGAAAACTTTTAGCAAACTAGAAATAGAAGGAACTTTCCTTAATCTGATAGGAAGAATATTTTATGCTTTCCAGTTGCCCTTCCATTTTCCTCTTTCTTTTTCTCTTCTCTCTTTTTAGGCTATTTGTCTCTTTCTCTTTCTGCTTTTTTCCCTATTCTTTTAGTGGTTTTCCTAAAAATTATAAAATACAAACCTAACTTGTAAAAGTCAAAAGTTAATCAGTATTCCAATAGCTTTACCCTAAGTGTATTTGTTTCTTTTTCAGTACAGATCCTAGATCATGTTTATAGCTCTTATTTACAAAATATTTTACTTTTAATAATTTTAGACTTACAAAAAACTTGAAAAATAGTATGAGTTCCCATATACCCTTTACCTATATAACATCTTACAGAACCAGGGTACAATTATCAAAACCAGGAAATTAACATTGGTATAATAATACTAGCTAGTTAACCTACAGACTTTATTAAAATTTCACCAGTTTTTCCGCTAGCACCCCGTTTCTTTTCCAAGATCCAATCTGGAATTCCAGATTGTATTTAGTTGTTAAATCTCCTTAGTCTCCTCTAATCTATAAGAGTTCCTCAGTATTTCATGACCTTGATGCTTTTGAGACAAACTGATGAGTTATCTTCCGAAACGGTTTTCAGTTTGGGTTTGTCTGATGCTTTCTCATGATTATATAGAGGATGTGTGTTTTTGTCAAGAATACCAGAGAAGAGGTAGCTTCATCCACCAGAGGGCAGAAAGCAGAAGCAAGAAGAACTACAATCCTGCAGCCTGTGGAACGAAAACCACAATCACAGAAAGATAGACAAAATGAAAAGGCAGAGGACTATGTTCCAGATGAAGGAACAAGATAAAACCCCAGAAAAACAACTAAATGAAGTGGAGATAGGCAACCTTCCAGAAAAAGAATTCAGAATAATGATAGTGAAGATGATCCAGGACCTTGGAAAAAGAATGGGGGCAAAGATCAAGAAGATGCAAGAAATGTTTAACAAAGACCTAGAAGAATTAAAGAACAAACAAACAGAGATGAACAATACAGTAAGTGAAATGAAAAATACACTAGAAGGAATCAATAGCAGAATAACTGAGGCAGAAGAAAGAATAAGTGACCTGAAAGACACAATGGTGGAAATCACTGCCGCAGAACAGAATAAAGAAAAAAGAATGAAAAGAAATGAAGACAGCCTAAGACACCTCTGGGACAACATTAAACACACCAACATTTGCATTATAGGGGTCCCAGAAGGAGAAGAGAGAAAGAACCCAAGAAAATATTTGAAGATATTATAGTCAAAAATTTCCCTGACATGGGAAAGGAAATAGCCAGTCAAGTCCAGGATGCACAGAGAGTCCCAGGCAGAATAAACCCAAGGAGAAACATGCTGAGACACAGAGCAATCAAACTGACAAAAATTAAAGACAAAGAAAAATTATTAAAAGCAACAAGGGAAAAATGACAAATAACATACAAGGGAACTCCCATAAGGTTAACAGCTGATTTCTCAGCAGAAACTCTGCAAGTCAGAAGGGAGTGGCATGATATATTTAAAGTGATGAAAGGGAAGAACCTACAACCAAGAGTACTCTACCCAGCAAGGATCTCATTCAGATTCAATGGAGAAATCAAAAGCTTTACAGACAAGCAAAAGTTAAGAGAATTCAGCACCACCAAACCAGCTCTACAACAAATGCTAAAGGAATTTCTCTAAGTGGGAAACACAAGAGAAGAAAAGGACCTACAAAAACAAACCCAAAACAATTAAGAAAATGGTAATAGGAACATACATATTGATATTTACCTTAAGTGTGAATGTATTAAATACTACAACCAAAAGACACAGACTGTATCAATGGACACAGAAACAAGATCCGTATATATGCTGCCTACAAGAGACCCAATTCAGACCTAGGGACACATACAGACTAAAAGTGAGGGGATGGAAAAAGATATTCCATGCAAATGGAAATCAAAAGAAAGTTGGAGTAGCAATTCTCATATCACACGAAATAGACTTTAAAACAAAGAATGTCACAAGAGACAAGGAAGGACACTACATAATGATCAAGGGATCAATCCAAGAAGAAGATATAACAATTATAAATATATATGCACCCAACATAGGAGCACCTCAATACATAAGGCAAATGCTAACAGCTATAAAAGAGGAAATCGACAGTAACACAATGAAAGTGGGGGACTTTAATGCCTCACTTACACAAAACGACAGATCATCCAGACAGAAAATTAATAAGGAAACACAAGCTTTAAATGACACAATAGACCAGATAGATTTAATTGATATTTATAGGACACTCCATCCGAAAACAGCAGATTACACTTCATTCCCAAGTGCTCATGGAATATTCTCCAGGATAGATCACACTTTGGGCCACAAATCAAGCCTCGGTAAATTTAAGAAAATTGAAATCATATCAACCATCTTTCCCAACCACAACATTACGAAATTAGAAATAAGTTACAGGAAAAAGAAATGTTAAAAACACAAACAAATGGAGGCTGAACAATACGTTACTAAATAACCAAGAGATCACTGAAGAAATCAAAGAGGAAATCAAAAAGTATCTAGAGACAAATGACAATGAAAACATGATGTTCCAAAACCTATGGGATGCAGCAAAAGCAGTTCTAAGAGGGACGTTTACAGCAGTACAATCCTACCTCAAGAAACAAGAACTATCTCAAATAAACAACCTAACCTTACAGCTAAAGGAACTAGAGAAAGAAGAACAAACAAAACCCAAATTTAGTAGAAGGAAAGAAATCATAAATATCAGAGCAGAAATAAATGAAATAGAAACAAAGAAAACAATAGCAAAGATCAATAAAACTGAAAGCCAGTTCTTTGAGAAGATAAACAAAATTGATAAACCATTAGCCAGACTCATCAAGAAAAAGAGGGAGAGGACTCAAATCAATAAAATTAGAAATGAAAAAGGAGAAGTTACAACGGACACCGCAGAAATACAAAGCATCGTCAGAGACTACTACAAGCAACTATATGCCAATAAAATGGACAACCTGGAAGAAATGGACAAATTCTTGGAAAGGTCTAACCTTCCAAGGCTGAACCAGGAAGAAACAAAAAATATGAACAGACCAATCACAAGTAATGACATTGAAATTGTGATGAAAAAATCTTCCAACAAACAAAAGTCCAGGACCAGATGGCTTCACAGGTGAATTCTATCAAATATTTAGAGAAGAGCTAACACCCATCCTTCTCAAACTCTTGCAAAAAATTGCAGAGGAAGGAACACTCCCAAACTCATTCTACGAGGCCACCATCACACTGATACCAAAACCAGACAAAGATACTACAAAAAAAGAAAATTACAGACTGATATCACTGATGAATATAGATGCAAAAATCCTCAACAAAATACTAGCAAACAGAATCCAACAACACATTAAAAGGATCATAAACCATGATCAAATGGGATTTATCTCAGGGATGCAAGGATTCTTCAATATACGCAAATCAATCAATGTGATACACCATATTAACAAATTGAAGAATAAAAACCATATGATCATCTCAGTAGATGCAAAAGAAGCTTTTGACAAATTTCAACACCCATTTATGATAAAAACTCTCCAGAAAGTGGGCATAGAGGGAATCTATCTCAACATAATAAAGGTCATATCTGACAAACCCATAGCAAACATCATTCTCAATGGTGAAAAACTGAAAGCATTTCCTCTAAGATCAGGAAGAAGACAAGGATGTCCACTCTCAGTACTATTATTCAACATAGTTTTGGAAGTCGTAGCCATGGCTATCAGAGAAGAAAAAGAAATAAAAGGAATACAAATTGGAAAAGAAGAAGTAAAACTGTCCATGTTTGCAGATGACATGATACTATACATAGAGAATCCTAAAGATGCCACCAGAAAACTACTAGAGCTAATCAATGAATTTGGTAAAGTAGCAGGATACAAAATTAATGCACAGAAATCTCTTGCATTCCTATATACTAATAATGAAAAATCTGAAAGAGAAATGAAGGAAACACTCCCATTTACCATTGCAACAAAAAGAATAAAATATCTAGGAATAAACCTACCTAGGGAGACAAAAGACCTGTATGCAGAAAACTATAAGACACTGATGAAAGAAATTAAAGATGATACCAACAGATGGAGAGATATACCATGTTCTTGGATTGGAAGAATCAACATTGTGAAAATGACTATACTACCCAAAGCAATCTACAGATTCAGTGCAATTCCTAGCAAATTACCAGTGGCATTTTTTATGGAACTAGAATAAAAAATCTTAAAATTTGTATGGAGACACAAAAGACCCCGAATAGCCAAAGCAGTCTTGAGGGAAAAAGACACGGAGCTGGAGGAATCATACCCCCTGACTTCAGACTATACTACAAAACTATAGTAATCAAGACAGTAGGGTACTGGCACAAAAACAGAAATATATATCAATGGAATAGGATAGAAAGCACAGAGATAAACCCACACACCTATGGTCAACTAATCTGTGACAAAGGAGGCAAGGATATACAATGAAAAAAAGACAGTCTCTTCAATAAGTGGTGCTGGGAAAACTGGACAGCTACATGTAAAAGAATGAAATGAGAACACTCCCTAACACCATACACAAAAATAAACTCAAAATGGATTAAAGATCTAAATGTAAGACAGGACACTATAAAACTCTTAGAGGGAAACACAGGAAGAACACTCTTTGACATAAATCACAGCAAGATATTTCTTGACCCACCTCCTAGAGAAATGGAAATAAAAACAAAAATAAACAAATGGGACCTAATGAAACTTAAAGCTTTTGCACAGCAAAGGAAACTATAAACAAGACGAAAAGACAACCCTCAGAATGGGAAAAAATATTTGCAAACAAATCAACGGACAAAGGATTAACCTCCAAAATATATAAACAGCTCATGCAGCTCCATATTAAAAAAACAAACAACCCAATGAAAAAATGGGCAGAAGACCTAAATAGACACTTCTCCAAAGAATTCATACAGATGGCCAAGAGGCACATGTAAAGCTGTTCAACATCACTAATTATTAGAGAAATGCAAATCAAAACTACAATGTGGTATCACCTCACACTGGTTAGAATGGGCATCATCAGAGAATCTACAAACAATAAGTGCTGGAGAGGGTGTGGAGAAAAGGGAAACCTTTTGCACTGTTGGTGGGAATGTAAATTGATACAGCACTATGGAGAACAGTATGGTGGTTCCTTAAAAAACTAAAAATAGAATTACCTAATGACCCAGCAATCCCACTACTGGGCATATACCCAGAGAAAACCATAATTCAAAAAGACACATGCACCCCAATGTTCATTGCAGCACTATTTACAATAGCCAGGACATGGAAGCAACCTAAATGCCCATCGACAGATGAATGGATAAAGAAGATGTGGCACACATATACAATGGACTATTACTCAGCCACAGAAAGGAACAAAATTGGGTCATTTGTAGAGACATGGATGGACCTAGAGACTGTCATACAGAGTGAAGTAAGTCAAAAAGAGAAAAACAAATATCGTATACTAATGCATATATGTGGAATCTAGAAAAATGGTACAGATGAATCAGTTTGCAAGGCAGAAATAGAGACATAGATGTAGAGAACAAACATATGGACACCAAGAGGAGAAAGCGGCGGAGGGATGAATTGGGAGATCGGGATTTACATATATACACTAAATGTATAAAACAGATAACTAATAAGAACCTGCTGTATAGCACAGGGAACTCCACTTTGTTGTACAGTAGAAAAGAACACAACATTGTAAAACAACTGTATCTCCCCCCCCAAAAAAAATACCAGAGAAGTGATACTTGTGCGCTTCTCAGTGCCTCATACTGGGCATACATGACGTTGATAGATCTTACTACAAGTGGTATTAACTGTGATCATTTGGTTAAGGTGGTATCTACCAGCTTTCCCTGCTGTAAAGTAATACTTTCCCCTTTCGAGTTAATAAATACATTGGGGGGGGATACTTGGAGACTATGCAAATATCCTATTTCTCCTCAAACTTTCTCCCATTGATGTTAGCAACCACTGGTGGATCTCACCTGAAATAATTATTATTGTGGTGTCTGTCTAATGGTGATTTTGTACTTCCCTCACTCCTTCTACATTTATTAAATGGAATTATACTATAAGGAAGATCTGTCCCTCCTCCTCCATTTATTTATTCAATTATTTATTTATGTCAATATGAGTTCATGGACATTTATTTTATTCAGTGGGTTATAATCCAACACTATCATTATTTATTTTGTTGCTCAGAATTGTTCCAGCTTTGGCTGTTGGGAGCTCCTTGAGGCTGGCTTCTCTGTCTTTTGAACATGTTTTCAGGCTTACTGTCATAGTAAGATGCCCCAGGCTCATCGTGTGTTTTCTTGCCTCTGGTCTGGAATCAACTACTTTCCCAAGGAGCATTGGTTCCTTTTTTGGTTGTTATTCAAGTTTTAAAATTTCTAATTCTTTTTTCTTCTAGATGAAAAGGCTATTGCTGTTTATTTTTAAGGTAAAGATCCCTTGCATTTGGATGTCCTTTGAATCTTGAGAAATGCTTTTCCACACACAGTACAATATTTATGATAGAGAAAGTAAGAAAAGCAGAATATACTACTACTTTTAAAAATAAGCATGCATTACCCATATAATTAGCCTTGTTCCTTTTATTAAAGATGGTAACCAAAACTTGGGCACTAGGAATGCTTACTCCTGTTAGTATGTCGTTGCTTCTAGGCCTTCTCAGCAAACAGAGCAAGGGAATATTATGCATACTCACCACATGCACACACACACACACACACACACACACCTATTTTACTTTTGTATCCATGTTTCTGTGTGTGTGTGTGTGTGTGTGTGTGTGTATATATATAAAATATATATAAAAACAGATATATAGTAAAAAACCATGAGTTCATACTACTACCTATGCTTTCAGTCCAATACTACAGGGTTCCCCCTTCCATAATTCTAACCTCTTTGTTTAACATAAAGCAGTTTCAAAACTGACAACCCACACCTGTACAAGAAACACTAACTTGATTACCGTATTTTCCCTTAGCTTCACAATATCCAGTCAAAATACTGTTTTCCAGAATTACCCAGGTTAGTGTTTCTCTTTCCCACTCTCTTCACTGTGGATATGTTATTAATTCACAATAAAGTTAGACTCACCTGTTATATTTTGTACTATATTTTGGATTCCCCCACATCCTGGTTTTATTTACCTATTTATTTTTGGAGAGGTAGTATGCAAAAGACTACTGTGGTTCCAGGAGTCAAGGTTATATTCAAAGGAGTTCTTGGAAAAGAATTGTTCCCTCCTCATCTCTGCTATCATGTTCCCAGGTCCCCACTTCTTTCCACCCCTCTCCCATTTACTCCCTATAGGTAACCAGTCTCTTTAGTTCTTGGTTTATCCTTCCTGTACTTGTTTTGCATGAATAAGCAGACACATGTATATTATCTTATATACCTTCCTTCTTACCTTAAGGGATGATTACTGTAATACTATTCTGTATTTCACCTTTTTAATTAACCATATACACTGTTCAAAATGCTTTGAAGTTAAGTTCTCATATAAAATTAGAAGAGAGATTCTGAAACTGAGGGAATATGTGACACATGATGACATTGGCAAAACCACCATGGAAACAGTAAGGAAAAGTCACAATAATTCATTTACACACTCAATTCAAGAAATACTTTTCAAGCATACACTATATTCCAGGAACCAGAAGTTTCAACATCTTTAACCATAAGGAATTTACAGCCTGGAGGGGAAAGTTGAGAGTAAAAAGACAATTCTAATACATTGGGGTAAGTGCTATGATAGGGGTACTTTATAGGGGTATATAGGAGAAACACAAAACCTTGATTTGGTGAATGGGAGGAAGGAAGTGGAGATGTCAGAGCTTCTGGAGGAGATACCACATGCAAGCCGAAATGTGAAGGTCAATTAGGAATTGGCTGGGCAAAAGTAGTAAGGTAGGAAGAGGCAGGGACTGCAAAAACAAGACCTTGTCCAAATGTTTAAAGAGAAAATCCAGTTTGTTCATGTCATGGAGTGGGAGAAAAGACTAGAAAAAAGGGCAATGATGAGATTATGAGGTGATGAAGGGCCTCTTACCATGGTGAGGAATTTGGATTTAATCCTAGAAACAGTGGGAGCCACAGAGGTTAAGATTTAAGTCAAGGGGTTTCCTTATACATGGTGTGAAATGCAGAAAATGTATTGAAGAAGAAAGAGTAGCGGAAAAGAGAACAGGCTGCTGCAACAAAACAAATGTAGCTATAGTGGTGGCCTGGAGTAAGCTGGTGGCAGTGGAAGTAGAAATGGTTTGAGACGAGATTTTATGCATTAAACGGATTCTAGCTTGGGCAGCTAAATGGCAGTATTAATCCTGAGATACGAAAATACAAAGAGAAGTAGGCTTGGGATAGAGCAGGATGTAGAAGACGATGACTTTAGTTTCTGAAAATGTTGAGCTTAAGGTGCATATGCCACCCTTAAGTGAAGAAGGCCAATAAGTGGTTGGATGTATGAATCTAGAGCTTGGGAGAATGTGGTGAGGATACAAATCTGGAAGTCATCAGAGTATGGAAAGTAATGACAGAAATTAAAGTCAACCAGTAAGTGAGAAGAGAGCCAAGCACAGAACCTGAAGGATATCAACTTTTTAGGTTAAGCAGAGGAAGAGGGACCCACAAAGAAGGCGGAGAAGGAGCAGCCAATGAGATGAGACAACCAGCAAAGAGTAGTATCATGGAACTTGGGGGAAAGAATTACTTCAAGGAGGAAGGAACAGCCAGCAGCACCAGATGCTGCTCAAGGTTGAGGAAGATAACAAGGGAGATGATTTCAGAAAAGTTTGACTTTGAAAGAAGGAGAAAGAAATGGCAACAGCTATTGAGAGTCCTGGGATCCAGGGAAATGTTCGTAATATTAAATGTATGTACTTACAACAGAAAAAAGGGAGAGACTCAGCTGAGTTTGAATGCTGCTGGGACAAGGAATGAATTAATATAGTTTCAGGTCAAATAAAGAGCACTGTATCATCAGATGGAAAGAAAAAGAATAAAGATGAGGTCTTAGGTAGGCTCATCCTAAGTGCTTAATAGAGAACCAACTGGATCTGATTAGGGATCCCTTTAGTAACATGCATCTAATTAAATCTACATCAGGCTTCCATTCTGAAGGGGAACAGAACCTGAGTACCATTCCTGTCTCCTTTTCCTTTTATAGCCCTCACTATCCCAGTGAACCACCACCTGGAAGGAACTTACAACCTGGGGAAATTAAGCTCCTCATATGGTTATTTTTCTTATGTTCTTAAATTGTAGCTGTTTATACTCTTAAGATAAAGGATCTAATACTTGTTCTTGTAATTTTCTTTGGAAAAATGTCTCTAATTTGTCAAATGTACATTCTTCTTCAATGAAATTTTAAGCCAATTTAGAATCTTTCATTTGAAAGTTTTGTCTTTATATTAATAACATATGTATTTTATAACTTTTGGCAAAAAATATACTGTATACATACAGTAATGACTCACTAATTCACCTTGTTTAAAAAAGGACTGCATTCTGATAATAACCAGAGCTATCAAAATAGCAAGCAAGTGTTTAAATGTGAAAGACACTAATTCTTTTCTCTCTACCTTCCAAATCATAGATATTATTTTGAAACAAACAAAACAACAGAGCACCTCCTCTCTAATTTTTAGGTGAGGGGGTCCTTATTAGAAATATTTGGCTCTCTTTATTAAATGGGAACTTTAAGGCGGATGTTGCTCTCAGAATTTACTCTCTTCCAGGAAATAACTTACAATCAGAATATATATATATATATATATACCTGTATAAATTATAGATATATAATACATATATAGAGACATACACATACATATATATTGCAATATAAGATCTCTCAAAATTAGCAAAAGTGCAGACATCTTTTTCAAGATACATTACTGACATTACTGCTTTTCTGTAGCATTTCTTCATCACTAATCTAACATTATGCCAACACCTTAATGATAATGAGAACTAATCTTTCTCATCAGAATATATCAATATTGTGTATATATACATGAATGGGTGAAGCATAAAGTGGAGTCTGTGACCCATAGGCAGAAATCAACAGAATCTATGTCTAAAGGAAACAAACCTAAATAGACATTTGGAGATAAAACTGGTCCAGATGTTATCTGCAGACCACACTCCCTGTACTTTTTTCCAATAATAAATAAATGATCCAAATAAGATCCTGGGACACAGTCCCTTCCACTTCCCACCTTGTGCCTGTATAAACAAATGCTTTGTAACTGCTGTCTAAGAAGTGTTCTGATTTATTTATAGCTATATTTTAGAGTTATACTTACAACACATGCTTCATCTGAGGAGCTGATAGCCTTAATGCTTTGTATTGATCTGGGCTCTGCTTTTGACCCTACTTGGATGCTGGTTGCTACGCCAGTCTCCAAGTCAGCCCTGAGGATGGGCTGCTAAAACTTCAGGAATGACATGCATGTCTTTCTCCTTCACTGGCAAGAGAATACTCACAATATGGCACCTCTGGACTAAATATAGAATTTAAAACAGTCTCTGCTATCTTCATGTATCATGAAAAAACCAAAAAAAACAGGGGATCAAGAGAAAGAACAGAAGAAAGTAAACTGTTGCATAGCATCATTTTGTTGACTGTGATGGACTTAGTAAGGAGGAAGTCATTAAGTGGTACTGATGCATCTTCTGACAGCTCACCAAGGTCTTAGTTGGTAAATAGGTACTAGCTTATTTCTCTTTAAGTCATATTTTCCTGAAACTCTACTAGGCAACTTATGTGACAAGGCCAGGCTTCCTCTTACCAAGTAGGCAAACACAGTGGGTCAGAAATGACTCAAAGTTAGAGACCCTAGAAAGTAGGGCAAGTGGTAAAAACAGAGGTAGTTCTATATGGAACTATCTCAACTACTGTAGGAAGGGCAGAGGGCAAGAGGATTTACTGAGTATCTACTATGAGCCAGATACTAGGTTAAGGTACTTTATGTATGTTATCTTTTTGATATTTCAATATCTTTGCAAATTAGGCATTATAGTCATCATTTTAGAAATGATACTGGAGTAAATGATATAAAATTACTAGTTAGAATCTGGATTGAAGCAGGTTCTCCCCATACCAACCTTTAAGCTATTTTCACTTCCCCATGTAGCCTCACCCATCACAAGATGCAAATATTTCCTTCTGATGTTATATCTACACTGCAGGTCTGCAGCCAGACATTCCTAAGTGTTAGTTCCAAAAAATCAATACAAATCATTCTTTACCTCAAAAAGAGAGATTATCTCCCAGCAATGAGTTCAGTTTTTGGAGAAACAGGCTGGATCTGCTTTCAATCTCAAATGCCTGGTAAGGCAACACAGAAATATTTGTGAGATTGTTATTCTCATCATAGTATGAACACACACTACATTTTCACCTCTTTTCCAGAAGAAATTGATCAGGACTTTAAAGTAACAGCCAAGAATTTCTTTATGTACTCTTCCATGGCAGTTTTTAGCACATCTGACGCAAAAAGGAATAAATCATTTTCCATCATAATAATAATAAAAGAAAAAATCATCATGAGTTGAGCATTTCCCACACGCCAATCCTGCGCTGTCTTCCATGCATTATTGCCATCGGTCCTCGCAATGCTACCATTGTATCAGTTAAGGAGACAGAGGCTCAGAAGGGTTAAGTTACTTGCTCAAAATCACATGGCAAGTTCAGTGGTAGATTAGAATACAAATCCATGTCGGCCTGCCTCTCTCTATCATGCTCCAAAAACACATCACCTCCAACTAATTATATGTTGCTTGCCTTATATTAAAATGCCTTCCAGTATCAAAATGTAAGAGGTATTATAGATGAGAGTTACAAATATGATGACACGGGGCATAGGGTAAATAGTGTAAGAATAGAACCATAGCAGGTAAGTTACATTATAGTAATGTTACCAAAATGCAAATAAAAGAAATCTCTCTCTCTCTCTCTCTCTCTCTCTCTCTCCGTCTCATTCCCTCCTTCTCTCCCCCGTCCCCGTCCCCTCCTCATTTGCCAGTAAAACAGAGAGGAGACAACTTAAAAGAACACAATCTTTATCTTTAAAGTAAAACGCAGTAATATAATGAAATATATTTTTAAATTAATGAATTCCAGGCAAGATTTTTTTAATCTTTCAAAGCTGAAATGAATAAAGCATACATTCCAGTCAGTATTTGGTCTTATTGGCAACAACATACTGAGATCTGAAGTTTCAGGCTAGCTTCTTTCTCAGACACTCCAAACATGTAACAAGGCCCACCATAAACAATGTTCAAAGAAGTCCTTACTTCACATCTCATGACTCTACTTTAGCACCAAATGCAGATTGGCACAGATATTATATTGCACTCCTACTCAAGACATACCTTCCCTTCGCCATCATTTACAGTATGCACTGCAGCTAAACTGACCCATACGTGCAACTCAATAGGCATAGAGGATTGAGTTATTCACATGAGAATCAATTTTACACTAAACTAAAATTAAAAGTTTCTTTTAAAGAGCTGGATAAGAGGCCAAAAGTACACACCATTTCTTTGAAGCATAAACACCACACTGTCTCCTTTCTAAGACAGAGAGTTGTTGTAAAACAGGCTGTAAAAATGTTATCAAAATTCAATTTTCTAATCAATGTCTTGATTTCAAATCAGAATAATGTCAGAACTGGTTCAAATAGAATGACTTTTTTCCACGTAGACTTCACTTCCTGTGTTTGTGGGGACTGTAAATTCTTTTAAAAGCAGTCTCTTAGGATAATAGTCATAGGATGACAATGAATTAAAAGGAAACAACTATTACTAATCCCAACAATAAATCCATTTTTAGATTTCAGGTTCCAGTGGTCTTTACCTTGGCTTAAAATTGAAGTAAAATGTATAGATGCCTTAAAACCTGGGAGCTTAAATCTAGGTATCTATATATATATCCTTGCAAATTATTTTATCATAGATCTGAACTTGCCATTTTGACACTATAGATGACACAGCACATCTGGAGTACTGTTTTGACAGTATTTCTTATTTACACATCTATGACCCATTGCAACTGTCTAGGCCTTACCAATGTA
This sequence comes from Balaenoptera physalus, assembly GCF_965194825.1. Taxonomy (NCBI): domain Eukaryota; kingdom Metazoa; phylum Chordata; class Mammalia; order Artiodactyla; family Balaenopteridae; genus Balaenoptera; species Balaenoptera physalus. The sequence goes on along the minus strand of NC_138887.1, from coordinate 80,119,590 downwards.
AATTAAAAAATACACTCCATAATAATCATCACACTTTTACTCATGCTCTCCATTGCATCAACAATATGGCATCAAAATGGGCATATTTTTGGTTGTGTAAAAAATATTAAGAATATCTCCTTTCCTCATTTCTATGGCTCCTATCACTAAGTTTCCAAGACATAAGGCTTTTTAAGTTTTTGTAGGTTAGATGTTTCAAGTTTAGTTTAGGATTCAAGACTGTGCCTTATAATAGGGCACACACTTGATTTAGTGGAAGCCAATTAATTTAATTTGAGGCAAAGATGGCATTCCATCCTGTCTGCAGACGGAAACTTTGGTCAAATGGTACCTTTTCAGAGAAGCAAGAGAAGGAATATTTCATTTCCTTTTGAGTATTTGTAGTTAATTTTAAGTAGTCCTAAGTAACAAACAGACATGCACATTTAAAAAGAAATCTCGCCTTAAGGAATCCTCCAAAAGTGATTACTAATAATGTTTGAAATCCTCTATCGAATACTACAGAGACTTAATATTCAGTCCACCAGCCATGCACACCAATTTATTCCTTTGATTTTCAAGGGTAAATTTAAGGGCCAATTAGATATTCATTGAAATGCCCTGTATGGCACTGCTACATAGAAGACAGAGTATCATTAATATAATCTTCAATTAATACAAGAAAACATAATACTGTTTATATGTCTACTTTGAATTTGAAGTTACTTTGAAGTTACAGTAATTTCAGTGACATCTCTATTTACAGTCAAGGATTATTCCTGAAGGCTCAGACTATGTAGAATTGTTAAGCGGTCAAATTAATAACACCCACCTTTCTACAAAGCATAGGCAGTTGCTGTTCACATGTCTATGAGGAGTCACTGAATTAATAGTATAGCCATCAACAGAAACTCTTATCATATTTATATTAGAAACTTGAGTCACTGTTCTTATCTAGAATTTTATACTTTTTTTTTTTTTTACTAAGAGATCTTACCATGATATTTTTCGGTTAGAGGATCACAAATTAAAGCATTTTTTCCTGCTTCACTTGACCACATCTGTGTTTTCTTCCTGCTCTGCTTCCTCTTCTCTCGACTTGCTGTTTAATTTAACTTCATCCTCATTCACACCTATCATTATCTCCTTTCTAATTTTTAGGGAGAAGTTCCTATTTTTAGGAGGAAGATACAGCTGTATTTTTATGTTCCAGCTAATCTTCCTTTTCATATTATTCCCAAGTTCTTATCTCAGATTCCCAAAAAGATCAGTGTTCCATGAGCTGGAAATTTGTAGCTTCTGCCAATGCTAATGGCTACTTAGCCATTTCCTCTTCCCTCTATCCCCTGAGCTATTCTGGCAGAGCAACGAGTAGACCTGGGACCCAGAAACACTGTAGTTGTGGCCACATGAAATGTATGCATGAAGAGGGAAGAAATAAGACAAGAAAAACATTTCACCCCTAGGTATGGAAATCAGGGAGGGAGGGTACTGGACAATGGTAGCAGATCTCTTGAAGAGATGAAGAATTTCATAACTGTAAAGCACTTTACAATGGTGTCCATTGATTCTTTTTCAATGTGTTAAGTGGCTTACTAAGGTTATACAGATTGGTAGACTGAAAAAATAAGCTGTAGGATTAAAATGACAGAACTGAAATGTATGGTCCCTGATACTTGGTGCAATAAGAACAACAAAACTTTTAAAAGGAAGAGTCTCCAAGAAAGGCAAAAGGAGAAAAAGGGCAAAACTCAGTCCATTTAGCACTAGAAAGAGCTGCCTGGAGGAAGTCAGACATCTTCAATTACAAATAGGGGTGGGTGGGTACTTGTGAGTTATTTTTTATTTCCACTGAAGCCAGGACAAAAGGAAATGAGTTTAAATTGCAACAGGAGGGGTTAAAGTTAGACATTAAGGGAAAAAAACCTTCCTGATGAGAAGACTGGTGAGATAATGGATTACATAATTGAGAGGGCTGTGGAAGCCTATCCCTGGAGATACTTAAGAATAAACATCCAAAAAAAAAAAAAAAGAAAAAGAAAAAGAATAAAGATCTATCTTTCTGGGGTAGTTTTAGATACACAGTAGCCTGGAGTATTAGAATGGAGACTTTTAGATTTATCTTCCAGCCCTAAAATACTATTGCTTTATTTAATGAGACAGACTGTTCAGTGGTACATGCACTGAAACTACAATGAAGAGGGGAGGGGAAGCACGCAACAGCACTCTTATTTTGACTTTGCTTGAATAAAAGCAATTCTCAGAGCACCTGAATCAAAGCCTATACCCAGGTGTGGCTAATCTCATAATAGTTAATGAATGAGTCTCATGAGGATTTCCAGAGTTACAGCAAGTTTGGACCATGCTCCTTCATTAAGTAATGGGATTGTAAAAATGTCTTCATTTAGAAAGGAAAGCAGTCAAATTGTAATGTGATGAGGAGACTGAATTAAGTCTGGTTATCTTGTTACTACCAAGAATAATCCAGTATGATACCTAGCCCAGTTTGCAGAAAAGCCAGTTGTTCTACAGCATTTCAAGGCCAAGAAAGAGATATACTCCATACAGCAATTCATCCAGCACCAAGAGTATACCACATGCAAATTCTGTGCTGACAGCTAGGGGTACCAAGGGCACGAAATACATCCTTTATCCTCAAGGAGCCCACAGCAGGGTTGGGTTAGGGGATACCGATCTCTATAATACAATGCAATCCCATATAGGGTGCAATGGGCAAATGGGGGTAGAGCCATGACTCAGGGAGAGAAGGATATTAGGAGTAGGGGGAGAGGAAGGAATGGTCTCAGACAATATCTGAGTTGCAAAAGATCACATGAGTCAGTCAGCTGGAATAGGCAAAATGGGAATCCGAGGAAGAGAAGCTGTATGCCTGGGGACAATGGAGACCTGAAGAGAAGGAAAAACGCTTCCTTCCGGGAGCTTGTGGGTAGGTCAGAATGGCAGCTGCATAAGTGGCAAGTATGAGTGAAGGGGCTGGAGACACAGAAGCCAGATCATTATGGGACTCATGAGTCATGGCAGATAACTGGGAGTTTATTGTGAAGGTAATCGGGACTTCAACTCTGAAGGGACATCATCAGATCATATGTGTCTACGTGGGTTGCATAAGACATGTAAATTCAGCTAGCAGCGTACTGGGCTGAAATTCCTCAGTACCTGGATAGTGGATAGTGGTTGGGTCAGGTGAGCATTCAATTACCAGACTGGTAAGTCTTCCATGCCCAAGCCACAATATTATTTTTTATTGGGTTAAGCTGCTATCTAAAGCATCAGTCAGGCAAGCCTGCTGGCTCATCCTGCCTCTATGCCCGACAGCTAGATGATGAAGTCATGATACTGTGGGCAATTCTTGGCATTTATTTCTGAAAGAAAAACACACACACACATGGTTGGCTAACTCCATTCTTAAAGAGCAGCATATATCACTTGTACCCTCCTGACACCAAGAATTAAAAAAAGAAAATGTCAACAGTTACAGAGTTCTACTTTATCATCATCAAATATCCTGTGGTTTTAAAGCAATTATTATTGTGCTTTACCCATCAGCTATGCAATGTTTATTCCTGGTCTCCTATGGACACAAAAATGTTTAGGAAATCAACTACGAAGATAAGTGTGGCCATTGGGGACAATTCTCTTGCTGACGATCATTTTCACCAAAAGCAGGGAGCAGTGTTATGAATCATCTGTGACCACTTATGCTCAAGCTGAATACATTAAAATTTAATGGTTTCAACACAAGAAGCCAGTCGTTAAGTCTGCACATCAAGGCACTAATGTGTTGGGCCTAACTGTACTTAGATGAAGTAAGTCAGGAATGCATGGCAGCCAACTATATTTTGCTGTAAAATGAAAATTATGAATCTCTAATCACAAGCAAGGATTCTTTTTTTACAATTCATTATTCATGATTTAATTCACTTTAAATTATTCATTTTCTCAAATGTTATTGCTACAGCCTTTTAAACTTTTCTACTCCTCCACTTTCAAGTGATAAGTGCCTGACAACTGAGTGGTCTCAGGCCTTTGAATATAATAAAGTACTTTTTCAACATGCTGCTGGGTTCTGCTCAAAACCATTCCAGATTATGAATGCACGTTGGCTAGTCAAGGTTAGGATTGCCACCTTTCATTTGGTCTAAGAGAAAACAGGTTCATAAAAATGTCCTATTTCAAGGATTGTCATTTCTAATAAAACCTAAACTTTGAAACAAGGCCTCCTCTAAGATCTGGACCCTACCCACTTTACCAATCCCATCTCCTGTCATTCTCCCCAGTCACCTTGGCCTTCTTTCCTACTTGCTTTGAATCCTTTGCATTTCCTATTCTCTCTCTCTGGGATGTCTACCGCTTCCCCTACTCTCAGTCCCTACCCCACCAACGGCATCTTCATACAGATGGCTCCTTCCCATATTCCCAGTCTCACTGCAGATGACCCCTCTTCAGGAAGGCTTCCTCAATACCTCCTCCTCCCTCTGCTGGTTACTCTTTACCACACTACCCTGCTTATTGCCTTCATATTATTTACTACAGTTTATAATTATCTTTTTTTGTTTGTGTATTGCCTTCCTTCCCCACTGGCATGGATGCTTTATTAGGGCAGAGCATTCATCTATTTTGTTCACCGCTCTACACCTAGACTCTAGTAATGGTAATAGGCGCATAATGAGTACTCGATAAAGATTTATAAAATAAATGAATTTTTAATTCCAAGAGATAATGATTAAAGTATATTTTAACCTGAAATCACCTCTTCAATTAAAGAAGTACAATTTATCCCCAATTCTCCTCACATCTTTCTATGAACAGACTTTATGGGCCATCAAAGGGCTCTGCCCAAGCAATCAGCAGAGTCACAAGCCATAACCTAGAACTTGGGACTGTTGTTCGTAGAGGGTTGTATCACAGGCTCACAGAGAGAGGGATACTGAGATCCTAACAGTTAGAGGTAGAGAAAAAGAAACTGAGCTTCAGAGACATTGAGTGAAAAACCATCTGCCTGTCTTTCAGCATACTGCACTCCATGGAGGATCGCCACCACCCTAGCCAACAGGAGGATCTTTGGAAAGGAGAGAGCCTGGAAGCAGCCTGGAGCACTATCAACTTGGACCAACTCCTTAGAAATGCCACAAATCTGTGGGTAGCTTGGTTTCAGACTGAATCCTCCTCTTGGATAAAGAAAGAAGACAGACACACTTTGCCCAGGATCACCCCTCATCAGCTGTCATGGTCCACCATCACTGCCTTCCTGGTTAGAGTCTCCTCTGAAAAAAATCATTAACCAGACCATTTTGTGTAAAGGACTTATGCTAAACGCAAAAGGAAAGGAACTAAAGAGGTCAAGTTAACAAACAGTAAGTCTGTGAGTTACTGCAATATATTTTCACAATAAAAATCAAAGTCTGACTGGTACCTTTGAGCATTTTAGGCTTTCTCAAATTAAGTGATGTTTCTGGCTAGCACACAATGTGTAACTACAATAAGGAAACCTTAGATTCAGATACTAAACATGAATTCACGCTGATGGCCTTTTAAGTAATTCAAAAAGCTATTCAAATGGAAACTGAGTGTACAATTTCTACACATTCTTGGCAAAGGCAAATGAAAAAAGGTAAAAGATCTTCAGATAAGCGGTCCAATTAAGCACCTTGGGATTATTGAGAGATGATTTTACAGGTATTGAAGACAGGATTATTATGGTATTTTTTTTTGAGTAATAATAAGTTTTTTCATGACACTTCTTTGAAATATTATTATTGGCATTTGTAGGAGACCTGAAGCCAGGAAGAAGAAAGGTAACTTGTCTTGTTAGAAAATCCATGCCTGAAATGATAAAGGCTCGGAAAAGGGGGATTAAGTAAATATTTGCTAAATAACTGATGAGCCAGATAAAGACTAGAGAAATATAAAAGATTAAGTTTCAACTCCCAGTTCCACACACAACCCTTTAGATTCGGCTGGTTTTCTTTCAGATAGTCTTGTACTTCTCATTACTTATTAAAACAAGATTTCTGAATGCCAACTGAAGTCATTCAAATTGCCCTTTTGTACCTTAGGTGGCTAACGGAGCAATATAATTTACAGAGGATACATTATGTAAGACCTTACAATGGTTCTGTGATGTTCTCAGATGCCCACCAAGGACTCCAGCAAATTGACACCTCTAATGTCATTTTCCTGGCATCCTGAGACGCGTTTAATGCCAGGTCTTCAAATGTGAATAGCTCATATGTCATCTCACTATGCCACCTGGCCCCAGACCAGCACACCTTTAAAATAGATTTATTTAGGCTATAAACTTACAGGACAGTGCCTCTGTCTTCAAATATATTACATTTAAAGAGCTGGGAAAATAAAATACCAACTTTCCAATGCTGAAGTCTCTGAGGCCAATTTGAAGTAGGAAGGGGTTATCAAATTCTATAACAGACACAAATTTAGATGATGTTTTGTAATGTATTAAAGAAATAACTCACAAAAAGCAAAATATAAGACTGGCAAAACTCAAGGGTTCACCATCCTTGTCTTTTACTTGAAGTTCAGTTAATACTACTCAACACAGTAAGTAGTAGGGGTTTCACATCTTTAATTTGAAAGTAGTTCCAGGTAGGGAACAAATTCCACTAGAATGTCAGAGTATATAATTCACTTTATGTCAATAAACTCATTCATTCCTGTTGCCCTGGAAGACATTTGTTATCTAATGAATCTTTGTAGATTATTAATTAACCCATAAGAAATTAGCCTTATTTTAAGAAAATCCCATAGTAACATTGGGGATTCAAATACGTACTACTACATAACATCATACTTTGCCAAGTGTTGTCAACTGTATAAACAAAAATAGTAATCATGTACTCTCTGCCCACATGGAGTTTGTGTTCTAAATTAGAATGATATACAGCATATTAGAGAACCAGACAGTGTAATAAGAAGTGCCAGTGGGAAGTATTGACAGTAAGTAATGGGCTGAAGCATATGAAATTGCTAACATTATTTAATCTATAGGAGTTAGAATAATTAGCAAAGGATAGAATATTCAGGGAAGGCTTCCTGCAGGAAAAGCAGATATGAGATAAGCACTCAAATTAATTTGGATATAATTGAACTCATGACCTGTCTCCTTCAACCTTCATTGTCTTCCAAAGATACCTTCTTGATGAATGGAGCACCAGCCAACTAGAACAAGCAATCCAGGAGCCCTCCCCAATACTTCTCTTTTCCACTCAACCCTTATCTCCAATCAATTAATAAAGTCTGCTGATTTTCTCTCCTGCAAAAGTTCTCATAGCTATCTGCTCCTCTTGATTTCCACTACTACTTCCCAAGTCTGAGCCTCTATCATCTTTTGCCTCATAGTATGTACCTCATTTTGTAACTGGATATCTGTATGATTATTTCATTAATTGACAAAATAGACTCCGTAATGGTAGAGACCATGTCTGTTTTGTTCACCATCAATTTTCCACTGCCTGCAACAGTACCCGGAACATAAAGAAGGAATAAGTAAAGAAACTGGCCTAACTGGAGCTAAGGGTTCAGGATAAAGAGGAGTGAAAGAAGTGACAATTAAGCCAGATTATGAAGGGCCTGAACCTAATCAAGAAACTTGGTACTGTTCTATTAGGAATGGGGTTGATACTGTGTACTTCTGAAGAAATAACAAGATGGGGACAAAGTACTGATTTGTTTGATACAATGCTTAAACTCTCTATTTCTATAAACTGAAAAAAAATAAAATTTATTTCCATTAATGATAAGGAATAACTATACAAAAGAAGAAATGTTACAAAATATATTAGAACCTTAGGTAAAAGTCTGTCAGCTCCCACCTCTGCCCTCATCTTGCTCCATCTCAGCAGCATGTGACAATGCTGACCTTGGAAATTCTCCCCTCTCTTGGCTTCCATGTGGCTCCTTTCTCACAGTTTTCGTCTTACTCATTCCTTGGCTACTTCTCCTCAATTTCCGATGTTGGTTCTTGCCCTTCCTGACCTCGAGATGCCGGAAGGCCTCAAGATTTAGACGAGGCCTCCCTTCTGTTTTCTCTCTCCATACAAGTGAGCCCATCCAGCTTCAAATACCATACAGAGGCTGCCGCCTCCCGACAGTCTCTCTGCTGCCCCGGCTTCTCTCCTGAGATCCAGACCACTCAACATTTACGACTGGGTGCCCACTAGGCCTCACAGGGGGAAAAGGCCCAAAACTGAGTCTTTTATTCTGTCCTCCCCATCACCCACATTCACACACACACACTGGTCTTTCCCCACATTCCCCGTTTCACCAACAGCATTACTGTCTACCTTGTTACTAAATCCAACATTCCAGGAGTCATCTCTGCTTCCTCCCTCATCTCGCCCCTTACATGCAATCCATCACCACGTTCTACATATTCTAGCCTCTAAAATATGCCATTGCCACAACTCCAGTCATCCTCATCTCTTGCCTACACTTCTACAATAGTCTCTCTAGTTCTCCCCCTGCTTCCGTTCCAGCTGTTTTCCAAATCATTCCAGACACAGTAGCCATAGTAATTCTTAAAAACATAGATCTGATCATATAATTTCCCCGCTTAAAACCATTTGATGGCTTCCCACTACTCATAGGATAACATCTAAATTCCTTACCATAAATGTAAGGAATACTCCATGATGTGGCTCTCCCTGCCACACTTCCTCATTAAGATCAAGCCATCAAGTATCTTTTGAATACACTAAGCCCTTTCTCATCTCCAGCCCTTTAAATTCTCTTTTCTCCAGCTTTATTAAGGTATAATTAAATAAAGTTGTAAGAGATTTAAACTGTACATGTGATGATTTGATATATAATATGTTGTGAAATGATTCCCCTCAATGAGTTAATCAACACATTCATCAGTTCACATATTTACCTATGTGTGTTGTGTGTGTGTGTGTGTGTGTGTGTGTGTGTGTGTGTGTGTGTGTGAGAACATTTAAGTTCTACTCCCTTAGCAAATCCAGGCCTTTGAATCCTATTTGTTCAGCCTGGAATGCCCCTCCCCTAGTTCTTTCACATCACGGAAGCCTTCCCCAATCACCCTGTCTAAAGAAGCCCCCACTGGCAACTCTCAACTTCTTATCTGTTTCACCGCACATAATACAACCTGCAACTCTTCTGTTTATTATCTGGCTCCTCCACCAGAATGTAAACTCTCATGAGGGTGGAAATGGTGTCTCTCTTCTTAATCAGTATATTCCAATGCCCAGTATAGTGCCTGGAACATGATGGTATATTTTTTTTAATTTTTGTTAAATGAACAAAAAATAGTCCTATTTCATGAAGAAAACTCCTTTCCCCCTTTCAAAAATTTTACATGTGCAAATTATACTTCTAATATTGTTCCCTATACCAAAGATGAATTGTTTACAGATACTGCTATTAGCTTCATCCCACATTTATATTTAAGAGACCACAATATAATTGGTATAATTTATAAGTCTGGAGGAGAAGAAAAAGAAGATAGTCAATGTAACGTAACAGAGGAAAACTGAGCAAAGTTTAAAAATGAGAAAGCAACACCAGAAAATAAAAGGCAGATGGTTCAAGTGAGATGAATATGGGGCTACAAGGTCCCTGAGGAAACAAGAATACAGGAGAGGAGGCAATTCATCCATTAACTGTCTTTGGGATACTCATTACATGGCAGGCGCTGAGCTGAGCAGTATACGGTAGTGAATAACACAGACATTGTTTCTCTCCTCATGAAACTTATAGTATAGTGGGGAAAATATTAAATAAACCCATAATGAACATATAATTTTGAACTATGCTTTATGCTCTAAAGAAACAGTCCAAGAGGCCATGTGTGAGAATAACAAGGGTCATAGAAAAACTCTTACAGGAAAGTGACCTGTAAGTTGAGACCTGAGGATGGATATAAATTAGCTGGTGAGCATGAGTATCTGTGGTGGGTGAAAATTTGGGGGTAAATAGAGGACAGTATTCAAGACAAAGGGACCAGCATATGCACAGACCTGAGGCAAGGAAAAGTTTGATCAGTGGAACTGAAAGGAGACTTGTGGGCCTAAAGCAGAGAGGGCAAGAGGAATTGTGGGGGAATTGCTGGTAGAGGACTGGATGGAGAGAGAGAAAGGAAGCAGAGTCCTGTAGGCCAAAGTAAGAAGTCTGAGTTTAATCCTAAAATCAAGTGTGTCTTCTTCTGAGAAAGAACAGAAAGACAAACAATGAATAAAATTACAAAAGAAATTCTGAAGTAAACTGATGGGAAGCAGAGTTTGCTTTGACAGTCTTGATCTTCATGGTATAGCAGGAGGATGTCTTCTGCTCAGTTTGGAGAAGAGGTGGGATCTTGAGTAAAATGACAAGGATTAACTTCTGTTGAAAATAAGGCGGGAAATCAATCAAAAACAAGTAAATAGCATTCTAATTAGCAGGGGAGGGTCCAGGTGAAGTTACACAGCATGAAAGAAGATAGAAGCAGTTGGGTCAGTTTTATGATTAATATTAGCAACTACTTCCAGTCCCAGAGCAGATCCAAGGAAAGCCAAAGATTTACTCAGGCTGGAAACTGATAAGGAAACTAGGTTAGAAATCCACGGGGTTCCACAAGGCAGAGCAAAAAGGGAGTGGAGGAGCAGATGGAGGTGGAGTGGGTGTGTTGGAAGGCAGGGGTAGAGAGGAATAGAGAACTGAGTGATGTGAAATCAGAAAAGGGAGGAGATAATGTTCAGGTAAATGGTTCAATTCAAATCAGTCTCACAAGGATGTGCTGAGCACCTTCTGTGTAGATTCTAGAGTTTGGAAATGAATGACAGTCTCTGCCCTCAGAGATGTCATCTTCTAGAAAGCTGATGTCAACAGAGAGTAGACAATAATGACTGATGATATAACACAAAAATAAGAATAAACTCAAAGATATGATGAAAATAATATGAAAATTGTTTTTATGGTACAAGGTGTTTTAATAATCACTACAGATATTTTATCAAATTTATTAGGAAAATTTCTCAAGAATTACTTTGATCTAAAAAAGAATATATATATATACACACACACACACACACACACACATATATATATATATATATATATATATATATATATATATATATATATAACTGAATCACCGTGCTGTACACCTGAAACTAACACAACATTGTAAATCAACCATATTTCAAAAAAATTTTATTTTAAAAAGAATTATTTTGGCTTCTTTTTCTGGAAATTGAAACACATTCTTTCATCAGAAAACTTTGAAAATTATAGTGCCCGAATAATAGTAATAGTAATAAACTAAATTATATAACTAAACACAGAATTATTTTAACTAGTCACACAAAGAATCTGTCTCAAATAATAAAATATACCATCCTTCCATTTCACTAAATGAAGGAAAAGAGAAAGAAGCTTTAGTCATAAGAAAGACACGGGCACAAATGGTTTATAACTGGCACTCTTTCCCCTTACTCTGACTTATTTTGCTGCTTGGCATTTTCATTGTCTAAAATTTGGTTTTCTGTATATTGACTGCCCGATGCCAGAAGGTTAGCTCCATGAGGGCAGGAATTGTTTGTCTGGTTTATCACTGTGCCTCTAGTACCTAGAACAGTGCCTGAAACATAGTAAGTAAGAACTCAACAACAATTCCACTTTGGGGTCTCAATCTTGGCTTGTTATATGATGTGTTTTTTAATGGAAATGATGGATGAAGTACATAATTTATAAATTTATAAAGTGTATAAATTATCAGTGATTTTCCATGAGTTAACATGTTAAGTTTTAAAAATTATAGCACTCATGTTTTATCTAATTTTGAAAGGAGAGATTATTTTTTTAATCTCTTAAAAAAATAAAAACAGGGCTTCCCTGGTGGAGCAGTAGTTAAGAATCCGCCTGCCAGTGCAGGCGACATGGATTCAAGCCCTGGTCTGGGAAGATCCCACATGCTGCAGAGCAGCTAAGCCCGTGCACCACAACTACTGAGCCTGCGCTCTAGAGCCCACAAGCTACAACCATTGAGCCCGCGAGCCACAACTACTGAGCCCACGTGCCACAACTGCTGGAGCCCGCACGCCTAGAGCCCATGCTCTGCAACAAGAGAAGCCACCTCAATGAGAAGCCCACATACCGCAACAAAGAGTAGCCCCCGCTCACCGCAACTAGAGAAAGCCCGCGCACAGCAGCGAAGACCCAACGCAGCCAAAAATAAATAAATAAAATAATTAATTAATTTATAAAAATAATAATAATAATAAATAAATAAATAATAAAAACAGATAACAACATCAGGTAACTTATCTGCATAAGTATACTGACTAAATGTCCCAGTGACAAAGTGTGCTGCATCGAACTTTATTTTTTCATTGAAACTCACCAGACTTCACACCAGAACCCTTGGTATCTGCCATGGCACTTGCTTATAACTAGAATACTAGTAAGTTGGAGCCCTGCACCCCTTGCCACACTACTCACTAGTCCAATGTATTTGCTTCTCGTTTTATGGTTACAGTCACTTCCAAGCCTACTTTTTACCAAAAAAAGTAAAAGCCAAAAATATCTTAAAACAACCAATATGCAAATACCTGTACCAAATAAAAATCATCCTATTGGTATTAGCATAAATCACAGCTCCTGAAGCTAGAGAGTGACATCACTTTATTTTTCAGTAACATTTTCCATATGGCATGGAGTATGGCTCAGAAAGTAGACGTGAAAGAAATTACAAAACTTCTAACTAACCAAAATGTTTATTTTTAAATAAAAAATTAAACATTTTAAAAACAAAAAGCTACATTTTAAAAAACATACAGAGTTGAGACATATTGTACAGAGGAATACAACTAAAGGTGCTTTACTTTTCAGAATCAGATTATATGCTCCGAGAACCACCAGCTATAATAGTTTTTCATTTTAATTTTAAATTGTTTAAGAAATAACCACATTACACATAAATCAGAAGGGGCTAATTATTCCAACAATTTATTTGAATAAATACAATAAAAAAAATTTATTTTAAGTTTAGTAGGAAAAGTTTTTTTTAAAGGCCGGCAGCTTAGACCAGACTTCATTCAGCAGTTCAAACTGCAAGAACATCACCTTTCCCTGTGGGGGTCTGTGCGGTGTCAGAAGCAGAATGCCATTCTGAGCTTAGGCCAGGTATTTTGACCAAAACTAAAAATGACTAAGCCACAGGAGGAGGCCAGATCGCTGGGTCTGCCCCATCTATCTGTGGATTTTCTCATTATGCATATATTTTAAGTGAAAATAAAGTGATATAAAATAAGTTTTAATGACTGTCTCACATAAGTAACTGGTTGGTGAGTTGCTTTTAAGCACTTGAAATACTTTATCCAGGCACCCTAAAATCTAAAGGAAAATGAAAATAAATACAACTTTAATAATATTCCTGAACTTACACTGAAAGCAGAGAATTTATTGTTGAAGATCGAATTCCTCAGAGAGGCAGCAGGTATTGGGAGTAAAAGTTGAAGGGAAGAAAAAAGGATGTGTATTTACTACAACTTTGAGGTGAACCAGTAAAACCTTACTATTGAAGGCAAACCCACTGAGATAGCAGAAGTTCAGGCAGGGGTAGAAGTCGAGGGGAAGAAAACTAGAAAAAAATTTTACAAATTGAATTTGTAGAAATCCCTTCAAACCAACAGTGGCTGGAATAAATACAAATTTTTTCATCCTCCCATTTGAAGATAAAACAGTCCCAAATGTCAATCGAATATGTGAGAAAAGTTATTTTTGGTATCATACAAAGCCTCAGAGATAAATATCTTCTCCTCATGGATGCTCCAGTGTTACAAAGATACTCTTTCTTTTGGCCAACCTATGTAATTTTTAAGGATATTGAAAATTACACAGAGTTAGGTTTTCTATTATAATATTTCATATGAGAATAGTCCAAAGAAAAGGAAGCTCACATTTACAGCTGGATGACGGTAAAAATGTACATTTTATATATTTGTTCATACAACACGACTAAAGAAACAGAAATAGTGATGCACTTTAAAAGTTATTTAATTCATCCCCCCTACTTTCAGGCAGGGTTTTCCCCAAAGTATCTTTAGACTGTTGACTATCTGTATTAGTTTAAACATCTGTAGAGAAGGAAATTCCTCAAACTCCCCTGGTATTCTATTCCTGTATTAACAGCCCTACTTCCAAGAAACTGGGCTTTGGTCATCACATTCTAATTAGTTACCAGCCAGCTTGTCTATCAACAAGTATTTGCTAAGTACACACAGGGAGAATGTTATTCTATTAGGTCTTTGATGATAGGCCTTCCCAGATAGTTACTCCTAATTGCTTCTCCTCTCAAATACAACCATAATCCTGGATTCAAATGCTCTTCCACTAACCTTTATTCATCCCAGTATGGACTCCCTATTACAATGGATAATTACGAGCATCCTATTAAAAACTGAATGCTTTCTTTACTTGTAACAATATAGCTTGATTTTCAAAACAATTTTGAAACAGTGTGTTACTTCAAAACAAGGTGGTGCTATCTCAATATTTCAAGTGAGGAAACTATGGCTCCCGAAGAATAAGTAGCTGCACAATTGCTAAATGGTTGAGTTTGTCCTTCCCACAGCAGCTACTGCAAATCAACCTTAATTTACCACCTCACCATTCACCCCTTCTTGCTCACAGATTATTATAAAACTTTATTTCTCCAAAGCTCATGTGGCTGGACTTCATTAAACTTTCTTTTCTTTAAATCTCCCTACACTTCCAATTTATACCTGGGTTCTCATTTTTTTCTCTTCTCAAATACTAACTCTTTTCAGTTTACCTGTATTCTAGACTATTCCTCTGCCTCCTCAAACCTTCCCATTTAACATGAATGTTGGATTTTAGCACTCTCATCTTGCCACCACCCCCTGACCTTCAAACATCTCGAAATATCTTTTCTAAAGAGAAGAAAAAGAAAAGAAAGAAAAATCTTGATCATAGCCTACTTACTTCTTTTTCTATCTGCCTTCCTAAACTGTTCCATCCAGTTACAGAAGGATCTTTCCTTGACCTTCTTCTGTCCTTTATAGTACTGACACAACCTCTTCTGGGAATTCCTTGAAATTCACTTCCTCCCTGTAGAATCCACCTCTTGTCTGGTTCTGCAGATAAGTCCCAAATCCAGTGTTCCCCAGCTTCTGCCTTCACTACCAGAGGGTTCACCCAATTGCAAAGTTGCAATGATGACCTCTAAGCTGAGGATACTAAAATCTACTTTCAAGCTTTAATCTTTCCCTTCAACTCAAATCCCTCAGATCTAGCTATTGACATATTTCTTTTCTTGGATGCATCTTAATCATCTCAAGCTCACTGTATTTGAAATGAAGCACATTATTCATAACAAAATTACAAACTTAATCATTTCCATCAATGGCAACTAAAAAACTTGATGAACTATCTATATTCTTCCCTATTCTTCATACTTCTCTCTATCCTGCATATCACCATCAGATTAGTATTTCTAAAACACTGGGAGTTATTTTTGTTTTGTTTTGTTTTTTAAACCATTTTTAAAATTGAACAAAACACTGTTTTTTCATAAATCACTTATAGCTTAAGAATCTATAATAGCTTCCATCACCATTTGCATCATGCTCAATCTCTTTTATCCAGCTTTTCAAGTTCCTATAGCAAAAGATGCTTACTGATCTACCAAACTGAATTTCTAATCTGAAACTTAACCAGTTTACTTACAGACCCATACCTCCTTGCTTAGATCACCAACTCTATCTATAATATCTGCCACTATCCTTTCTAAAAGTCTAAAATTCACACTTACTTCAAGACTTAGCCTCTTTCGAAACAGCTCCACTGATTCATTCTAAAATATAAGGTAGACCAAGGTCAGTTTCCTATTTTTGATACTATACTACAGTCTATGAAATATCACCATTATGGAAAGCTGGATGAAGGGTACATGGTATTCTATGTAGTATTTTTGCATCTTCCTGTGAGTCTGTAATTATTTCAAAATAAGAAGTTTAAAAAATATATGATGGGCATCAACTATATATATACCAGGCATAAGTAGGATGCTGTGTTCACAAAAAAGAATACAATATATCAATATATTGAGTCTTTCATGCACTTACTTTCTATCTGGAGGTATTATGGACTGACTTATGTCCTCCCTAAAATTCACAGGTTGAAGCCCTAACCCCCAATATGACTGTATTTGGAGATAGGGCTTTTAAAGAGGTAATTAAGGTTAAATGAGGTCATGAGGGTGAGGCCCCAACCCAAAAGTACTAGTATCCTTATAAGAGGAGGAAGACATACCAGGAGTGTGCATGCACAGAGAAAAAGGCCATGTGAGGACACAGAGGGAAGGTGGCCATCTGCAAGCCAAGGAGAAAAACCTCAGGAGAAACCAAACCTATGAGCACCTTGATTTTGGACTTCCAGCCTCCAAAACTGTGAGAAAATAAATTTCTGTTGTTTAGGCCACCCAGCCTGTGGTATTTTGTTATTAGTTTGCCCTAGCAAACTAATACAGTGGTAAGGGATGAAGTAAAAATATTAAACAATGGTACCCTACAATAAGTACTGTAAGAGCCATATGACTAGAGACCAGGGAAGCACAGAGAGGAACTAGTAGTGCCAGGAAGGCCAACGAATGCTTTGTGGAATATCATTTCTTCTGGGTCTTCAGAAATTAGTGGTAATTTTACCACCAGCTAAAGACTGACTCTCTAAGTCAAAGAAACTATTTAAAAGTATAGAAGCTTACAAAGCATTGTGTATATGGAAAATACTGAGAAATTCAGTATTAGTAAAGGATTTTAAGGAAGAAAGTAGAGAATATAAGGGTAGAAGGATAATGTGGGTCTATTTAGTAAGGAGCATTGTATTTCAGGCTTAGAACTTTTGATTTAATGTGGTAGGTAACACCTGTTGAATATTTTCAAGCAGAGAAGTAACATACCCAGATCCCTATTTTTCCAAAGAAACTCAAATTCATGGAAAAGTATAAATTCATTATGGATGTATACAGATTTAGCTACAAGAAAGGAAAATCCATACCATTAGCCATCACTATACACTTCCCCATGCCCACCTCACCCCCAGGCCTAGGCAACCACTAATATACTTTCTATCTCTATGAATTTGCCTATTCTGAACATTTTATATGAATGGAATCATATAATATATGGTCTTTTGGACTGGCTTCTTTTACTCAGCATAATGTTTTCAAGGTTCATCCATGTTGTAGTTCTTTTTATTGCTAAAGAATATTCCACTGTATGGATATACTATATTTATTTATCCATTCATCATTTGAGGAATATTTGGATTGTTTCCACTTTTTGATTATAATGTTGATATGAACATTCATAAGTTGTTTGTTTTTGATGGTAGTACTAAAAATAAAAGAGGATTTTTAATACAAGAAGACTATTGGTAGGTCATTTTAGTAGTCTGAATAGGAGATAAGAGCATTAGTAATGTAATGGCAATGTGGAGAGTGAAAAGAGATATATTTGGGAAGTGCTACCATCAGGTTTTGGTGACTGACTGAACATGGAGAGGAAAGGAAACAGACTCAAGATTGTTTCTGAGGACACTGGCCTGGGCGTTGGGTAATATCATTGACTGAGATCAGGCGCACCGTAGGAGATGAGTTTCACTCAGGCATGTGGAATTGGAGAGGACTGTGGGGTACTGATGGAGACATGTGAAACCTGGAAGACGTCAGACAGAAAGGTACAAATTTAGAAGCACGTGGAATTCAGGTGGTAGTTGGATCAGATTGTCCAGGAGACCATAAAGATGGAACACCAATAGTCAAGAGACAAAAAGGAACAAGAAGGCACAAAGCAGACTGGAAACGACAAGCCTGAGGGGGCCAGGAACAGTTTCCAACAGTAAAAGAGAAGCCAAGGGATGAAAACGTTCTAAGAAGGAAATGGTCTCACTGAAAAAGGCTGCAGAGCAGTCAAGGGGGTTGTAGGCAAAGTGCTCACCCAATTTAGCAATTATGAAGCCACTTGGGAAAAGGTTAAAAAAGTGCTCAGAGATCAATAACTTGCATGATTTGGCCTACTTTTGGAGAGGAGAGGCAGAGGTAGGAAGGAGGCAGAATCCATAAACTAGCTGCACAAAGTCCTGCAAAGTACCTGGGTTTGTTTATCAGAACTGAAATACAGACAAGCCCCATAAACACAGGTCATTGCCCGTGAATAATATAAAAGTCATTAATTTCCTGATTTATGAAACCAATCTTTGTTTTTTCCTTACCACCATTTCTGATACAATTATAGTCATTTTATTGTTGGCATTTTCTATCACAGTCTCGTTTTACAAAAGTTATATACGTTATTTGTAGGAAAATGTACACATTATATGGAAGAGAAATAGCAGGAGGACACTCAGACACCACCTATAACTGTGGCACCTAGGATAATTATCATTAACACACACCTCGGTTTATATGCTTCTGGACCAGATTGTGAGACGTGTATCACTGAAGCTCTGTCTTTTGCTTTCTGCCTTTGCTGACTTACTCAGAAAGACCTATCCTGCACCTCCATACCTATGTATCTACCTCTATTTCATTCTGTGTTTTTGTGTTTCCTTTTTTTTTTTACATTTATATCTCTTATCCATCTGAAATGTATCGTGGCACACAGAATGGGTTAGGGAATCTAACTATTTTTTCTCCAAATGGTTGGCCTGTTCCCAGCAACATTTTTCAATTAATTCACCTTGTCCTCTCTCCATTGCTTTGAAATGCCACATTAGCACATGAGATCAGAATTCAGGCTAGCACCTTCTAAATTCTTACATACATAATTTGGGGGAGGGGGGGATTCTCCTACTTATAGATGTTCTAATTATCCCAATTGTAATCATAAAAAAGCAAAAGCATAATACAAAGATATTCACTCAAAAACTAATTGGCCACTTATAAAATTAGTCTCTACTCCAGTATCTTTCCACATTTAACACTAGAGGAATCCCCATCTGCTATCAACTTTTTGTATTGGTTCATCTCTCACCAACTGTTGGAAACTGTTGCAAATACAGCATAAATGGGTTGCAGAGGGAAATTACAAATCTTGCAAATGATGCAAGATGCAATGCAGTTAAAGTGTTATTAGAGAACCGCTTGTATCACATGCAAGGACAGTACCCGGAGAAAATCTGGCAACTGAGGACAGGAATAAAGAAAGATGCAGATGTAGAGAATGGACTTGAGGACACAGGGAGGGTGAAGGGTAAGCTGGGACGAAGTGAGAGAGTGGCATGGACATATATACACTACCAAATGTAAAATAGATAGCTAGTGGGAAGCAGCCGCATAGCACAGGGAGATCAGTTCGGTGCTTTGTGACCACCTAGAGAGGTGGGATAGGGAGGGTGGGAGGGAGACGCAAGAGGGAGGAGATACGGGGGTATATGTGTATGTATATGGCTGATTCACTTTGTTATAAAGCAGAAACTAACACACCATTGTAGAGCAATTATACTCCAAAAAAGATGTTTAAAAAAAAAAAAAAAAAGAAAATCTGGCAATTGGTCCAGTTAACAATGAAGAGAAGAAAATTGGCTAGAATGATGACATGATAGATGTTTCTGAAGAAAATGGTTTGCATATCAAAGAAAGACCCCTAGGAAAATGGATAATGCCTTGGAATATTTTTTCCTAAAAATTACCTTCTTTGTGAAGGTGCTAGTTAGGCCAAATTTGAGTGTCCATCATCATACCAGAAACAAAGCAAAAACAAAAACCTCACACAATTCCTTCATTGCTGTATCTAAGAATTGGCACAAAATTGCAGGCATAACATAAATTTTGGCAAATATATGATAAACTTACTGTTAATTTTAATTTTACTCTTTTTCAAACAAATCTTTTGTTTTCCTAATGAAAACAATGAAATGTTGGTTCCAGTTTCAGGTATTCTTTTTCTGATACCAATTAGTCTCGAACCGTCTATACTTTAATCAATCTAGCAATCTACGGTAAACCTCAGCCTCAAGCACCTGCAGGGATGCAGCAAGTAACAAACAGGTATGATTAAGCCAGCTAGGCAACTAAAGGCATTCACATTCAGATTTTTTTTAAAACATTACCCTGGTGGCCCTCTGTAACTCTTGTTCTAAGGGTAGAATACATACCACTGAGATTAGAAAAAAGACATTTAATGAAAATGCAATATTCCCCAGCTGAAAGATGTGAATACAGAGGTACAGATAAGAAAAATACAAGTTTGATGGTTCTGTAATAAAAAGAATACCCAATAAAGATTAGGCTAAATCCTGATAGAGAAACTGAAGGTTGATAAAGGCAAGCAGGAGAAATGTGAGGCAAAGAAGTCCATAAGGTAATTCCCAGTGGGAAATATTTTCAAATTCTGGACACCAGGGAGGATGTTGTCATGATGGCCTTTACTGGAGCAAAGAAAGGGCACATCCAAGGTGCTGGGTTCATAAAGTCATGAGGCTAGAGAAGACCAAGAGTTTTTTATTCTGAGATTCATCTGCAATTTAATAGGGAACATGGTAAAATTACAGACACCCCTGCCTTTTAATATCAACCACTAAGTCACTTCATCTTCCTAGGGCCTTCGTTACCTCAGCTATTAAGAGAGGGAAGTAAACCAGATGATTTCTGAGTTCCTGCCCAGCTATTAAAAAAAGATCATGTCTGTGAAAAATGCTTGTATGCTTATGTGTTCAGTAATCTACTCCTTTCTAATATGCCACTTTACCTTCACATATTCTGAAACAACTACTATAGCTAAACATCATAAATTTCACAACTACTGGTTTGAAGCAGAAATAATCTCTGTAATAATGGTACCATGTCACCTATTGAGATAATAAAAATTAAGCACAAAGCAAATACAGGGTAAATCCTTATTATATTCCTCATAGCAAAGAAAAGAGACTGTGAAATTTCTGCCCTTTTCCTCCCAAAATCCTAGGCCAATTTAAGTGAAAACAAGGCCAGATCAAGAATAGCTCACACAGGAGGAGGCTCTGGCTAGAAATATATTTGTACCGTGTGGTCTGTGTGGTCTAGAGGGAAGCACAGTGGGCTACAAGATTTGGATTCTAGACCTAACCCTTCCAGTAACCATGTAACTCTGGGAAAGATATTTAGCTTTCCTTAACTCCATTTCTATTTGTAAAACAGCAATAATTCTACATGTTTCTTCCACCTCAAAAACGTGTTAAGAACGGAAATGAGTATGTGAAAAATCTGAGCTCTATGGAGGAAAGGTATTATAGGCAATAATGGAGCATGGTAATGACGAAGAGCACTGATTTAACAAATTTTAAGAACTCGCTATCATGATTGGATATGGCGGGAGGGAGGGACAGTCACTCAACTAAAGTCAAAAAGTGGGTCATCATTAAGTAAAAGCAATCAATTATGACCGCAACAAATACGCACAGCCTCAGTCTCTCCAACGGGATGAACTCGGCTAGACTAGCGTGACAGGCACACACCTGGCTTCCAGATTCCTGGTTTGTGAACAAACACATTTTCCACCTTCCTTCATTTCTCCCTCCCTTCCTTCTCTTCCTCCTTTCCTCTGCCTCTTCCTTCCAAACATTCAGAAATTTTACATCAAGGGTTTCTAAGGACACAGCCCTGAGGTTGCTTCCAAATCTAGTTATTTAAACAAATGTCTAAAGTTGTATAATCAATAAGTGTGACTAAAGAAGCATCGTTTCTCTCCAGGTGTCCAGGTGTTTGCTCACAGCAATGCCACCGGACTCCTAGTGGCTGTTCCCAAAGAGGCTCCAACAAGGATGTGGGGAAGAGAAGGCAGGGCTACCGAGGCCTGCACTGACAAACACACCAGCCAATCAGGGGGTCAGTCCATCTCTTTTTAAGCTTTCCCTTTTATGTATCTGGCCTTCTCCCTCAAGCCTCCTTTGTTTCTCCAATTGGCAAGAAAGGAGGGAGAGCCATATACTGATTGCTGATTATAGTGAACATTTTTCATTTACTATCTCATTAAGCCTATATATTTATTTCTTAGGAAAATCATCCTAACAGTGGACAGAGATGGATGAATTGAGGCCCAAGGACCAGTTAGGAGGACGTTAACAAGGGCAAGATGAAGAAGACCTAAATTAAGACAAACTATTAGAACTGTTTCTATGTAGGAAGGCAATTCTATTCTGAGATGCCATATTAGAAATATTATTTTGGAATGAAAGTTAGGTTCTGCCTGTGTATGATTAAGGCAAAAAATTTTCAAACCATAGAATACAGAATCCCATGGTCCCAAGCCGGCCATTCTCTCCACCCCAAATTTATAAGGTGAATTATGCATACATCTGTACAATGGTAATAATTATAGTTTGAATTTTTTGAGTGTATCTCTGTTCCAAGAATTGTGCTAGGTGCTTTACAAACATATAATGCCCTGGCAACAAGGAAGGCATTATTATACCCACTTTGAAAGGAGAAACTAGACTCTGGAAAGTTAACAAACATATCCAGGTCATATGAGCAGTAACATCAGCATGGGGGGGCGGGCGGTAAGTGTACGAAATGCATGTAAGGAGGAAGATGAAAAACTCCACACCACTTCCCATACTATGGTCCTTGCTTTAGGAGGAAATAGATGCTACCGCTGCTGCATTTAATAAATTCATTTACTTATGCTCCTTGCTGCTGCCACAAAGAGAGACACTAAGTAGAGCTAAGCGGGACTTGGGAGCTGCGGCCTCTAAAGGACCGAATGCAGCAATATTGACGGCTCAGCCCCTCTGATTGCGGGAAGGGCTGACTTGGATGCCCATGGTCATCACTGACTGCCCAGGTCTGGGCAACCGGGATCTCTCTCCCCCCTGGCGCATAGAGGCCTCAGCCCTGAAGCCTGCTCATGTCTCCTGATCTCCAGTCTTTTTCTTTGTCTCTTACCCCGTATTCTGGTGACCACAACCAGGAAAACAGCAGAAGGGATGGGACTCATCTGGACTATATTAGCTGCTTGTATTATGCTATTTACATTTATGAAATACGGTATCGTGATCACATTTAGTAAAATTTTCCTTAAAAATAGTTTTATTCTCTAATCCACTTTTTATTGGTTAGAAGCAAAACAAAATGGATCATATATTTAAAAGCAGAGGGAAGAAAAAAGACATACCATTCTAGAAATGTCTAGCAAGCAAATACCCCAAGAATATTTATCCAAGTGGTTACCCTGGGATATCTGAGGGGAAACGTGAAAGCAATTTTCTTGGCTATCATCACTTTAATATGAAATGTAAACCCCAAGTACAACCACAGGCACATTCCTTTAATTTGGCCAAAGTACAGTTGTGTTTTGGGAGCATGAATGGAGCTCTTACCTGGCATGACCATGGTCTGCGGAGCCGCTGCGTCAGTACTTAGGCAGAGACGTCCACCTTTGGCTAATCGATCGCACAGCAAGGTGATATGTTTCTTCAATCGGCTTGTGTCTTTGGGTATGCTCAACTGGCTGCTGAGGTTCAAAGCCTGCTCCTTGGAACTCTTCGATAGGCAGGTCTTCAAAAGGTGGGAAATAGCAGCATCCACCGTTTCTTCCCAGCCCTGGATGCAAAAGCCAATTTGGAATTTATGCATAGATGACAAATGAGCAAAGTAAGCACTTTACTGTTAATCAAGTTATAAGATTATGAGTGTTTTTATGTCCCAGTGTTGGGGACTTGTTAAGAGCTTGGTGTCTGGAATATTCCAGACCAGTCTGGTTTTAAATTCTAGCTCCGTCAATTGTTTGACTTTGAGCACATTACTTAATTCCTCTTAGCCTCATCCTCACCTACAAATGAGGATACTAATAATATGTATCTCCAAGGGTGGGGGTGATTAAATGAGATGGTATATGAGAAGCTTTTAGCCCTGTGCCAGGCACAATAATCATCATCATCTCAGGTGTACGCACGTCTGATGATCCAGAGAGTGAAGCCCTAGGATTATAGTTCATTCTGCTGCTGAAGGAGAACCAGCCAGGACAAGGGGAGAGTGGGGGAAACCGGAATGGAGAGAAAACCCTGATGTCTCTCTCAGCTATTGGTCCCACAGCCTTGGGTTTGCAGGCCAAAACCAGAGGAGCTTTGTCAAGAGGGATTTTGGGAGACACAAGCCTATCCAGTCCCACTCCCGTGCCCAGGTGACAAAAAGTGACACGAAGTGAGGAAGTGAGCCGTTTACCCCCATTTGCTGGGAACAGTGTGGCTGGGCTGCAGTGAAGACCATGAGGAGTGCAGTGTCACCTTGGCACCCTGCAAGCTGTAATTCTAGGGATATCTATGGCGGGCAGGGACCGCGGTGTCATCACAGAGGATTGGCATGAGGAAGCACCACCCTCAGGTGGGTTCAGATAACAACAGAATGAGAAGCGGGAGGGGTCAGCTTATGCTCTCCCATCGGACATCCGCAGGGGGCCCCAGAGATAACTGGATATGATTTTCGGGGGGTCTGGAGGTCTTAAGCAGCAAAATAGAGAAGTGTGAATGAAATCTGGGTATTATTGCCAATGTGATTGCATTTGTACCCAGAGGCTGGTGAGACCTAGAACACCACAGGCTTGACAATCAAAGTAAAATTATAAAGGATGATACTGAATGACTATCCTCATAGAATACTGCAGAATAGTCCAAGCCCCTCACATAAGGGGTGAGAAACCTGAGACGCAGAGAGGAGTCCCTGGGTGACTTCACTGTTGGTACCACTCTATCCTCAACCTTATCAGTTGAGCCACCTTTCATATATGCAAATCGGATTACATTATTCCTACACTTCAACTCCTAAAGCCAAATGCTCAGTTTAGCATATAAAGCACTTTCTGCTCCAGCTCCTGCTCCATTTTATTCTCTCCCTGTCCATCTGCACCCCCACTCTCACCCTGGCCTCTACACATGCTCGGCCCTCCTGCTGCAATGCCCTATCTCTACTTGTTACCTGGCCAACTACTACTTACGACTCAGCTCAGGCACTGCCATCCAAGCATCGCATTCGTGGGCCCTCTCCGGGACTCTGAGACCTCACACACCCACGTCCATCACTGTACTCCTCACCCTGTGCAGTGGCCACTGTCTGCATGCCTGGTTTCTCCAGTGCCTGGAGGTCTCCGCACCCCTAGCACTGTGCTTGGTCAAGAAATGTGTTTGCTGGACAGAGAGATGGTGAACTAGGACCTTAGCATTGGGATGACTTTGGAGATCTTTAGTCCAGTCTCATGGGACGTTCCCTGGAATACAGTAGCAACCATCTGCCTAGGTATGGTTGTCCCCAAGATCCAAAATTACTACTTTTGGGGGCAGTTCACTCCTTTCAGGGACATATGTAACCAGCAGAAAGCTATTCCTAAACTGAGCCAAAATCTGCCCCGTTGGCCCTTATTCTATCCTCCAGCGCCATGGAGAATAAATCTAACCTCTCTTCTACATGACAGCCCTTTATATCTGTGAAGACAGCAATTCTGTACCCTCTCCTCCAGAATAAACATCCTCAGTTCCTCCAGCTCTTCCTTATATAAACATGGTTTCAAGTTTTCTCTCCATCCTGACCACTTGTCTTTGAATGAGCTCCAATTTTAAACACTTAAACATTTATACAGCTAACTAGAGAACCCCAAACTGACCCCAAGACACCAGGCTGGGGATGGGAGTGCAGGGTGGAAAGAGCCGCCACCCATTTACTGGGAGTTCTCACTGCCAGCCTGGCCTCTGGTTGCCTCTGCTCTCTTGGCAGCTGCACCACACTCCTGATTCACAACGAGCAAACAGATGATTAAGCCTCAGGCCTTTTCCACACTCACCACACATCTTCCTTGTAGGCTTAAGCAGCTGGTTCTTTAGAGCAAAGTGCAGACTCTGTATATATCCACTAGAGAACTTCCCGCTGATTGCCAACATCAGGATTTTTTACTCTATTGACCCATTATAGATGGCAAATTAGGAAACAAATTAATTATTTTTAAATGAGATGTCAAAGGCTATAAAAACAGCTTCCTATCCCAAACCACTAAAGAATAATAAACTGCTGATTACTACAAAGACATCTCTATACAAATATCAAAATCTAAACTAGACAAATATTTAAAATTGAATTGTATTTCAATAATAATGGGAAGAGGTAAATTAAGACAAAATAGTAACCCAAATGTCATTGGAGAGGACATATTTTCAAGTTGTTTTTGAAGGCACTGATGATGACCTCTGGAGTATAAGAAGGAAAAATGCTTTGTATATAATTTGGCATTTGTGTGCTCTGTGGTCATTTCAGCATTAAAACAGTTCCTACTATTTTATAGACTATTCATCTAAGCAAACTACTGTTTTCATAAGTAGGTTACAGTAACATATTAGATAATTTAAGTAGATATGGCATTTGGTTAATATAGAGGTACTACAGAATTTCCTTTTCTACTGCCAACTTGCAGATCAAGTCAAAAACCATGTCATGTTTAGGTATTTGGCATGGATATTTCTTTAATATAATGAGGCATGATGCCAATACTTCAAAAATATTGTTATTGAAATACAGGGTTATTATCTGGAGGGCCTGAATTGCTACATAAGCTCAAATATGATAATAAAAAGGAATGTTTATGAGACAAAAGAAGAGCCTTAAAAATGCAATGTGATAATCCACTGATCAACCATGTAGCATACTTACCTGATAAAATGTGAAACAAAACTATGTGGAAATGTAAAATCTCAAGTATGAGAAGTACATTAAAGATAAGCTACTTTAACCACCTTTTTGGTGTTTGAATCCATTACCTTTATTTACAGCCCTTAAATTGATAAGTCCAATATTCAGTTTTAATGTCTAAACACACACACACACACACACACACACACCACATGCACATACCTGACCTTTATCCTTTAAAGTTGAACACCAATTGTACTAATAATTGAACATCAGTTGATGTTTATCATTTGAACATCAATTACCTCTCTAATTGCAAGAGTGAAAGAAAATCTTAATTTTGGTAAAATGGTGCTACAAAACATCTGGAAGGGAAGAAACTACTAAGCAAGTGCTCTTTGGTGATAGTTGAAATGACTTTAGTTCTCAAATCCATAGCCTAACTCTTAAAGTCCCAGTTAACCCATGTATGGCTTTTAGAAAACAACAGTAGGTGTGAAGTTACAGCTATAAATGTGTGACTAAATCCATAAATAAATTTAAATGTACATGTTACTCTGTTTTATCTTCTTCATGGCCCCTGTCAGTACTAGAAATTAATTTATTTACTGGGCTTTTTTGTGTTTACTATATCTAGTCTAGTATTGACGATTGGGGTTTTGCTTTGTTCCCAAGGTCTAGGCTCTACCCCATGTGGTAACTTAACTTTTGTCTTAGTCCTTCTACCTGAGCCCCTACGTTGGGAGCCTGCTTAAAGGGTCACTCCTTAAAGGACTGGGCTGCCTTGCTCCTGTCAAATCCCTTCCAAGAAACTAGACCTAAGGCTGTAGCCCTGCTGCCTGACTTCAGTGCCAAGTCGCCTGCTGTGTGCGTTCCCCAACATGGCTTTTCATGTTTCACCTGCCTGTGTGGAGGCTCCTATATGCCATGCTGGTCCCAGATGCCTCTCTGTACCAGTGTGATGCCCCATTTCTAGGAGGAAGCTTTTCAAATTCAAGGCCTCAGCCTCTGCTAGCCTGTTCCTCCTCCTGCCTGAAGTCAACCGAGCTGTGCTTTTTGCTATCCAGAGACCACACAGCCATGGCTGGGTTTCTGACTTCCCTGCTCTACATGCCCTGCTAGTCTCCACTGGTCATTGCGCCCAAAAACCAGTATAAGCAAGTGGCTTTTCAGAAACGGTAAGACGCAGAAAGTTTGACTAAGTTTGTCAAGTTAATTTCCTAGGGTATCAATCAAAGTAACCAAAGAAAAAAACAAACTAAAAGAGTATTCTCATGCCACCTGCAAATTAAAACAGCCGAGTTGAAGATAACTGCCCCAAGGCTTCTGGATTTTGACTTAACCTCATTCACCTCAACAGCCTCTTTCCTGTATGACCTTAGATAAATCACTTAATCTCTGCAGGGTATATCTAAGGTCTCCATAAAACAGGAATAACACTATTTGCCAAGCCAATTTTACATGAATGGTAAGGCACTCAAATCTTAAGCAGAAGATACTATGGCATAAGCATGTATATTCAATCCTACTTTTTTTTAAATCAGAAAATACAAATACACAATTGGAATCCAATGTGAAGAGTAATATCTTTAAACTTTTATTCAAACAAATTATAAACTTCTGGGCCTTCCCTGGTGGCACAGTGGTTGAGAATCTGCCTGCCAATGCAGGGGACACGGGTTCGAGTCCTGGTCTGGGAAGATCCCACATGCCACGGAGCAACTAGGCCCGTGAGCCACAACTACTGAGCCTGCGTGTCTGGAGCCTGTGCTCCGCAACAAGAAAGGCCGCGATAGTGAGAGGCCCGCGCACCACGATGAGGAGTGGCCCCCGCTCGCCGCAACTAGAGAAAGCCCTCGCACAGAAACGAAGATCCAACACAGCCAAAAATAATTAAATAAATAATAAAATAAATTTATAAAAAAATTATAAACTTCTGCAAACTTATGTTTATAATAGAAACACTACCACATCCGCAACTATAGTAGTATAGGGGAAAACCACACAATGCCATGGTAGCATTTGTTACCAAATGTACACACAGTTAACTCTAAGGGAGAGAGGAAAGGTTAAAAAAAAAAAAAAGAAATCTGTGTAAAGGAACAAATGGAGATTGTGTACCCACATCCCAGGTTTCAGTTGAGGAGAGAAGACTCTCAGAAATGGCCCGTCTTACATTATACATTTGAAGGTAAAATGACCTTTACATCGTATTCATTTATTTGAAAAAAAACGTTGCATTAAAGAGAAATAAATTTCCTCTTGAATAGATGTAAAGGATTCACAATTAAAAGTCTTTGGTATTTATGACTGATCTTATGATTACTACTACTTTGTATTGTATCATATTATAATTAGCCAAGATAAGGAAAAATAATCAAATGAAGGGTCACTGTAAACCTAGGTACAAATAAAACTTATTTCTTTAGTTGTAAATTATATATTTTGGAAGATATAAGAATTTTTCCGGATTTATCTAGGTTCAGATTATTTCTAAAGACTAGATTTTATTCAGTAAATCTTCCTTCATACAAAGGAGGGCTTGAAATGTTGAGCTATTTACCTTTGAAGAGTAAAACAACTCTTTGAACCTGAAACAAAATAAAATAAAATTTAAAAATGAAACCAAGCTGTATGGCCTACATGGCATCTTAATGAGTTTAAAATTATGTTCAGTGGTTTTTATAAAATAAAACATTGAAAAAAATCAGCTTAAACTTTTTCAACCCATCACTAATAAAATGAAGCACTCCCCAATATCATCATCTTTTAATCTTAAACTGAAGTGATTTATTGGACTTCAGTATTGTCATGATTCAAAAGCTGTAAAAATCTCATTCAGATTTTAACCAAAAGTAGAACAGGGTGCCAGCCTTATCAACACAGCATTGTGAAAAATAAAGCACATTGCTTCCTATTGGATGAAAATCTAAAACCTTTTTGAGAAACAGAAGCTAAGCAATCTTCATGGAGTTTAGCAGCAGTACAAGCAGAAAACATAAGGTTGCTTCCAATCAACCTACTCTGATACTTTTTTTAAGTTATGTTTTGCTAAGAAATTTGCATTTGACCTGTACTCCCATTCTGACCCCAAAGATTTAGACAGAGGAAGGAACACAAGTAGATTACCTGAATTATCATGAAACCTGATCCTGGATAGCCGTATTCAATTTTAAAACAAAACAAAACATTAATGATGTCCCACCTAGCCAATCATTTTTTTAAAAATAAATTTATTTATTTTTGGCTGCATTAGGTCTCCGTTGCTGTGAGCGGGCTTTCTCTAGTTGCGGCGAGCGGGGGCTACTCTTCATTGCAGTGCACGGGCTTCTATTGAGGTGGCTTCTCTTTGTTGCAGAGCATGGGCTCTAGGCACACGGGCTTCAGTAGTTGTGGCTCGTGGGCTCTAGAGTGCAGGCTCAGTAGTTGTGGCGCACGGGCTTATTGCTCCATGGCATGTGGGATCTTCCCGGATCAGGGCTCAAACGTGTGTCCCCTGTACTGGCAGGCGGATTCTTAACCACTGCGCCACAAAGGAAGTCCCTAGCCAACCATTTTGACTAAGCATTAAAGTCTGCTTCAGGCAAAAGCTTCCAGTCACATGCACTATTCAGAAACAACTTACAAAAATATTAAGACTGGAAAATAAAATTGATAATGAATATTCCAAGGGAAACCTGCTTCTGGTGATGGTAGATTAGATCATTTGGACCAATTTTCTCACTGAGAATAACTAGAAAAAACATATACAAAAATCACTTCTTTGAAATTATAGAAAAGCTAACAAGATAGTAGTTACCAGGTCAAGATCCAGGGGACAAGAGAAGCCCAGGAAAGCGAGTCCTGAATTTGTGGCTGCTTTTTCCCCTGAGGTCATTAGTTACCTGGCCTAACATGCAGCTTTGGTCCTTCACTTATTCACCATCTCAGGCTATGACTTATACTTGCTTATGTATTTCCATGTAAGAGGCAGCATGGGGC
This sequence comes from Balaenoptera physalus, assembly GCF_965194825.1. NCBI lineage: Eukaryota > Metazoa > Chordata > Mammalia > Artiodactyla > Balaenopteridae > Balaenoptera > Balaenoptera physalus. Next base: position 80,088,986 of record NC_138887.1, on the reverse strand, counting down.
ATGAGAAGGGCACTGGGTTAGAAGTCGGAAGACCTAGGCTAAAATGTGGCACCTTTCCTTATAAGCTGTATGTCTCTGGGAAAATTATTTTAGGTCTCTGGGTCTCAGTTTCCTCATCAGTTAAAAATCAGAAAAATAATTTCCTTTGCCAGGTGCTTTTAGATTTAATGAGACATATTTAGCAATTGTAGTTACTTAATTCCATGCTATTATTCTTACTTCTGGGAGTTGTCTCTAAAAGTTGATCTTTTGGGGGCTGGTTCGTGTGAATAATAATGACACTAGAAATAACAACAAGAGCAAAAACTATTTAGGACCTCTTATGTACTAGAAAGTATGCTAAGAAATTTACAAATATTATTTGTAAATAATTATCTTGTTAAATTGGTATTGTAACTTCTAACTAAGGTGCTAGATGCAAAGTATTTTACCACAAATGACACAATTATTAAAAGTAAGAGCTGTAATGGGATTCAGGACTGTATGGCTCTAAATTCCATGCTCTTGGTCACTAAACTACAGACCACTTTTTTCCCATTTCATCATGTGTGCCTTTCAATCTATTTTCATCAGATCACCTTAGGCAGAAAATATCATATGAGGTCTTCCCCCAGAAAATTTATGGTCACAATTAACATATTCATGGAATCAAAATTCAAATCAGCTTCTTCATCCAAGTGAATAATCTGTATACAATTAAATAAGATTTTACTGCATAATCAAAAAGCACTATGATTTGTGCCAGTTTGGATGGGTCAAAGCTTTTAGCACCTGCATAGACTACTGTAACTAACATCTAGGAATGGCCTTGGGACACCACATCCCCTGAAAACATAACAATGGTCAGACTTGACTCTGATGAGTCTGAGTTACGTGCTCATTTCAAGGACTCATTACTGAGAATACTTGGAGAGCCCATTCTTATTATGGAATCAAAAGATTCATGGGGTCACAGACTCCCCAAATACCCATATATCTGACAGAGTCTGGGGAAAATCTTACTGAAGCTAGGACAAGAGAAGAGCCATGTAAATAAACTGAAGGCATCAACTCCTCCCTAACAACGCTGTGTTCTTAAAAATCTCAAAGAATAGGAAATAACCAAATTCAAGAAAAAATGTCCCAATACACATGAAACCACTGATTTAAGTGTAAAGCACTTTTCTTTAGGATCCCTTTCTTTCTGTGTCTCTCTCTTCCTTTTAATTAGTTTGTATTTTTTAGGACCACCCAGAAGCTTCACTATTTTAAGATTCGCCTACCTACTTCTTTCTTGGTCAAAGCCACCGGTGGATCTGAAACAGCTATAGGAAGGTCCAAATACTAGATTTCTATTTCTATCTTCCTTCAAACAGAATTCAAGTCCGAAGAAAAAAATACAGAAAATGGGATCTGAAGTGACTGACTGTACACCATTCAATGTTCATGTCATTTTTCACAGCAATCAAGCTAAGATAACAGCAACACAGCAGCACAAATCTCAAAGTTAAATAGTAATTGTCTACATAATGAGGTACCTCCCCGTCAACTTTGTGAAAAAATCAATTATATAGTTTGAGTTCTTTTTAGTGTTATGTGAAGCAAACAAGTAGATTAAATTTGTTAGCATTTTCTAATATAGAATCCAGCACGGGTACACATAATACACAATATAAATTATACTTATCCTTGTTAAAGTAGTCATATTGGAGAAGAATAAAACTTCCGTATGATCACCTTGTCAAAAGTTCCCCCATTGAGTCAGGTTTCTCATTTTTGTGAAGCTCCTTAGCTTGGGTTCAAATCTCGCCTCTGCTATGTTCTAGCTATATGACCTTGGGCATATTTCCTCATTTGTAAATTGGAAGTAATAGTTGTGAAGCAAGGATGTGGATGCAAGTAGTTTATCTGACAGCTGATCCAAGAGGTGCTGGTGGGAAGTGAGTAAGTGAGAGGGGGAAGGGGGAGAAGACAATAAACTGCTGGGCTGTGAGCAGTTACCGCTGTAGGTAACTGGTGCAATCCTGCTGGACTACTCTGGAAGGTGGTGTGTAATGTACCTTGGACTTTGCCAACTGGAGGGATGAGGGAGCTGGGGTATTAATCTACCAACCCCTGTCAGTCATTGATCAAACATGTGGCTGCACAGCCTCTGCCAAACAGGGAGAATCCCCAGGCAGCAAAACGGCAGGTGTCCAGCATGTAGAAGCTTTCAGGAATGGCAGGAGGTGGAGAGACATGGGTGAAGCACAAACAGCATCCAGCACAGAGTGAGGATTAAATGGGGTAATGTACGCAGAGTCCTTGGCCAATGCGTAGTACTTAATAACGCTCAATAAGTTAGTTTTCTTACATTTCTTTGAATTGGGGGAGGCAGGCCTATATCTTCTGTGTGTGTATGAATGTGTATGTGTGTGTGTGTATTTAATTTCTCTCCTTATTTCTCTACAAAACAGGGATGTCTTCTAATTAGTGAAGTTTATTGGATGTGGTTCTGAGATTGCTAAAAATTATATAGAGATGCTTATGACTTTGAATTTACAGCCAATGGGTTAGAAAATAACTAACCACTGCAACTGATCACTGCCATTAAACCACAGAAATTAGATTTCATAGGAAACTGGCAAGTTTCACCACTTTAAATGCAGAAAGTGAAGCATATTCCTGCTCACAATATCAGTGATTTCATCCGCATCGTCTCATTCACTGTGGTGGGAGAGAAGACCTGTGTTCCTGCAGTCCTCATAAATGACATATCAGTGAAATCAAAGCTTAGATTTCATAATCATGTTATGCAATCTGCCAAATTAGGAGTGATAGCAACCTTCATTACTTCTCACAGTTTATTTGCAGCTTTCTCTTCAAAACACAACAACTGGTAAGATCTTTCCTATTTATATGAAATCTGCTTCTGGTTCAGGATGCCTGCTCCAAGATGGAACACCAAGGCATTGCCCTTTCCTATAACTTCCTGTCCCCGATTCAAACCACTCACAAATTTCCTGTTAATAAAAAATGACTGTAATTAAAATCTTTTACTCTGTGCCTACAATTATGTTCCATCAATTCCAGAGCAATTTTTTCACATTTTAACATCTCTGAAATAGATTGTGTCAATTTCGGCGGTGTCTGACAGCCGCTGGCTTCCAGACACCAGTCATGCTATTGCTGTCAGTGCCTGTGTATGCGCAGTCTTTGTCTTAGCTGTTCATATTTTGTCACTTCAATTGATGGATGTGCAATGGCCATACTTTCCTGTCAAACTGATTATCATTTAAAATATCAAAATTATACTATGATTCATCATTGAACAAAAAAGTTGTGTGCACGGAAAGGCATGGGAATAGAACAGTTGGAAGTATAAATTTGAAATTAGTGAAGCAAATATTCATGACAGAAGAATGACAGCAATTCCATATGTTCTTGCAAAGCAAAAGCGAAGTGCCTTCCAGGATGTAAAATAAGAAGATACAGATAGGAGAAATGTATTATGTTTTGTTACTGAGATACATGCGCACAGATTACTATCCTCTGTCAAACAATACAACTGAAGTAAGAGAAATTGCCAAGTCTCTGGGATAGATGTGGTTTGATTAATTAATGTATCACACAGGACTATTGTTAAAGCAGTAAACATCAATTTGCCTAAAATTTCTTGCTAACTATGGATAGAAGCTTCTTGCACCAATATATGATTCAACTGAAGGAAAAAAACGAAGCTTTGAGCTCAGTCAAAATGGAAAATTTTTAGAATGGATATTAGGGACTCAGAAAAAAGTCATGAAGGCAACAGTGGCACACTCTTAAGGTTGTGTCAAAATGCTCTTCATGGCACACAGGACAATGCTGTGTGTAAAAACACGGATAGGGATCACCTGTAGTTGAAAGGTGACTTAAGAGAATCAAACTTTGAATGTGAAGAAGTTTCAGGAATACCTTAACCAATTTATGCTGCTTTCCTCTTACTGAGGCTCAAGAGTAAGATGTGATAAAATGTATGTCTAAATAAGTCTAAAATCTCTTTCAATAATTATCTAAAATTTTAAGTGATAAAGAACACTATGTCATAGTTTAATTGGCAGTGTTTGTTTTTTTTTCCTAAGCGGTCCATAAAATAATGCTGTCACTTACAATGGATGGCATTCCATTACTGAAATAGTAGTAACAAGAGCTAGTAATTCTTGGAGACTGTATATGCCCAGCACCACGTTTAGCACTTTATGTACATTTCCTCAATTAGTCCTCCTATGAACCTTAAGAGGTTTATAAAAGGTGTCCTTAACATCTGCACATCTTTGACAACTACTTTCCAAATGAGTTCACACGAGTAATATTGTTTTAAAATAAGGTTTAGCACTTCTGTGGTAGTATTAATAATAGCAGTAGTAGTAGTAGTAGTAGTAGTAGTAGTAGTAGTAGTAGTAGTAGTAGTAGTGGTGGTGGTGGTGGTGGTAGTGGTAGTGGTAGTAGTGGTATTCTGGTCTTCCAGTTGACATAGATAACTAAACATCAAAACCCTGAATCTAAAAATGATGGTGAAGACACCCAAAGGAGGCTCAGTATATGGTCTAGTTCACCGAGACCAAACGAGCAATATAACTTTCTTACTTTGTGTAGGAAATAGAATTTGGATAAGTATTATTGAAGAAGAAAAACCTTATTTTATATATATTTTTATTCAATATTTATTGTGTTTCAGTAAATCATGAATAGTAGACCATAGCCAAACCTAAGGAAAGCCAGACTACGTGGTTAAAAAAAAAAAAAAAAAAAATACATAGTAGAGGAAAGGATATACCTGAAATGTAAAGAGAAATTCCATGTGTACAGCTCCTCAGATCCTGACATGGCCTTTCTCCCGACCTAACTGTGTGAAGGGCAGTGAGTTTCTGGCTCTGAGCACCTCTGAACTGGCAGATTCCTCACTCGGCACGAACTGTGTTTTCCAACAAACTCTAGGCATGTCTTCATGAGAAAGGCATTGGGGAGCCAAGTTCACTCACTTTCTTTATGTCATGTTCTTCCTCTGTACCATTTATTTACTGGTTCAGTAGGAATATAAAGCAAAGGTAAGGTAAAATCAAAGCTGGATGGCCACTCTCAACTCTCTTCGAAGCAGAACCAGTCCTTGGGGTCTGGTCTCGTTCACCAATGTACAGATAAGGAAACCAATGCTTAAAGAGTTCTGTAATTTGCCTAAGGATGCCCAGCTAGTTAAGTATTTGCTCTAAAAGGGATGTGAACCCCGGTCTGACATAGTATTCTATTCAACTGATATACCACCATTTGTATTTTCCAACTATTAGCATTTAGGTTGCTTGTGGTATTTCATAATTATAAATATAAACATTATGGTACCAAATGGATTTTAGTTTACTACTTTCAGTGCATTAACTTAGATTACTGGTGCCCAAGTGTTGGATTAGTTTTATGACCCACATTTTCCTAGAGGACTCTCTGGAAAGACTATATCAGAAATAGCTGGGTGTGTCTATACATGTCTGTTAGTAGTATTTATTACCAAATTTGACTAAATCAATAAAGGTGACGTGTACCTAATAGCTGTTTACACTTGCATATATTCATCACTGGTAAGACTGAAAATTTTTATGTTAACTGATTTGAATTACAGGATATGTGAATGAATATATGTATAAATATTTATGTGTGATGGTCTGGCTATCAGTTTACCTATATCTTTTACCATCTGTACAGGAAAGATCAAGTTTTCTCTTATAGAATGCCCCAAAAATTTGAGGTTGCTTGCAAAAAAAAAAGGAGTAATTCAAAATGGAAATAGATTGCTTCCTTTTTTAAAAATGACTTTTAAAACGCTACACAATTGTTGGAGGACAATCTGTAATTGTGTGAAACATTATGAAAGTAAATGGGGTATCAAGCAATCCACAGATCTTATATCCAACTATATGCTTAATTTAAGCTTTAATTCTGTGGGGATATGAAAGAATCTGTCCTTAAATTAGAATACAAGACAAGCACATAGACAATTTTAGAGTATAAAATGAGAGCTAAATTATGTCATACCCCCAAGTGAAATTCACAAGAGAATGAAAGCCAGAATAAATAGGGAGGAAATGAAAATTGATCTGCCTCTTAAAGAGGGTAGATAGAAGGGTAAAGAGGGGACACTATTTTAGGTGAGGGAAAAAAGCTCTATTAGCCCTGCTTGATGGAAAGAAGTTGTGTATCCATGGAAAGTCAGCTTTCCCAGAACAAAGTGGGGAAGCTGGGAAGTCGCAGAAAAGGAGTTTCAGAAAGAAGATATAGTGGAGCCAAGTGACTGAAAGTCCTGAATGCCTGGCACTGGAATCCAAACTCGACCAGGGGCAAAGAGAGCCATGGAAAGTATGTAAGCAGATGTGTGACAGGAGAGCAGTGGGCTGAGTCTTGCAGAGATGCGCAGGGCAAAACGTGGGTAGAAAGGCTACTTCAAATGCCACCACAGAAAGCCAGGTAGAATAACAAGGACGCAAGCCAAGGGGGGTTCCCAGAAACATTTCCAAATGAACAACCACCAGCTAGGGTGACTGACTAAACCTGGAGGTGCAGCTCTGAATGTGGTTACAGCGAAGAGGGAGCACCGGTTTTAGAGGAAAGAGTCACCAATTTCCAGGTGTACATTTGTAAAAGAATGCAACGTCCCAGAAATGGCAAAATCATCTCTTTGTAATTAGTAGACTCAAATTAGGCACAGTAAAGGTATTTTAAGGAAATTGAACTAAGTAAATACACTTCCAGCCAGGAATCAAATTGGTAAGCATTATAAGGATGGCGATGATCATTATTTTCCTCACTGTGGTAGCGTGATTTTTACTTATTTTACTTATTTATAATTAAATCACACCTTATTTCACAAAGGATCTCACATACAGTGAGAGTGGAGCTTCAAGTAATCAATTCTTTGTTCATTTACTTAGTCTCTTTATTCTTAAATGCATGAATAATACTAAATGTGTCCGTTAAAGCGCTGTTTCATATTTGATATACATAAGGAAAGATTAAAAAATTACACGTCACCACCTGTAAATGTATTCTACTTGGCTCCTATTCTGATGTATTTCAACTATTTCAATTTTTAAACCTGCAAGCAGGTCATCAGAAAAGCTCTGAGATACATTATATTCAACTCTAGTCAAGTATTACATTACATAACACCAGTTGCACCTAACTAGCAACAACACAGAGTATGTGGTCATTATGAACATAAAACTAATTCTTTCATGTTTATCTTGCTGGCTAAGATCATGGGAATTACCAAAATATTTACTTTCTGCACTATGTTCCCATAGACAGTTATAATTGCGATGATACTTTAGCAGTCATAAAGGCAGGCTTGATACTGACACCAGACTTCCTCCTTTTGTTTGCCTTTTAAGAAAAGGTCATTAATAATAGTAATGATTAGCCATCGCAGTCATCACTCAATCCAGACAGGCAGCACAATGGCCCTTGCATCAAATCTGACCTGTGACGTAGAAGTCTTTAAGCCTTGTAAGTGAGTCTTGATAAGTCCCTCCACACAATAGGATTTCCTATTATAAACATCTGTTTTCTCACATGAACCATGTTGAAAATGTTAAAAATAAGTTTCTCTTTCCATATCAGTTTGTAAAAGGAATAATCAATCAAAAAGTAAGGCTGAAGGTCCAAATCTCCTTCCCCCACTGATGTAAATTTCCATCTTAACTTTCCCAGGGGATTTTAAAGTTCAGTACTAGGGAAGGTAACTATTAAACCCCTAAAGGACACAATAAAGCTTTTCTTTTTTCAAATAGCAGATAACAGCTACTAAAGATATTCAATGCACTTGAAAGAAAAGAAAAAGGCAAGATGCTATGCAACGTGCCAATATTCCTTCCAACTCTAGGATTGTATGTAATCAGGTCCCCAAACCAGTGCACTGTTGCTCTTTTCTTTAGAGATTCCTCTGGAATCAGGTGGAACACATGAACATTTAGAGCAGAAGTTTGAGACAGCCATTTGGAAATACCAGCACTGCTTCTCCTTATTTTCCTGCCATCTGCGGGACTTCATCATACAGAATCTTAGTCATCTAAGCTGTTTACTAGGAAAATAAGAAGCAGATCTGTATAGAGATTAGGAAGGGCAAAAAGGATTCATCCACGTACCAACTCCAAGGGACAGTAACTACCTAGAGTGCTGTATTCAAAAGGATTCTGAGGCCATGGTGTCAGCTCAACAGGAAAGAGTCTATGATGATTATAACGTCTACCAAGGCCATATGAAGGGGGAGTAGCAGCCCCTGTGCCAGATTCTTGCCTCTCCTTTATGCAGATGCACACATCTCCCTAGAGAAGTTTCTTGTTCCTGGGACAATATATGGTTATTGTGAAAATGACCAGGCTGATCCCAGAATACCAGAAATAAGGGCTGCTAATGCAAACACCATGGCATCATTTAATGTCAGTATCCTACCCTGCTTTCACTAATTTGTTAAAATGTGCTTAAGTTATTAACTCAACTGAAAAAACCTTTCCCTCTTAATGACTGATAGTGTTGTGCAACAGAAACTTCTGCAATGATGGAATATTCTGTATCTATACTGTCCAATGTGGTAGCCACTCACCACATGCGGCTATTGAGCAGTTGAAATACAGCTAGTGTGGCTGAGAAACTGAAATTTTAATTTTATCTCATTTTAATTTACTTAAATATCAATTTAAATAGCTACATGTGACAAGTGGCTACCATATTAGACAGCCAATATGTTTACAACTGAATATGACTAGAATATGTTTGCTTGTAATGTTGAAGTAAATCCCCAAAGGATGGGTACCAAGTCTATTCGGTTTATTGAGGTATGCTAAGTGCCTAGAACACTGCCTGAAACATAGCAGGTGCTCAATAAATATTCATTGAATGAAAAAATGGATAATAAATGAACTGGATAAAAGATTTTTCCTCTTAGGCCAATCCCGAGGTATGTGTAGTTTTGCAGCTTTTGGCTTCTATACAGCATGATGAGGGGGAGATGTGTGTAATATCACAATTAAATACTCTCTCAGGTTCAAACCAGTAACACATTGACCTAAGTAGACTTACTTAGGTAAGTCTAAGGAGACTGTATTTTCCGTAGAGCTTCAAGTGGATAGAGGGTCAGTAGAGGCGTATTTAAATTCTGCATTGAGGATCCAAATACTCTGAAATATCCTCAGAAAAGTAAGAAAATTCTTTTTAGAGTTTCCCTAACAGGTACTCTGATAGAACATTATTTTAGGTAAAACTTCTCCAGCATCACAGGAAGACAATAGGGATAATACTATATTATCAAATCCACCGATAGAACTATGTTTATGACCTCTTTTTGGAGACGCCAAATAAAACATTTAACGTTTTTCTTAAAGTGATAGGGAGTATCCCTACAAAAACACATTTGGTATATATAACTTTCAGCAACTTAAAAAATCACATATAATAGTCAGCAACACCAGCATTTATTTGCCTTCCAAAAGTACTGAGAAGTGGCAAAAATGGAAAAGTGTTACTAAAGAGACAGATCAAAGAAAACACTGATGAATTCTGTTCCAAATGGGATCGTATTTTTTTTTAATACTGATAATATAGTGTGAAGAACACTACCTTTCATTAGCAATAATGAATTCTAAACATTTTTGCTTTGTGAAACCGAGGCTATTAAGAAGAAAATATTCCAGAGTTGACTATGGTATTTAGCCTGTCTTGTGACACATGCCATCTAAATAACAATACAACAAACCATTACGCAGTGCTGTTTGAACCGTAAATAAAACATCTTCTGAGCACTTTCTCTTACCTCTCAATACTGTGGTGACATCTGACCTTGAACTGAGAGTCTCTTCTGAAAATGTTGCCCACATGTCTAAAGTTCTCCCTCTCACAATGTATTCTGCCATCCACCCTCAACCAAACCGTCTAAATTACATTCAGATTTTTGTGGTATCATAATAACTTCAATATGGGATATATTTCAACATTCTGGTCAGAGACTCCTTTCTTCCCCGCCTCACCCTCCTTCCAAGTTATTTCAGGTTTGCATATTTCATTTTCACATCTCAGCGGGATACCCATCACATAACATTTATTTGTGAGGTCTAAAGGCATAATGTGGAGGATTGTGAACCAGCATGTCAAAACCACATACTGCATGAGTACGTCTTAAAGAATGAAAAAGGATTCCTTTTTTTCTCAAGATATATAAGCTGTCTCAATAGTATAAGTCCAAAGTGAATACCACAACCTAATTAAAGATGAAGAGTATAACAAGCAGTATTAAAATGTCTTTTTTGATTCATTCTTCTCCAAGTTATGTTTTTATCAAATGTCCTGTCTCATTAATGACTTCGATAGACATAACAAGTATACACACCTTCTAATCTCACCAACTTCAGAAGAGAGTTGAAGTAATTTTTTCTTACATGATTTGGGAGGTATGACAGTAGAGAATACAGAGGCAGGGTAGAAAGGAGCTTTGAGAAGATGCTAAGTCCATTCACCTGCCTACAGGGATGAGCACACTTACACACTCCTGGCGAATGAAGCTGTTTTTAAAGATCTCTGGAGTCAGAAATACCACAGTCTCTCTTGGGACTCAATTCCTACATTTGAGAATGTTTATTTCTAGGAAATTCTTCCTTTGGGTCTAAGCATGCTTCAGGGCCAGCTTCAGAAGCATGCAAGCTGTGTAACTGCACAGGGCCCTGTGCTCAGTTTAGTGCTTTGTTGTCATCATCTTGAAATTCTTAATAATTTAATCTTTGAATTTGTGTTTTGTAAGTGAAGTCTGATAAGACAATTGAAGCACGTGTGAGAAGGGAAAATATGTGCAATATGCATGCCTCCTCCCTCCTTTCCCCCCATTCACATACAGCCCCATAGCTCAGAATTCCCATGGCCCCAGGATGAGTGGGAGTTCACAGAGACTCAAAGTAAGCAGGAGGAAGGCCTATTCTGTCTAGACTGATTAAGCAAAGGAACTGACAGCCCTGAGAGGCTTTTCATTTGAACCAGAACTTGTTTTGAATTAAGAAAGAAGGCAATAGATTCAAAGAAACAGGAATGACTAAGGAAACCCACTACACTCCTGTTACTTCCCTGTATTAACCAACCACTTACACTGAAAATGATAACATAGAAAGAAAGGGCAATAGAGTGACACAGAGCTCCTTTCCCTTCAGTCCTTCCTTACTCAGCAGGAAGCTGAAGGTAGAGAGTGTTGGTAGATGTGCACTGGTTAAGAAGTGAAATAAAGACAGTTAAGTTTTGTGCAGCAATTCTGCAGTTCCATGAGAACAAAATGCATATGAGCTACAAAATACAAGTTGCATATATTGTATATATTGTATAATTGTGGCAATTCTTTAAATTTTTCTTTATTTAGAACTACATAAATAAATAGCAAACAAAAATACCACGATGAGAGAGAGACTACAGAAACTAAAAAGCTATGTGTTTAGTACCTGTTTTAACAGCACTTCAGCATTTTTTCCTACTTTTTTGAACAAGGGATCTGCATTTTCATTTTGCACTCAACCTCGTAAATTATAAAGCTGGCCCTGCCCTGCTTCCTCATGCTCCAGACTCGATCCACTGCATCTGTTCTGCCAAGTCACCTCTTGTTAGCTTCCACCCTTATCTCCATTCATTCACCCCAACAAATACCAACTGCGCTATGGTCAGGCATTGTGCCAGGCACTGAGAATATAAAAATGAGTAAGATATAATTCCTGCCCTCAAGTGTAGTTGAGGAGACAAATCACCATGAAGAGGTAGTAATATCTACCTTGCATGGCTTTAGTGAGGACTATAAATAATACACATAAAGTAGACAAACCACTACTAATGATGATTAGCACTCTATCCAATTATCTCATTTAATTCTTATTACAATTTATTGGACAGCTAATGTAATTGTTTCCATTTTAGAGCTACAGAAGCAGAGATTTAGATCAGCTAAGAAACTTGACCAGAAGGACTTTGCTGGAACCAGCACCTCAAGCCACCCAAGTCTTTTTGCCTACTAAATCTGAGTTCATAGTGATAGTGATAGTTAATATTCTTATTAATATAATCTTATACAGATGGCCAAGAAGCACATGAAAAGCTGCTCAACATCACTAATTATTAGAGAAATGCAAACCAAAACTACAGTGAGGTATCACCTCACACCAGTTAGAATGGGCATCATCAGAAAATCTACAATCAACAAATGCTGGAGAGGGTGTGGAGAAAAGGGAACCCTCTTGCACTGTTGGTGGGAATGTAAATTGATACAGTCACCATGGAGAACAGTATGGAGGTTCTTTAAAAAACTAAAAATAGAATTACCATATGATCCAGCAATCCCACTACTGGGCATATACCCAGAGAAAACCATAATTCAAAAAGACACATGCGCCCCAATGTTCATTGCAGCACTATTTACTATAGCCAGGTCATGGAAGCAACCTAAGTGTCCATCAACAGACGAATGGATAAAGAAGATGTGGTACATATATGCAATGGAATATTACTCAGCCATAAAAAGGAAGGAAATTGGGTCATTTGTAGAGACCTGGATGGATCTAGAGATTGTCATACAGAGTGAAGTAAGTCAGAAAGAGAAAAACAAATATTGTATATTAATGCATATACGTGGAACCTAGAAAAATGGTACAGATGAACCGGTTTGCAGGGCAGAAATTGAGACACAGATGTAGAGAACAAACGTATGGACACCAAGGGGGGAAAGTGGCGGGGGGTGAAGGTGGTGGTGTGATGAATTGGGAGATTGGGATTGACATGTATACACTGATGTGTATAAAATTGATGACTAATAAGAACCTACTGTATAAAAAAATAAATAAAATAAAATTCAAAAAAAATATATATATAATCTTGACCATTCTATTCTTTATTTTCTATTATTACAGTGTACATTTCTAGCTTCTCAAAGGTCGATTTTAGCTGTAATTTTATCAATCTAAAAATAATGTGTACTCTAAAATTTTTCTAATTTATTTTTACTGTTTTGTTAAGGATATAAAATATAGCTTGATTTTTTTTTTTATTCTGACAACCCTTTGACCCAACTGTAGAAAATTAGATTCAACTGACAAAGCTTGTGATTTTCAAAATCATGTTCATGACTTTGTTGCTAAACTACCGTATACAGGTTAAAAACATGTCTTTGGAAGCAGACAGACTTTGGTCCAAATTCTGGCTCTACCACCCACTAATTTCAGAAAGGTACTTAACTCTTAAAGCCTAAATTTTCCCATATGTAAAATAGGGATGAAAACAATACCTTAACTATATTATAGGTCCTTGTTTAAGATTAAATGAGATAATCCTTGTGAAACACTTAAAAGAAAACATGGTACCTAGTTAACACCCCAAAATTTCAGTTTTAGTACTATTATCTTCAGTACCATGTTTTCACATCTGTGTTTAAAAATGGATCTGAAATGACTTTTTTGTTGAAACAGTTTCCTCCAATACAAAAAAATAAGTTCAAGCGTCTCTGATTTCAAAGAAATATATTATTTCTTTGTAAATAAAAGCATGCATTAATGGCACCTGGTAGTCACATACCTCAATGATTCAAAGCATCTAAGATGTTTATTTATATCATCCTTCACCAAAAACTCCAAATGCATACCCCCATTTTTTCCCTTTTTGTTCTAAACTGCCTATTCAAAGGATCAAGAGTAAAAGAGTTTATAAACTACATATAAAGAATTACATAAATGTAACAAAATATCCCTGTCATTCAGCAAGGCTACCTCAGTTCTCTCTAACCCTTGAAGTGACACTTAAATTTAAGAACGTTGAGCAAATTAAAATGGCTGAACTGTTTTCTCTCGTGGAAAAGGAAAGGATTAGATAATCTGAAGGTTTACTGCCATCACCCTGGCGGTCAAATGACTGTTTCCCTGGCTTCTAAGTGATTGAAGAGTATATAAAAAATAGACTGATACCACATAAAAATGGACTATATACCTATTTTTTAAATAGCTGTAGAAAAAAAAAAAAAGGCCTTTACTTGACATTTTTATTATGGTTTGAAGAAAAGGAAAACAGGATTTGGGTAAAAAAACAAAACAAAACCAAGCTTTCATTTGATACCTTAGAAAACATGATAGCCATGTGATATCTTCCTAAAACCACAACCTTTTTCAATAACGGTGGCTGTTACCACTGCAGGCTTGTGGGTCCTTACCAGTTCTTGAGTGTCCTGCTGCAGTGGCAGAAATGCTGCTTCCAGGATAGCAATCTGGTCAGCGCTAAGCTTCTGCCACAGCCCGATCAGCAGAATCACCAAATGGGTGGCACTTTTCAGCCTGGTGAATGACTGGAACAGATTGTCTTGGTTTTCCTCTACTGCATCTGCTAGAGCGATTACCTGCAGAAATTACAAACTTCAGTTAGGGATAATTTCACAATTCTTGAGCCCTCAACAAATTACATTTGGCACACTCTTGTTTTTCTTTAAAACAACTTCATGAACTTTGTCTTCCACAGACACAAGCTATGTTGAGTAATAAAAGAGTTATCATTCATCTGTTCGCTTCCTTCTTTAAAAAAAAAATACCCAAAGTAATTCCAAATCCATATGGCCAAGAGATGAAAATATCCACGAAATCAGCTTAATGGGGACATTGTTCAGTGTCTGCTTCACCATCGATTCACCTTCTACAATATACGATAATATAAGTAACCTCTAATACAGTTATTACGGTCATTATTACCAGTCACAGAGATTGATCAATTTAAAATATTCTTGATCAATTTAAAAAATTCTTATCAAAGTAACTGCATTTACCTTGGAATTTCAAATAATAACTTCATAATACCCTTTTCAGAAAATAACTGTCTTCCTCTGACTATTACTTTTTACGTGGTATTGGAATATTCAATATTTCTTTACTATATTTAAAAGGTAGATAATGTTCAAACATTTGACTAATCAAGCAATGTCATTTTTAACACAAATGTCAGGCACCAGCCCACAGGGACCTGAAAGAAAAAAATGTTCAGGGTGTGTTAGCTTTACAATGCCTAATCTACTTAGGATAAAACTGGCAGGAGTGAGTAGAATTGGTTTTTTTTTTTTTTTTTTTTTTATCCTCTTGAATAATCCTGTGGAAAAAAGAACTAAAGTAACAATTGGATAGAACATTGAAGACAGCCCATTGGTGTTCTATTTTATTTTAATGTCTTGGTGAACTTTGTGCTCCTTAAAAGTAATGAACTGATTGGCCCAGAGGCTCAAGGCACCTGACAGCCCCCAGAACTGGAATAGCGAAAGCCGGGGCAATGTAAGCTCCTTTCTACAAGTCCCCACCAGCTTGAGGGCCTAGAGCTCAGGTGAGTTTCAGAAGCCTAGTGCAGATGACCCATTTGGTGATATTTCACGGCTTACTGACACTGGCCCAAAGGGCCTATTAAAAAATCATCAGTCAAACAAGTATAGTCTGCAGCTGTGTGGTCTCCCAAATTCCATGTAGGAGAAGGGCTATAAGGGGACAGTCCTCAGAGTATCTGGGAGACACTGGAAAAGAGATGTAGATTAGAGAAAGACAAAGCACCTGAAGGCCCTTGCCTGACAATGCCGGGCAAACCAGGATTCCTTGCCACTTGCAGGAGTTATGAAAGGCAATCACAATTCACATTCAGCTCTAGAGGGAGCCCTGGGCGTTGGGACCAAGGTAAGCATTAACAATAAAGCACACTGCTTACTGAGTGCCTACTACTGTGCTACTTTTCATTTGCATTCAAAGGTACATGATACCCTATAGCCCATGAGGATCTTATAATTTGTTGGACAGGAAACATACATACACAACCAATTAGTGGAAAGAAGCATTACTGTAATAACGTCCTTATTGTGCAGCACAGAAAGTAAGTGTGAAAGAAGCTAGCTAAGGGGCAGATTACTATGGGCCAGAGTTAATATCCCTGGGGCCTCTTTTACTCAAATGAGGCTTGGAACTCATCCCTTCCCCATTACTTCAAGAAGTCCCCTCGAAGAGATGGAGAAGTCACTTTCCTTAAACCAAAACACCTGGAATCATCTGCTTCCCCAACCCTCACCATGATTACAACTGACTCCTGTTAAAAATCTAAGTTTAATTTCATTTTCTTCCTGTGAATGTTATCAATTAAGCCTCACTGTGGGGGCCATCATATTATGACACAGATGCTTATTGTCAGTAAGTCCAAATCATACAAAGATCAAGGTGATAAACACCTCCTGAATGCCAGAGATGTGCAAGAATTTGCAGGAAGCACTACAGGGAATTCAATGGCAACAGAGATAACCTCCACCTTCAAAGAGTTTATAACGGAGAAAGGAAAATAGGTCAAGGAGGCAAACACTGACAATATAGGGAAGACCCTATAGACTATTAAGGAGGAGAATACCACTAACATTATGATCATTATGTTAATAATAATCCCTCCAATTAATTGAGCATGAACTGTATGCCAAGCAATCTGCTCTGTGCCATACAGGTATCAGTGCGTTCAATCCTCACGCCTCCACTGAGACTTAGTTGGCAAGATCTCTGTTTTATAGATGAGGTCTCTGAGGCTCAGCAGATGTAAGGAATGTGCCCAGTACTGTACATAGGGTGTGCCAACTGTGTCTGTGCTTAGAAGTGCTCCATGCTTGGTTTAAGGCCCTGTTGTGTCTGTCTTGAAAGTCTTCATAACTTTATTTTTGAATTTGTGCTTTGTAAGTGAAGTCTATAGGATAATGGACCATGCACATGATCAGAGGAGATATGCTCATTAACTCAGAGAGTTAAATGCTCTTACATTTGCATTTAAAACTGGCATTGCACAATATAAAGATTAATCATAGAATTCATGCTAACAATTTAAAATTTTAATTTTTCCTTACTTGAAATAACATTAAATAGGAAATAAAAGCACCACCAGAAGGTGTGAAAGAGAAACCACTGAAGAAAGGAAAGAACTTTATATTTTAGTAGCTGTTTCAATAGCACTTTCTTCTACCTTTTAACAAGGGCCCTGCATTTTCATTTTGCACTGGGAACTGCAAATTAAGTAGCCAGTTTGACCATCACCTAGTAACGAGAAACCAGGATTCGACTTGGAGTCTCTCACTCTGAAGTCTGCATGAGACCTGAAGCACCTTATAGGTTCGGAGAAGGGCCTAACTACTAGTGAGTGTGGAGGGCCTTGGGAAGGAAAAGGTGGAAGAAGCAGCGGTGGCCACTGGACCAGGCTCAGCCAGCTCCTACCAGCTCAGGAGAAAGGACTGATTATTCAGTTTTCAGGAATTTTGTGAGCCAGTTGTTAAACATGGCCATTGCTAAAAATTAAATTATGTAAACTTAAAAATAAGTTACATGAAAACAAAAGTAATAAATACTCAAAACATATTACTTCCTAATTATTTTACTGTTATCTAGGCCCTTGAGGTTATTTATGCCTGTTGCATCTGTATGTTGGCAACACTCTGCAATGGTGAGCTACTGCCCATTTCTTCCCAACTCCACATTCAGTGACCTCATGCTAGAAGCTTGAAATCAGCCATGGTGGAGGTATTTACAACATGCAAATCAACAAATGTTATAAAGTTAGGCTTCCCACCCACCCTGCTCCTCCCAAATAGCCAGTTGGTAAATATTTACCAGCATGCCACTGAGAAGAGGTACCTGAAATTTGTCCTCAAGAACAGATATTGGGCAAGGGGGCTTTAAAAGTGAAGGACACAACCTGAGCAAGTGCATTAAAGCGCAAATGTAGAGGCTGCTTGTTCAGGAAGGAGCAAATATTCCAGTTTGGGAAGAGCATTTGATGAGACAAAAAAGGTCACCTGGGCAACCGTTGTAGAGGAACCAAAATGTCAAGGTGAAGAGTGTGCAGGTACTGGAGAGCCACAGAGTATTCTGAGTATGGGCGTTATCTGATGGAGGCTGTGCTCTAAGTAGCCATCGGATCACAGCAAACATTTAGAGCGTTTGCTGGGACTTAAGTGAGGCTTTTATGCACGTTCCTCACTATCAAGGGAAAATTCTTACTAAGTGTAACAGCATGTCAGTTCGTGGACCCACCCAACTTGCTAAACACAGCTGTGGTGGAAGAATGACTTCTCAGTGAGACAGCAGCCCAAGCCACAGGATCTTTCCTGAGCAAGACCCAAAATACATCAATCCTGGAGAAGCATCGTTTCTCTAAGTTTCAGTCTCGCTGGATATATTTCTGTGCCATTGTGGAAAGAGTCTGCTATCCCCAAATGGTCACAGAAATTGGAAAGAAATGGGATAAACAATTCCTTATGTAAATTACCCCCAAGGAAAATCTTCCTGACCTACTGGCCAGCATGAAATACTAAACAGATCTCCATGTTCTCAATTTAGTTTTACACGTAATAGCCAAGTTTACTTTGTTCTCCACAAGAGCCAAATGAATTTAGCAGAATTAACATAGTAAAAAGGGATGGAAAAACTAGACCCATCAAGATTTAGATCTGTCTGACCAGGGCCTAGAGGATCTCACAGCTCACCTGGAACTGAGAAATGAGGCCAACCAGCTGCTAGGGCTTACATTTGAGGGACAATGATTTTTCAGTGCTCATCACTGGCTGTACAAGATGTGTGTTCCCTGGTGTTCAACAGAACTACAGAAAGGGAGAGGTTTAGGAAAAAATAAATGCTAACAATTTCAAGCACAATGGTGTTGATGGCCTTTGTTTTGCTTTTTCAAATTGAAGGATTCCAAATAAAATGGAGACCCCAAAGGACATCTCTATCCAACTGCCATATCAATTGATGCCAAAGTAATGAGGCAGAGGCCCAGGGAGCTGCTTGCAGGAAAACGCTCAACTCATAAAGTGAGTGTGAAATTAATCCCAAATACTTCCAGCTGCCAAGATAGGCTCTAAAATTGGTTACAGGAAAGCAGCAGCAGCAACAGCAAAGTAGACATGAATCATACTATGTGAACACAGACATGTCCAATTTCTTCACCTAAACTTACCATCGAATCTGGCTCCCAATCTCATGTATGGCATACAGAACCCCACTACATTGCTGTTTAGCTGTCATTTACTGAGCCCTGACTGTGGGCCAGGCACTGGGCTAGTGCTGTTATACTCAGGTTATCACTTGGTCCTCATGATACCCTCTGAGATGAAAATCGTTGATCACCTTGGCTCCCACTTCCAGATGAGGAAACAGAAGCTTAGAGCTCTGATGAGCTTAATGCTCAAATGATGAGCACACTGCCTGTGGTAATGAACTAGGGCAGGGAAGGACCGGGATTTTAATCCTGTCTTCTGATTCCCCATTGGGTGCCCTTTCTTCTCACTGATACACAAACGTATACAGTTGGCTCCATAAAGTAATCCAGTGGATTTTTATCTTGATAATCAAACAAAAACACTGAGGAAAAACACTACTAATATATTGTAGCAATAACAGGTATATGTGCTTTAGTTAAGTTTTCCCATTGTTGGGGCTTTTAACATAGGTTGAAATTTCCAGGTTGGTTTCTGCCCAAAGTTACAGTATAAAGGAAATTAGTTCATAATTTGTAAAGGATGGGAAGTTAACATAGTAAGTTTTTTTCTCTTAACAAAGGGAATTTAATTATGTTCTATATAACTCAAAATTATGAAGACTAGAAAACAGCTATTTCCTAGGCCTGCTCCTTTAGTGAAGCTACTTTTTTAAAAGGAATGATTGATTTATTTTCTATAAATCATAGAGTACAATGTTTTCCATGGTCTGAGCAAGTTGATGGTATATAACAATAATTGTTAACATTGTCTTAGGGCTTTCTAGGAGCCAGGCACTGTGCTAACGTCCTTACAGGGATTCTCTCATTTCACTCTCAAAACAATTCTATGAGGTAGATACTAGTACTGCCTCCATTTAAAAAATAAGGAAACACAATTACAGAAAGGGTCAAGCAGTTAGTAAGTTACAGAGCCAGAATTCACACCCAAGCAATCTGACCCAAGAAACATCACCAAGCAACATTGCCTGCATTAATTTTCTGCCTGCACATCAGTTTCATCATGGGCAATATGTGGAACAAATTCTATCAAAAGTTTCCCAATGGGAGGTTTCAGCTTTGCTGATGTTCCAATACCCCATATGAATTAAGATAGGTTTATTTTAACAAAAGGTCAGCATGGATGAACGAGTTAGGAAAATGGAGATCCTATGATACGGATGAGTTTATATATCCCCCAGGACAGAATGTAATAGGCTGTGCTGGAACAGGCAATGGCCTGGGAGCCAAGAAGACAGAGATTCTAGTCCTGGCTTCCCTACTAAACAACTTTAGGTCAGAGTTCAATGTACTTCCCTTTTCAGGGCTCTAGTTTCATCACCTTTAAAATGTAGGGGTGGGAAATATGATCTCTAACAACCATCATAGCTGTGTCAGATGCAAAAACTTTTAAATTACTTTTGTATGATTTATTTTGAACTATCCATGCTCCTTCCCCATCTATCCATCCATTTCTTCCCCTCTATTTGTACACATACTGAGTTTCTCATTTAATGTTTGTTGATTTGCAGCTTTTATCTATACAATACCGGTAAGAATGTTTTTCTTTGACTAATTCATAGGATTATGAGAATTAAATTAGAGAAGTAAAAAGATGAACAATACCAAGTGTTGGCAAGGATGTGGAGAAATGGGAACACTCATACCTTGCTAGTGGAAATATGGTATGGTCACTCTGGAAAACAATCTGGCAGTTCCTCAAAAAGTTAAACATTGAGTTAACATATGACCCAGAAATTCCACTTCTAGGTTTATGCCCGAGAGAAATGAAAATATATATCCACTAAAAAACTTGTTCAAAAATGTTTACGGAAGCATTATTTATAATAGCCCGAAAGTAGAAACAACTCAAATGTTCATCAACTGATGAATGGATAAATTAAACGTGGCATATCCGTATAATGGAATATTCTTCAGCAATAAAAGAAATGGAGTACTTACACATGCTACTACATGGATAAACCTTAAAAATATTATGCTAAGTTAAAGAAGCTAGTCACAAAAAGTCTTTTTTGTGACTGTCTTGTATTATTCATGCTGTATTATTCCATTTATAGGAAATGTCCAGAATGGGCAAATCTATAAACATAGTAAGCATGTGGTGATTACTTAGGGCTGGGGTGGGTGGTAGACAGGAGGAAATGGAAAGCGACTGCTAATGGGTGTGGAGTTTCTTTTAGGGAGGATGAAAATGTTCTAAATAGATTGTGGTGATGGTTGCATAACCCTGTGAATATGCTAAAAATCATTAAGTTGTCCACTTTAAACGGGCAAACTGTATGTATGTAAATTATATCTCAATAAAGCTGTTAAAAATAATAATAGAAGTTAAAAGTACTATGAAAGCATAATTCATAAAAGGTAGATAAATTAACACAAATAAAGGCACTTTTATTTAAGAAACAATTTTGATATATTAATGGCTATATCAAATTGCAACTGGGGCTTAATGACATTCTAGATGATGGAATGATCATGTGACTTTGAAGTCTATTAGATCTAAATCTGAATGCTGGTAATGCTTGCTTACTAGCTGTACAACCTCTGGCTAGTTACTTTACCTCTCTCAGACTCAGTTTTCTCACCTGTAAAACAACACTCCTGGTTACTGTTTCTTAATATTTCCTATAGTTGAAGGCTTATTTCAGTTTAGTAACACCTGGTAAATTCTACTTTTTCTGTTAGACTAACAATGACATTGAAAAAGGAAGACCTTTCTCCTGGTACTTGAGGCACACTACCAACTACCGCCCCCTAAGGCGATGCAGGAGAGCTGATAACTCTGCAGTGCTCCCTGGCCCTCTCTGTGTGGTCACTCATTGGAACAGTGCTCATTCTGTAGCCAAGTTTAATCCAGTTTCAAAGTAAAATGTCATGAGACCCTGTTTCAATATATTACTACAAGCTATGTAAGTTACATGTATTGGATTCCCTTTTCGACTTCATTAGCAATTCTATTAAAACACACACGCATAGACACACAACTTTGCCTGATATGACTTGTGCTCTAGAAATCCTCTGAGGCTTGTTAATCAGGGAGCTAGACATTGTTTGATTTTCCTTTGTACCTTAGTGAAAATGCTAGAAAATTTGGTGATGTGAATAAAATGTTTATGAAGTTACACCCAACATGCCCTCAATTTTCCAGTACTCAGTACACAGTGGGTGTCCCATAATGCTGGTTGAACTGATGAACCTCAAAGTCAGTCTGCCCCAAAATCCAGCACAACTAGGAGCCATACTAAACTACTTCTTAAATCCTGGACACAATCAGATACTGTCAGGCTCCCAATTTGAATGGAACTCAAGGGATGTCACATGGAAACAACTGACCTACCTCAATATATCTGTCATGTACTTTAAAAAAAAATCCCTCCAATTCACCTTTAGCCACAGCTGTCTAACGCCAAGCTACAGACAGCTCTAATGACTGCTGAAATTAATTTATTCTTCACATGGCTGCCCTTTGGTTAGAAAGACACTTTAAATCTGGGGGAGACTTGGAAGCAGGCAAGAAATAGGACATGCTTCCTACTCAACCATGTTATTTGTCATGGCATTTGCTGCGGACTCCAACATGGCAAAGGCCTTGCAACGAGGAAGAAGAAAAAGTTTACCAGGTCTAAACTTTTACTTTGGCTGAAAAGATCCAATTTGTATCCAAAAGAATTATTCTTTTACCAAAAAACAGTGAAATAAGGTTCAAAATGAAAAGAGAAAGGGCACAGAGATGATTTAAATGCCAGATGAGCATATAAGAAGTGTTTCATTATCTATGTGCTGAACCTTTAGCTAGATAAAAGAGAACTTTGGGTTTTTACTTCAGAGGCATAGCAAGAATCTAATTCTTAGGTACTTTGCTACTATGTTATTTTGTATAAATAGGATAGGGGACTGGATTACATTCTATTGTACCTCACATGAAGTAAAAAACCTAAGATACCCCTAATAACATGCATTTAGCTGAAACTTCTAAACCAAACCCAGGATTAGCATACATTTTTAACCATGCTCAACCTTGGGGTAGCTATTAAAACAACAGAGAAAGTGTACCCATTCAGTAAAAAACTTCAGTTGCACAAGTTATTTATCTTCATAAAAAGAGACCTGCTAATTGCCTAAATCACCTGATGCTTTGCAACAGCAAGATATGATCTTTGTGACTCTTTGAAGCCCTGATGGTTTTTCTGGTCTAGGATTATAATTTTCCTTGACACCAATCTACACTTGCCAAACGCCTTGAGAATTCATATAAAACTGGTTTTAGAAAAACAAATTACTCCTGAGAAATTTCTTTATACTATATACTGTAGAACCCTCTTTTTTTTCTTTTTTAATGTTCTGCCCAGAAGAATATAAAAGGTAGGCAGTGCTGGAATATAGACTTTGGCTGGGACTTTTAAAATATATACCATTGATACATAAAAATGTTAAATGAAAAAGACAATAAATCATTTATAAGTGACACAGAGACAAATTTTGCTATTTCTGCAAAGTTTATTCACCAAATAGACATGTAACTTAACCAGCTGAAGGGAAACCAACTCCAGTGCTTGGCTAATATAGTGCCAAAAATACAACTGGTCTCAAACCTGATTACTGTTCTTACCACTGCCCCCCAACACCAGGTGACCAAATTTTCACCACTTTCCATAAAATTATCTACTTATAGCCAAGTGAAACTCCGATTTAAAAAAAAAATAATTAATGGACTCAAGTTGTAAACAGAAGAATGAATGTTCTCCGGACCACCGTTGCTCATTGAACAGATCGCTGTTAAAGCTGGAACCTATGGCTGGCAATGTCAAAGCTCATTTTACAAACCCTGGAGAATGCCACAGTTATCACTGTCCAAAAACAACCACCACGAGGTCTGACCTGAATAGCTTCTAAGTTTAGAATGTTTCAGGCCACATTCTTACATGTAGCCACCCACACAGCCTTGAGTGCCATCTCCAATGGGGGGAAATGATGAATAGATGGGCAGTTGGCAGGTGTCCTAAGAGCATGCCTTAGCAAATGCTAAGACACATTATTAAGTGTGATCAATTAAGGCATGCTGATGATCCACTCGAAGGCAAAAAGAGAGACTGGAGTCCCCAACGGTGCCAGAGATGCTACTGATCATTTCCTTGGTTCCAGAATTTGAGAGGTGAGCATGACATGTTCACAGAAAAGTGAAACTGTTGAGTTTTTCCTTTATATGAATCTTCTTTTAAAACATCTGCTTTTTCAGAGTCTGTTTCTCTTGAACACCTGTGAATTTTAATCATTTTTGCTTTTTTTAGATAAAATACATAGTTATACCACTACTATCTGGTAGTACTTTGGCAAGACATGTAGAGGACTATATGGCTCAGACAACATGGAAATAATACAAAAGGCAATAAATGGAGCTTCCTGGTTTCATATGAAGTGAAACTAAGATAAACTATGGGCATCTCTACAATCATAGGCTGTAGGGACATTATAATTGCAAGTGGCTTTGTTGAAGACATGTTGTGCCAGATTTCTGTAAACTCCTCCAGGTCAGAGACTATTTTATTGTTTGCTGTACCCTTCCCATAGTCTCTGGCTCACAGCATGTTTGCTGTACTGAAGTAAATTAAAAAGCCTAATAACTCAGTAGCAGAGTGTCCATTAAGATGCCAATTTACAGGAACACTACTTGGGCAATGGAAGTCCATCCCTACATTCCAGGTGAACAAGACCAGAACCTACCATTTTTTAAAAGTTTTTATAGGCTATGTTACTTATTGAGTCTACCATAGATAGTAAATAACTAGGGTCTAAATTCATGCCTTCCACAGGTAGTATTACAATGAATTACTAAATTCATTCAAGTCTTTGCTGCTAAGTTTATGTGGTGAGTGTTATAAAGTCTGTAATTTAACTTTAAAATACATCATCATAGACAAGGTCATATGATGAAAGCATGTGAATCAGCTTAAGCTACACTCTAGAGCAGAGTTTCTCAGCCTCCTCATTAATGACATTCGGGGCCAGATGATTCTTTGATATGGGGAGCTGTCCCAGGCACTGCTGGAAGTTTAGCGGCATCCCTGGACTCTACACACTAGAGGGTGTCAATAGCACCCTCCCCCTAGTTGTAACAACCAAAAATGTCTCCAGACATTGCCAAATGTCTCCTTGGGGGCAAAATCATAGTAGTTGAGAATTGCTGCTCTAGAGTCTGCATTTGTGCTCAGAGCAGCCATTCCAATCAGAAGCAAAGCTCACAAGCCAGAGGGGTCTACCACAAACACTTAAGCTATTGGTGTCTCTAGTAACACTGGAGACTTTCTAATTACCATAAATGAACGTCAGAAATGAGTTTTGATTGGTGCAGAGGTTTGATAATTAGCATTATGGGTGCTAGAAATAGATTCATTGACAAAATTAATGGTATTTAAGATAAGTAAATAAGCTGAATATTTTTACACTCATACTCTTCTTTGCTTGAACAGAATATAAGAATCCAGGAAGATCTTGAAGGGATATGGTCCAAGTCTTGAGCCTAAGTGATCCTTTGTCTTGTCTTTGGAGCAGAAAATTTCTAGCTATCTGATGCTCATTATGAGGATAAATGGATCTTGCTTTGGATTACTGTCCTATCTGCCTCAAGTGAACCTTTCCAGGAAGGTGATGTTCTAGTATCTGAAAGACATAGAGATGAGCCTTCCCCAAGCCTAGAGTATGAATGGTTCCATGCTTATGTGTTTATTTAATAAATGTCTTCATATGTGGCAAAATTTTACGTGAGACTTACTTTCACTATAACGAGGAAGAAAGTTGTGGGGAAATAGCTCATTCTTATTCATCTCAAGTATTTTGATGGCTATCATTACTTACTGAAAAGAATTTAAGAGTTATGCATGACCAAATTGGCAAAGGTAATGCGCAATGTCAAGTCTGTGCTAAGTGATGAGGATATATGTGACTTAACAGCTGCCTGCAAAGAACAGTTTAGCAATAAAAACAAATATATTAATAAAAACAACAGCTGCTGCTTACTGTGTGTTCACTATGTGCCAGGCACAATCCTGAGAACTCCATGTATATTACTCCTAAACCTTTCAACAACCCCTCTGGGTAATTATTATCTTTGACTGATGAAGGAAACACGGTTCAGAGAAGTTAAACAACTTGCTCAAAATCACACAGCAGTTCCTATATTCAAACCAGGACTAAAACCTCCAAAGCCCAACTATTTCCCAGCATACCACACTGTGCCCATACACACACACACACACACACACACACACACACACACACACACACATACACACCCCTATGCTATGTAAGTGGTATACAAATGATTATTGGGTTAATATGAGAAAAATCTATAAACGACCCCTCCCCACCAAGGAGGGTGACTTTCTGGGGATGAAGGGCCCACAGATTCCTTTGCCCTTCTTTTAAACAAATCCACATTTGAACGTTTGAATGACTTTGGCTCAGAAAAGCATTCATGAGTCCTGAACATCACTCCTTACTGTATTGCATCTACATCTCTGTTTCCTGCCTGGCCCTGTAGTCATATGAGTTTGTAATCCCTGCAATAATCACAAACTTTTCAAACATAAAACAACTACAACAGGTATGACAAAGTAGAAATCAGCTGCACCACAAATGAATAAACCTGAATCTGGGCTCTCGTCCTGTCCCACCCCTCACTGTGGTTTGACCCTAAGAGAGGCCCGTTGTTCCCTGGCTAAACATCTGATCAACATATTTTTTATTAAAACAAAACAAAAAAAGGTCCCTCTAAGTCCAACATATTTTTTCTTCCTTCTAAGTAGCTGAAATAGACTATACATGGAAGACAGTATCTGATGAGACAGGTATGGGTTACAAGCTAGTTTTAAAAATAACTCACTTTCTAGTTTACTTAGCTAAACCAAACAGGTGTCAGAGGTTAAATCAGAATCCTCCAATAGAGTCCATTTACCAGAAATCTGAATCCATTTTCAGAGAATAAGAGAAAAAGATTATCATCACACCAGTAACTGATTCACACAGACACTTTTTGTTTAAATTCTTGGAATTAATATCCAAAAATGTGATAACAAGCTGAATTTGGGTAAAATAACAGATATCACACCAAATCATCCAGAGAAGAAACTTTTAATCTGGGGATAGAATGCCATCTTGGCACTTTCGGGGCATGCATGAGTGATGGGAAAGATTACAGTTTGGCTTGGGAACCCTCAGGAAATAGTTCTTTGTTTCAGTTCTCTAGTGTTTTATCCTGCAGCCATCATTTTAAGTCTCCTAAGAACACCTTAGAAAAGTAGAGTTTAGCAATCTTTAAAACTATATGATTTGATGATTAAAAAACAGTTTTACGAAAGATTATACACATTACTGGGGAACTGCTCACCACAAAACTTCCAGGATGTCAGAAATCCATTCTGGCAGGAATCTGAGAATGAGAGGCTGACCAGTCACATCTTAGTTTACCGATATGTAGGATAGTTAGATTGTTTCTCTGGTTTTATAACAACTTTTGCTTGAACAGAGATAGGAGCAATAGAAAGGTTTTGGTTTTTAATACTACGTTGACAAGGTATTAAATATCCAAGTTTTCCTTCCACTTACTGAAGAAAAACTCAGCGGCAACTTTAGCAACAAAGAGTTAGAATCAGATTCATTTTTAAAAAGAGGGGGGTGGGTTAGGACCAAATCTCTAGACCAATCTTCTACTAGTTGACTCTTCTCCCAATCAAATTTAACTTCTTTCAAGAAGAGAAATCTTTTGGGTTTTAAAAAAATATTTATTTATTTATTCGGCTGCACTGGGTCTTTAGTTGCAGCACACGGGATCTTTGTTGCAGATCTTTTTTTTTTTTTTTTTTAGTTGTGGCATGTGGGATCTTTGGTTGTGGCATGTGGGATGCAGGATCTAGTTGCCTGACTAGGGATCAAACCTGGGCCCCCTGAATTGGGAGCACAGGGTCTTAACCGCTGGACCACCAGGGAAGTCCCAAGAACAGAAATCTCAACTAGGAATATCCACAAGGTTTTCTGTAATGTTCTAGACCAAAGGTTTTTCAATAGTTTGTCACTATGGGAATTTCAATTGGTTATTTTGATTTAAAGAAGTCTATCCTGAGTGTTATAAGGTATCTCAGATATGCTAACCACTCACATATATTATCAATTAGTAGTGATGTTCTGCTAAAAACCAAGCAAACTCCATTCCCTAATATGAAACTACTTATCTAGAGGTCTGATAAATTCCTTTCCTCTGACGAGAAATAAACTCTAATATTAATGAGACCAAGAGGAGAAGAATTTAGCAATAACAGAATCAAAATTGGAGGGCTACATCATAAGACACTTACTATATCACCCAACAGTGATTTGTTTACATGTCTCCATTCCCTAGATATGTTCTTCAAGACCAAGGACTACATCCTTATTTAAAGCTCATGACACTGTAAATATTCAATACATTCATCTGAATTCAACTGAATTGAATTTGGAAAGACTTTCAAAATCATCTAGTTTAAGCCCCTTATTTTTTATATATATAAAAAATGCTAAAGCCCAGAGAGGTTCAGTGACCTGCCTAAAATCACATAGAAGGTTAGTACTAGAACCAGGGCACATTCACATCCTGCTTTAAGGATTTTAGTTACACTGTCTCATTAACTATTCACAACAAGCTTTCAAATCAAGCGGAGTAAGCACCTATATCCTCATTTTATTAGGAAAAACTGCAAAATGCCAAGGTCACATGGCAGGTTTAAAAGTGTATTAAACTCAGAACTCCATGCCTTAGCTTTTACTCTTAAGCCACAGAGGATTTAAAACATGCCACTCTTTACCTACAAGGAACAAGGTAGGAAGGGGAAGTGAAATTAGTCCAAGTGCTCAAGAAAATGGGATGGCACAAAAGGGGGAAACATAGATGTTGCATAAAAAGAAATTGATATAAGGGGCACAGGTGCAGTTGGCTGGAGGAAGGAGGAAATCTTGAAGCTGGTCTCTCCATAAAACAGGATCATAGTCTGGCTTTGTTTTGACTTTCTATTTTCCCAGAAATTTAGTAATTTTCTTCACTGTCACAGTTTTATAATTTTTATAGCTGATCTCATGTACAGTTTACAGTCTATCACATCTCTGACATTGATGATTATTTTCCCTGTGATCACTAGGCTGTGATATTGGGACATTAAGTTGAGATGTTTTCTTTATAGGAGAACCTGAGCCTCTACCTTAACCCTTTCTCAGGCTGGGCATAAGGTGTTTCCTAACAGTTGAGAACAACACAATTCATAAAGGGCAGAGACCAAGACATATAACCTGGCCATTCTGGCCAGAGTTACTGGGATGAAGGAGATCAAAATGTGGGCATGGAATAAAAGAGGAAAAGAAATAGCCCAGACCACTTCTTCCAGAAGCAAAAACCTGTCTCAAGATTGCTTGATGTGACAGAAAGAACACAGGCCTTCGACTTAACAGTCTGGGTCCCAGTTTTGCTGTTTAGCTCAGGCAAGTCATTCTATTTTTCTCGACGATTCTCATTTTCCTAATGTAAAAAGTAGCAAAGTAATACTAACTTGCCTCACGGAGTTATTATAAGGGCCAATTAAAACAACGTATGTAATAGCTTTTAGTAAACCGTGAGATACAATATAAATGTTAGCTGTCACTACACTAGAAGAATAAGGAACTTAACAGCTCCAAATATTCTTAATTAATATTCTCCAAACTGAGGTCTCTATTCAACTAATTTACAAGAAAAGAATATAAAATCAGTATCTGGAAATATATAGCATCTATAAATAATATCTGGAAATAATAGCATCTGGAACAGATTACTGTTTAAGAAATGGGGATACCAATGAATTACAATGAATCTTTGGCATCTGTCCTTAAACAAAGAATACTATTTAAGAGTAAAGATTTGCCAGATTATACAGGAGTAGAGGGGACATTCAATAGCCACAGGTGAGGATCAAAGGATTTTCAATATCAAAAAATTTTATAGAAAGATCTTTTGCTTTCTGTAACACTGGCATTGAATTTCAATATCTAAAATAAAATATAGTCATTGGCTTGGGACATTCACATGATGAAGACATCAGGTAAGAAACAACCCAACAAATCACAAACTCAATCTGTACTCAATAAAACACATTACTAGCTAAGACAATGAATCATGTTTTCTTGGTTGGTGAGTTAGGCAAGGATCCCTGAACATGTAAAAATATGAAATCACACAATATTGGAGGAGTTTATTCACTTTAAAGAAATGATTCTTAACAGAATCCCTTTTATGTTCAGCAACTCTCTAAGTACACCAAAAATAGAATTTGATTTAAACAAATTTCATTTCTTTACAGGTTTTTCTCAGGAGCACACTGTCATGCAGCTGAATAGGAGATTCTCTGACCGTGGCTCCCTCACTCCAGCACTTCCTTTCCCAGGGGCTCTCTCTGGGGCTGCCCCAGCACACACATCCATGAGGAGACCATTTACAGCCCACTTGAATATTATGAATTTGAGGTGCTGTGATAGTACCTTTATTCCAAGGTTGCTCCTGATTTTAAGCTAAAAAATGATTTAGCCTAGATGATTTAGACTGAGAAAAAAAGAAACTCTGCCCCAGACTCAACTTTGCCAGAGAGTCTTGAACAGCAAGGTTAAATTATGTCCCTGAATTTTGGAGAAGACAGAGACTACTTTGGTTGTTCCCCCACCATACCCCCCCCCGAAAGAGCATAAAAAAGATTAATTTCTAAAGTTAGGAAATCAGGCTTCAACCCACCATTGTGAGGTCATAAGAATTACACCCAACTATTCATGAATCATCAGGCACTGGATTCAATCAGTGAATGAATTCATCTTTTTTCCAGTGGCTATCTCCACTGCAGCTAAGAACTGGCAAAAATGAACAATTTGGGTAAAGTGAATCAATGGCCTTCTTAAGGTTCACACCTAATCAACTGTTTAATTTTGTATTTGAATGTATTCAACTAATTTGACCGTATCTTCCCACTCATGTCAAGGTTGTTATTCTCTATATCACACCATGTCCACCTTATAAAGACTGAGGAGAAAAACTCCTCTTAGACCTTGGTATTAGGAAAGTAAATCTGCTACTGAAAAACCAAACAATAACAAAAATAAACAAGCAGTCAAAAAACTAAAACAAGGAAAAAGTGTTCTCTGTTTGTTTTAAACATTAAGAATCTTTTAAGTGGTTGTGATCTCAACTTTGTATTGTTTAGAGATAAGTCAAATCTGTGGTCCATGTCTAGCAATGAAGGAATATTTTTTATACATTTCCATGCAGATTGTTTGAGACTTGTTGAGAAATCTACCTTGATTTAACGTACTTTTCTCTAGATTTTCCTGGGTACTACTGGGCTGACTCTACTAATTAACAACAACTTCTTGCTGAATTTAATTTAAGTGGCTTATACCAGGCTGAGCACAATAAAAATAGTCTCAATAGCTCAATTAACATTAGCAAATATTTAACTCTCAGCCCAATAAGTCTCATTTCAGAATTTTTTCTCTATATCACCTTAATATTAAGGCCAGTAATGTTGATCATTTACTATGTGCCTGACACTTTGCCTCAAAAAGAAGGTTCTTGTCTTTAAGTTTAAAGGTGATAGTCAGTAAAAGTTTAAGTTGAGATCAAATTAGCATCTATTAAACCAAAGGAAATATCACAGGGTACTGAATTCAGTGGTAAACTTCAAAGTGTTTCCTAGGAATGATCTTGATGAGCTTAATAAATGAAGCCTGGAGTTCTTAGTAAAGACTCACTGAAGGTTGGAGAACCTAAATTAGTTCTGTCAAAGAAGACTGGAGGTAAGGTAAATATGCCAGTGAAGGCACAGAGGTGACTGTTTTCATAGGCCAATGACACCATGTTTTCGTACACTAATGAAGACAGCCATGGGAAAAAAGCAAGTTATAAGATAGAAAGTCCTGGAAAATTCAATTATAGAAGGACATAATGAATCAAATCAAATATTTGAGCTTGGTGACTCCAAAGGCCAAGTGCCGAGTTTTTCCATCTTGGGCCAGGTCAATACAGAGTGTAACTACTTCTCCTCATAGAATGTAAGGATTTTCTGCTCAAGGCCAAGGACCAAATTATTTTAAGACAGGCTATCAAACATTTCAGTCTATGTTTAAGCTATTTCACAGAAGAAAATAAAGGTGTTTATTCTTCATTTAGAATTCATGACTTATTCAAGCTATGAGATTAAAATGTAAAACTGCCCCTTCCCTTGATTTCAATCCAGAATCTGGTTTACTAATCCACCCTTAAATAGGGATAAATAACATACTTTTATCCAAAGGAAATGAATAAATCTCATTTCCATTCCAGAACAGCCCAGACACAAAAATGGTAAAGTGTGTATGGCCCAAACAAGAGGGTCTTAACCTTTGAAAGCCACTGAAGCACTAATGCTTTAAATTCCAACATTTCTGTCAAAGTCTATAGAACCTGGAAAGATACAGGTTTAATACCATGTAATTTCAACTGAACTGGAAATAATGTGGTTTCCAACATAGTTTCAGGAGACAAATTTAAGGCTGACTAACTCTTAAATTGAAAGAAACATTTTCTAAAATTAGTAATTAGAGGAGGGAAAAGACCAGTATAATTAGAAGCTGTAAAACTTACTACTAAACATAATATTATTTCCAGGATCTCGCTTTTGTCTCAATTATACAATTGTATTTTCTATTTTGAGCCATTCTTCATGGCATCTCATCTATGTTATTGGTTAAACTTTAAAAATAGGCCACCATGGCTTTTGAAAACAAAGCCCTTTTTTATCAGGATTAAAAAAGAAGAAAGAGTTACAACCAAAGGAGGGCCAATCACAACGGGATACAGGAGCATCAGTGATAGACTTTTTCTCCCATCCAAGGCAACACAGTAGGCAACCAACAGGAAGAACCTCCCGCTGCCATTCAGTAAGCACTGGAACATAACTGGAAGTTTCTCCATTTCCCTAATTCTTAATTCCTCAGTCTCTAAAATGAGGATAAATCATATCTGTCCATTCTATTCAAGAAAATATGAGAATTGAGAAGACATTTGTTTTTTCAAGAATGCTGAATTCTGTGGTAGAAAAATCACAATTTACTACCAGCCTCTGCTTACTCCAGTCTTTTCTTTACCTGATCTAGTTCACTAATAGCTACTACTCCAGCTGCTGCTTCATGTATTTACATAATAGTTCAAGATATTAACATTAATAAGCCAATTTTCCAATGAAAAGTGTCCCAACCTACAGGGTGCACATCCTTCCCAATTTTGGTATTAACCATGCCAACTGGCTCAAAACCTCAACATCATATTTAACTCACAATTCCTCCTTGATCCGCTTTATTAAGTAAGACCCCCCAAGTCCTTTCAATTCTGCCTTCAAAACATCTCCCCATATTTATTTCCTCCTCCCCACCCCAACCATCATTATCCTCCTCAAATCACCTCTAAGTTACTGAAAGAGACTTCAGCTAAATTGGAGAAGCGGGAAAAAGTTCACTCAGATTACACTACCTACAGAGAGCCATTATTAATATTTTGGGAAACATATTTTCAGACAATTCTTTCTAAGACTAGCTACACATATATAGATACATACACAAGTTCACATGAATGGGATCATATTTTAGATGTTTGCTTAATTAAATCAACATTATACAATAAATATCATACTATATAATTTAATTCTAAAATATCATTTTCTGTATTTGTATTTCCTAACTGATCTGTTCATATCCTCATTTTATAAAGAAAGAAATACATGTTGAAGTTGGAGATCTTGCCCATGCTATGGAGTAATTTAATAACAATATTTAGTCCTCCCAATCTTGCCAGTGTTTATCTTACCTAATCTCAACTTTGTTACTCTCCTATATCAGCCTCTTCATCACAAGTAATTTGGTCCAGTCATCATCTCCCAGACTCCTCAAGGATTTCCATGACCATACATTAACTTCTACCCTTCTGTCTGACTCTAAGTCCTTCTTATGTCCTCTCAAATGTGTGCCCTTCCCTCAAAATTAAACACAAGTATCACCTTCATTTATACATTCATTCAACATATATTTACTATGCGTCTACTATGCCCCAGTGCTAAAGATACAGAGGTGAACAATGAACCCATCAGCCCTGCCCCTAAGCAATCTACCCACTAATGGCCAAGAAAGACAACTAACAAATTGATAACACAAAATGTGATAAACATTAGGTCAAGGTACATGACAGAGAACTTTGCGGCACCCATCATAAAAATCTCCTCTGAGAAGCTTTGACAAGACGTCCTAGCCCATAATGTCTCCTCCCAGATCAGAATTCCTCTGCCACTTATTTATTACCCATGCTATTCATTTTGAAACTTAGTCTATGCTCTCTTATACTGTAATTTACCTTTGGGGGTACAAAGGTCTTTCTCCATTTAAACAGTCAATTCCTTACAACTAAAGAACTTGCTTTATCCTTCTTTTGTGCTCCTAGAAATTAGTACAGAGCCCTGTACAAAATTAGTAAGTAATAGTGTATTGTTATTGCTGCTGCTAATGCTGCGAGATAAGAATTTGGCTGTGACTAGTAATTGCATGCTCCTAATAAGAATTTAGAAGAATTTTTTATAATTTACATCTATTCCTCTTATTTCTAAGTTGTTTCTAGAGTTCAGAGTTTAGGTAACTCTCTACTGAGACTTTCCTCTCTGAGCATTACCACAGGAAAACAATGCTGTGACTCCTCCTGAGCTGAGCCATGTAGGGCTAAAAGTCAACAAGCTTGGCACCCAATGGTCTGAAATCCTTCAAAAAAGACATAACTGCTTGCTACATTGTATAGCCATACCCTGAGCCCAGCCTGATTGCTTTGCTTGATAACGTTGATTTCAGGAATGTCAGTTATTAGTAAATGGACAGTAAAGTAATATTATCAGTCAAGAATAAATTATGTTTGGGAAAACAAGAACACCATATTTAAATAGGTCCAAAAACCACTAATATCAACTTTGCTTCTCTTGCCTATTTGGAAGAACAATCTACTTTCACTGTTTTACAGACTTGTTAAGATTGTCTAAATGAAGGTTTACAAACAGTTATAAAAGCAAAGTATGTGGCTCTAATGAATCATGTTCTGATTTATGTAGAATGAAGAGAAAAGTAAAACAAACAACAAACCTGGAATCATCTCTCAAATTAAAAAAAATTACAAATAAATTGCTAACAAATCTTCCTGATTGTTTTGACTAAAATCAAAGCTTCCCATAAGAACACCTTTTATTCTGAGGCAAAATTACATTTAATGTACTTTTTTGTGTTTCCCTTGATAAACATTTGAAATTCTTACTCTTTTTCAGTTAAATACGTAGTTCTAATTCTATTGTACCTTGCATCAGTTTTTATATTCTATATAATAGAATTCTATAGATATTCGATAAGAAGTGTAAGAATTACCATGACCGTGCCAATCCCACAATCAGAAAACTACAGTGGCTCCCAGCTGCTTCCCAAATGAATAACAAAATTATAAAGACTGACATTTTCCTAAAAATCCTAACTTTTCATTTAGACTAGAGGTTTGTAACTTGGGCCCAAGAATGGGTTTCAGGGGTCGGTAAATATCCTGAAATTGTAAGTAACATTTTAGATGTTTTTATGTATTTTTCTGGAGGAAAGAGCCCAAAGCTTTCAGAGTCCCACTGGAGTCTCTGACCTCAAAAAAGGTTCACAGGTATCGTAATTTTAATATTCTACTTTCATCACCTCCATCATATTTAATGGCCCACATCCATTATTATTTCACAGATCTGGAATTTCTAGCAGAGTCAAGTAAACCTACCTGCTGCTTGAAGCAAGGGACATATGATTTCCTTCACTTAAAATGCACTCACACTCACAAAGCTCTCTTTGAGATTCTCTCTTCTACCACTCCCCTACCAGGTCTCCCCGACCCAATTCACCCTGATGTATCAGTGTTACCAATCTTCAACTGTTGACAGATGGCACAGCTAACTAACTAGTTAAGGACAACTAGCCAGTCTGCTTGAACTAATGTGGGCAAATGTGTTCACAGGGATTTTTCTATGCCACATTCCCTGGGTAAACATGTTATAAGGACTTTCCATACAAGTGTTGAAATAAAACAAATAACCTTAGTGATAAAAACTGTAAGCATCTGAAGCTGGAAAAATAGGATATTTTAAGGCAAGTTGAGTCTTACATCACACTTTATGTCACATCACATCAGCATGCAGCTCCAGCTCTTATGGGATGATCTTTACTTACAAAATGAATCCCAATAATAATTTCTTTAAATTTACACAATAGCAATTAATGTTAAAATTCATAAATAATATGTGCAATCTTGAATAAAAGAAGGAAGTGATGCTTTTCTCTCTTTGTTATCACTTCAGTTTTACTTTGGGGTAAGATACTTGACAAATCTAACAAGCAACCCAACTACTTTTAGGAACTTAGCAGAAAATAAGAGACAAATAAAACAAATTTTCACATCTCACACCAAATGTTTCCAACTTCTTGGATCTCTTATGAGAAATTTAGGGCTAATGAATAAATGAATAGTACTGCAATCCATAGAAAAGTCAAACCATTGAGTTAGAAGAACTTTCTTTTTAAATGAGCATTTTAATAATTAACAAGTCATGATTAATATTTCCTGGCTTTTTTTTCACATCGCTCAGAAGACTTCTCTTTTCTTCCAGAAAACAAACAAATAAAAACAAAACACAATACATTCTGTAAGTTTCAATTGATATTCTTTCTATTCCTGACCTATTAGCTCTTGTGTTTGCACAACTTGTGGTGACCACACAAACTTTAATGAATTAGCTAAGGCTCTTCTAGAAGCCCACTGCTTACATTCAATGGTTAAAATGCCCATGGTCAATAATATATCTATGGTGAACAACCTAATGTATACTTGCTTATTCACAGAGCTTTAGGACATTGCGTGAATAACAGAACTGCCATGGGTCAATTAAACCAATGTAATCAGGAGAATCTTATCTTACTCTTCTTAAAATTGAAGTCCTGACATTCACAAAAGCTTTTTTTAAGTAATAATCTCTATTATGAGATATTAAGGTGTGGGTATGTATATTAATTTATACATGCTTTAAAGCAGTCAGACTTACAGTAAGCAAATTAGGAGGAAAAAGGAGGTATTTCAGGGAGCATACTTTCGAATGCACTTTTCTCTCTGATACACACTTTCATCCTTATTCCATGTAGAAACTTATTTTTAGGGCCTAAAATTTTTCTCCATAGGGACAGGCTGACTCAATCAGTTATGGCTCGGGTAAGTTAACAACAATAGTGATGATGATGGCTAATATTTATTGGGTGCTTATTATATGCCAAGCACTTCTCAAAGTGTTTTTGGTGTATTACTCAATCCTCCCAACAATCTCTTTGAGACCTAATATGTACCATTATTATCACCAATTCATGGTCAAGAAAACTGAGGTAGTGAGAAGTTAGATCATTTGCTTAAAGCCACAATGCTAGGAAGGGGTATGGCCCACTTGAACCTGGGCAGTTCAACTTTAGAACTAGTGTTCTTTGTCTCTAGGCTATAAAGGGTCCCCATTATAGTGAACTTGTTAACTTCCTTTTTCTGTTTTTATAAGAATCTGAAACTAACAGCTATCAAGGTTACACATTAGCATATGGGTTATTATTGACAATTCTAATAGATATTTTATTTGTACAAAATCTCATGCAGAGATGTAAATTTTTTAGGTCTGTATGACAAGACAGCTGTGGTTGGGCTTTGCATCAGTATGAGTTTAATCGAGAAAACAGAAACCACTTCCAGTATTTACAGTTCAAGGATTTTGATATAGGGTTTAATAGGTATGGAGGAGCTAGAAGCCAGGCAGGGGTTGGGTGGTGAGGTAACCTGGACATTAGCAGCAGTAGTAAGCTACTACCATCTACCTCACAGGCTGGAAGGATAATGAAAAGGAACAGAGATATCAGAGACCAGGGATCCAGGATCACCAATGTCAGGTTTGTTCAGAGAGAGCTGGAGCCCTTGAGGAAATGCAGCCACTAATGAGATGCTGCTCAAAGCAAATAAGGAAGGAAACATTGACATCAAAATTCATGCTGCCTTCAGGTCTCCTACCAGTACCTCCCAGCTTACATGGATCCTGAGAGATGTGGCCCACAACCCTCTATGACACAGACCTGAACTGGAAAAGGGTGAGGAATGGCTCAGTAACCACACAGGTTTCCACCATGCTTTATTACCTACATAAATAGTCAAAGTTCTAGCCCAAATACTATCCAAGAATAAATACTTCCTAAGCAAAAGTCCCATAAATTTACCAAAAACAGGTGTTTCACATTTTAACTATAAAAAATAGAAAGTAGGGCTTCCCTGGTGGCACAGTGGTTGAGAATCTGCCTGCCAGTGCAGGGGACACGGGTTCGAGCCCTGGTCTGGGAAGATCCCACATGCCGCAGAGCAACTGGGCCCGTGAGCCACAACTACTGAGCCTGCGCGTCTGGAGCCTGTTCTCCGCAACAAGAGAGGCCGCGATAGTGAGAGGCCCGCACACCGCGATGAAGAGTGGCCCCCGCTTGCCACAACTAGAGAAAGCCCTCTCACAGAAACGAAGACCCAACACAACCATAAATAAATAATAAAAATAGCTTTACCTTTAAAAAAAAAAAAGTCTGTTAATGATCTTTTGAAAAAGCCAACAAAATTTTATAAA
Source organism: Balaenoptera physalus (assembly GCF_965194825.1). Classification (NCBI taxonomy): domain Eukaryota; kingdom Metazoa; phylum Chordata; class Mammalia; order Artiodactyla; family Balaenopteridae; genus Balaenoptera; species Balaenoptera physalus. Next base: position 80,050,206 of record NC_138887.1, on the reverse strand, counting down.
TATGACATTAACTCTTTTACAGACTTTGCATGAAAAAAATCCTATAAGAACAAAATATAGATGTCACCTTTAACTAAGGCTTTACTTAACAGAATGTTTTACATATTATTTGTCCACCCCTCTGTATTTATTGTCAAACTCTCTGTAAAATTCCTTCAATTTTGCAGTCAATATTATGCTCAAGAAAAATCTTAGAAAATGGGTATTCTTGTTCCATTTTCTGGACTGTTTTGGTCAGTGAGGTCTTTTTTCTCAGGAGCTCTGATGTGATCAGCAGTAGACACTGTTGGTTGCCTATCCAACAGAATCATTCCTCTCCCTTTTTTCCTCGCAGAACAGTGACACTGCTCCCCAAAATGCTACAAGGAAAGATGAACCTATTCCCAGATCCAGGGGGTAGATCTGAATAGTGTAAGTCTAACGGGGAGGGAGAAGCAGAGATTCTGTCCCCTAGGGAACATGTGGCAATGTTTCAAGCACTTCTGGTCATTGTACTAAAGGAGGAGCAAAGAGGCTACTGGCTTCTAGTGAATAGAGGCCAGAGATGCTGCTAAACGTCCTACAATGTACAGGACAGTTCCCACACACATGACAAAGAAGTATCTAGAAACCCTGGTCTATTATTGAACCAGCATCAACTCGATCTTGAACACAGTATCAACTGGGAACTTGTTAGAAATGCAAATTCTCTGACTCTAACCCAAATCTGCTAAATCAGAAATTCTGAGTGTGGGACCTTATATTTTAACAAGCTCCCAGTTGATTCTGATACATGCTAATGTTTTGGAGTCACCGGTCTAAGGCTCCAGGAGCTGTCCATCTATGGCCCATAGGCCTGCCACCTATTTCTGTAAATTAAGTTTTATTGAAACGCACCCACACCCATTTATTTACTTTTTGTCTATTATTGTTACAATAGCAGAGTAGAATAGTTATGACAGAGACCAGATGAGCGGCAAAGCCCTTTACAAAAAAGTTTGCCAACCCCTGAAAGCCAGTCATGGTAATTTTATTGTTCTTGCCAGTTATTGGTTTAGGAACGGACTGCTCGGGAAGGCATAAGATCATTAGGATGGGAGAAGAATATTGCTAGACATAACGGTGGATCATTAGGGAAAACATTCTTTATTTCTAAGGAGGAGACAGAAAAGGATGTCCTCTTTTTTCCTCTGGATATTATATTGTCTGGATGTGATAGCTAGAACTACAGTAGCAACCTTGCAACCAAGGCTAGGGAAAGAATAATACTCCAAAGATAGGGGAAGTAAGAGAGGGAAAACAACCTGATTTCTGTATGTTAAAATTTTTTTCCACAGTGAGGATGTATTACATGAGTAATAAGAAAAAAATTAAAATTGAGAGGCAAGAAGACTTGATAAGAAGCGAAAAAAAAAAGGCTGAACCCAAATAACCACAGGAGTTTTTAATTACCTTAAGTCTACATTTTAGTGTACGTATGTTTGGGTCCCTAATGCATATAAATTCTAAAGTAGAACAATTCTGGTTTGAAGCAAATTAAATTTCCCCCAACAATGACAGTGAAGAGTAACTATTTCCTTTTGCCATCGCAACTGGAGCAGTTTAAACCAGCAGAGGCCACGTTTGCAGAGATATAATCAAAGGCTTACCACAGGCAGCACACGACACCAGCTCCTGCTGCTTGCAATCTTTTCTCCAAAAATCAGCAGCAACTAAAGAGACCACAACTTGGGTTTTAATCAGTTCGAATTTGTGATGCACCAAACCCAAATGGATATTTAAAATCTTCAAAGTGTAAGGAACCTCATTTTCCACAGTATGTATTGTAGCCCAGCACATATTTACATAACATATAATGCACCTGGCATTGTGTTAGGTTCTAGAGACACAAAAGCAAATAAGACATGATCCCCTGCCTTCGAGGAGCTTTCCATCTGGTGGGGAAAATGATAAATATACATAGAGAATTATAAGACAAGGAATCACAGAACAGAAGTTTACAGTGTCATGGAAACACATAGGAGGAGCAGATACTCTAGTCTGAATCAAAGTCATGAGTGAGAAAACATCATGGAAAGTGCAATTTACCACACAAACACAAAAATTTTAGAAGCTGCTATTTGGAAAACTACTAATTTTAAATGTTGCATACAGAAGACTGTGAAGCTTGTATCATAAGTTAATTTGAATGTAGTTACTTAAAACACATTAGCGTGTAGGCAGTATTTTTTTATTTCAAAGCACTGTTCTTCCTAAAAGGTCACTATACTTGGTGATTTGTCTTCATTAATTCCTCAATATAAACCTGGTAGGGGAAGACATCCTCTTTCAAGACTGACAAGATGGTCTCAATTTCATGAAGGAGAAAGTCTTCCCAAGTACCAAAAAGGGTCCATCCCAGAGCTGGAGCTCAGCAGGACCATCCAGGTCCACACGGCCAAACTAGAGCCTGGGGTTAGATAGAGTCCAAAACCCTGTGGAACCGGGAATTAGATCAATACCCAATCAAGTCACCATGAAGAAGAGGTCTGGAATGAATCATTTCATTACAAGTTGGCCCAAGTGGAAAGGCAATTTGTTATGTGGTTATGATCACTGACGCTGTTGACAAAGTTTATCATGTGGTGAGTTCCACAAAAAATAAAGTTTATACGTTCACCAGAAGAGAAAAACAAGGGTGATTAAAAGGATGGAGCTAATGCTACTGTATGTTAGGACACAAAGAGCCACAGGATAAAAAGAGGGCATTTGGCCCAAATAGCTCACACAACTAACTATGCCCTTAACATCAACTATAAACTCTGATGGTCAGTGCATCCTGCAATTATCTCTTTGCTAAAGAACTTCTGAAGCAGCTAACTAATGCCACACCTGCTAGGGATAGTCTGTTCATAAGTACTAGCCAGCCCGCATGTTGTTTAACATCATGCCCTCATCTTATTAGATCTGAGAGGTCACCTAGCTTCAAGCTTACTTATTACATTTGGCCCACTTGCTAGAATTAGATCCAGAATCTTCTCTGAGAGATATTTTCGCAAGTATTACATAAGAAATCAGTGCTACATTTTTCCTGGAAAATGATCCTCTTTATGAATTTTGCTTTGTTATTATCCACTCTAAATATCAAAAAATAAATAAAATCCTCCATGATCAAGGTCTAGGCCTTCATCCAAGATTCTCATCTACTCCTCATCTATTTCTTTTCTTTCAAAATTTAATAAACTCACCTGAACATCTTCACAGTGCCTGAGATATGCCTATTGCCTCTGAAGGAATAAAAATACCATTTCTCTGCACAAGTCATTACTTATCATTGAGCAATCACTCCTACACCCTCTTGCTTACTTCACTAATTCTCAGTCGGTGCCTACAGAAAGATGAGATGAATAAATGTCTCTCTGGATGTTACTCTGTGAGCCCAAAGGCATTAGAGAGAAAATGGGTTTTTGTCCTAAGAAATGACGAGGAGAAGATCTCTGGGAGTAGATGATTTTAGGCACTTGTGGTCAGAGGCAATTCAGCCAGACGGAAGTCCTCAATCTGAGCCACCATTACCAGTCTGCTCTACCAGCTGTGCAGAACCCTGGGTTCCCAGAAAACCAACTTTGCTGACCTAGTAGCAGCTCCTAGTTTTGAAAATTCCACTTTAACTGGAAATTTTCTAAAACAGTTCTGTAATTCTGGTTTGCTGACAACCAACATTTGCAAATTTGGCAAGAAATCCCTCTCGCCCCAGCTGCCTCTGATTTCCTGTCCCTGGGCACAGCTTCCAGCTTGGCTGTTGGGCTCTATGTGGCTAGCACTGCCATGGCCTCTGGCAATGAGGTGTAGTAGAAAGCACAGTGGATGGAAGGTAAGGAGACCTGGGACCAGTCCTGATTCTGTTACTAATGAGAATGCCCTTAAATTTCCTGGACATTGATTTCTGCATCTCTAAGCTCCCTTCTAGCTCCAGTCAGACAGTTATTCCACAGCAGTTAATAGGCACCTATTATGGGCTAGATGTGTAACAAGGGGTATAAGTCACAACCCCCACCCTCCAGGAGTTCATAGTGGAACAATTCTTTAATTCTATACACAGCCAACTTGTCATCTTTTATGCTAAAAAAGAAATACTGCTGATAAGTCCAAAATCAATTCCAACATCTCACTTTAGCCAACTCTTTTAAAACTTCTTCTCCATCAACTTCTGTACAAGCAAATAGGTGACGATTTTAGAATAAATGAAAGATCATCACTTCATCGTTCTTCCTTTGTCCCACTAGGATTGTCCACTTAAAAGTCAAGTGAAAGAATGAAACAGGAGAAACAAGAAGCTTGGATAAGTCAGCAATTAGATAATAAGCCACTGGAACAACAAAAAGTCACCTGAATTGATGCTAAAGAAAAACATACTTCTTTACTGATATCAGCTAAAAATCTCACATTATTCCACATGTGAAGATGTCAAATTGAAAACTGGTTAATAAATAATGCTCAGGATGACAACCTATACCAGTATGTGGCATGATGACATTATAGAATCTTCTAAGACTCATCACCATCTATTTCTCAGCTGATTCCTATTTGTCCCCTCTTTTGAAAAGCGTACTCAAAATTCAACATCTCCTGACCCCAGGGTATCCTCCCCCTTCAATTTCATTCTGTATGTCCATTTAGCTGCTCAGATCTTCAGAGCAACAGAGTTGGTCCAAGGATTTTCTTGCATCCTTCATATGTTGCTTGTTGGAACAGCCTTCCACAACTGTTAATTTGAACGTGATTTCTCTTCTACAATAGAATTTTTAATTCTTCAGCGGTAATATCTTATCATAGCTCAGGGTGAGTAGGCACTCACTGCTATTTTCTGCCTCCCTTGGCTTTCCATCTTCCAAGGCCTGTTATGCTGAGATAGAAGTCCAGTACCACTCTGAAAAGAGGGAATTCATCACCGAGCTTTGGCATCATACATCTCCATAGAGGGAAAAAGCTTGCTATTTCCGTGGAAAACTAGAAATGATCTACAGGAGAATAATAAATAAATTAATAACAAAGGGGAAGAAATGGAATTTACATTAGGAGGTCAGGGAGAGAGCCTGAATATCACTAGAAAAGGAATATTTTTTTAGAAGGTTTGGCCATTATAAAAAACCTAGGTTCTAATTTTCCACTATAGAAATAATTAGTTGTTTGACCTGTAGCAAATCATTTATCTGAGAAAAAGTATGCTGGTATTCACTGTTTACAGACATTTAGGAAGCTAATACTAAAATAAATGTGAAATTCTGGGGGGAAAATCATGTAATTCTATACTGTTATGAAAAAGCAAAGTAACACCACAGTTTGGTTTAGCAAAATAAGCATTTCTTGAGGGCGCCATGGCCCCTGGCATTGTGCTAGGTAGGCCCTCAGTTCCAAGGATGAACAAGATGTAGCCTCTGAACCTCAAGGAGCTTACGTTCTTTTTTCTTTTTCTTTTTTTTTTTTTTTTTTGGCTGCGTTGGGTCTTCGTTGCTGCGCACAGGCTTTTCTCTAGTTGTGGTGAGCGGCGGCTACCCTTCCTTGCGGTGTGCAGGCTTCTCATTGCAGTGGCTTCCCTTGTTGCGAAGCACAGGCTCTAGGCGCGCAGGCTCAGTAGTTGTGGCTCGAGGGCTCTAGAACGCAGGCTCAGTAGTTGTGGCTCATGGGCTTAGTTGCTCCGCAGCATGTGGGATCTTCCCGGACCAGGAATCAAACCCGTGTTCCCTGCATTGGCAGGCGGATTCTTAACCACTGTGCCACCAGGGAAGCCCCAAGGAGCTTACATTCTAATTCCAAGCTCACAAAGGCTCTCTCAGAACTAATCCAATCTAACACACGGACATCTGCTAGTTATAGTAATTAAAACAAAGGTTCCTTAAATGTGCTCACAAGTATATACTCTTGAGAAAAAGAAGATATTATTGTAAGAAAATCAAGACAACATAGCCAGCTGGTTTGTTCAAGGGCACACAATGAGGAAAAATGGAAGCAAAGTCAAACCTTAAGGCACTTTGAGTTACAAACCAGGGTTACGTGCTTTCTGGAACCACTGAGGTCTAAGCAGCTTTTCTTTTCTTTATTCTTTTTTAACAGCTGGGAAAGTTGTGGGGTAAGGTGCTCGGTCCAAAGAAGTTATTCTTTTGGCTTTGCTTAGTTTTGCAAAAATAAAAAGGGTTTCAAATAGACTTCACATTTTTCGTAGTTCATTTAACCCTCCAGATATTTTCCCATTTTGTCAACTGTTTCATTTTGCATCTTAGCTGAGAAAACACCTTCCCCCTCTTAGTAATTTCTCTATTATTCCCCATCTAATTTAGTAATGATATTCCTCCTGTCTGTAAAGAGATAGGAGCTTTGTGATATGTGATACACTACATATCAAAGTTATTTAGCCAAATAAAATTGATGTTGATTGGAAAGCAGGCTTTAAAATATAGTCCAAGATCTTGTTATACAAAAATGTGCAGGGATGTCTGCACACACTGACTCCACTGACCACTCCACAGGTCTGTACCAAATGGAATGCAACATAAGATAGACTGCCCTTGTCTGAGATTCTGTAAACTGTAACTCATATTGTTTTTCTTCTGTAGCTAAGAAGAGAAACGTGTACTAAGATAGTTTTGAAAAGAATGCATTCACCAGTCCCTCTATTTTGACTCAGATTCCACCAATTAATCACTAGAAGGGGTGTTGACCAATCTGACACTACTTACCAATGCACAGTTAATCTACTCCTCTGTGATAAGTGGTTATTAGTACAACCTCCAAAAGAGTGGTGTCTAAATTTAGATCAGAAATGAAGAATTTATCACTGTTTGATGGGGTCTGCCTTCATAGTGAAATGAATCTATTAGAACAGTTTTCAAAAAGTACTGAAAGATATCTGGGCTTGAAACAACTTGAGTCAACTCACTATGTCTGCACTGCCCCCGTTAATGCTAAGAGTCTTTTTTTTTCTTTCCTGCAACACCTAGCTATTTTATCCACTCCCTGACCGCCCTCTTTTCAACTTCCTCTTCCCACTATTTTCTATAACATCAGAGTGAAAAAACACATGCATCTTCCTGTAGCTACATTTTTCCCTAAAAATGAATAATCACTTGAACACTTAGATCACAGACTATTATGTCTTTTTTTTGGTTGTTGTTGTTGAATTTTTTTAAATGCAGTTCTCATATATCTTTCTCACTTTTTTTTTTTTTTTAATGTACTTATTTTTATTATTTATTTATTTTTGGCTGTGTTGGGTCTTCGTTTCTGTGCAAGGGCTTTCTCTAGTTGTGGCAAGCGGGGGCCACTCTTCATTGCGGTGCGCGGGCCTCTCACTATCGTGGCCTCTCTTGTTGTGGAGCACAGGCTCCAGACGCGCAGGCTCAGTAGTTGTGGCTCACGGGCCTAGTTGCTCCGCGGCATGTGGGATCTCCCAGACCAGGGCTCGAACCCGTGTCCCCTGCATTAGCAGGCAGATTCTCAACCACTGCGCCACCAGGGAAGCCCCTATTATGTCTTAAGGTTTGATCAATTATCAGCAAAGTAATGGACGAAATCTTTTTCAAGGTGACCATGTATTCTTTAGCCAGGGATTTGGACAACTCAGTGAGGTAATTACATATTTAGATTTCAGCCTCAGGACTGGTTTGCTTCCTCCCTCCCATTAACAGAAGCTGTCATATTTTCTCTTTTCAACCACTGTTTCACCTAGGTACACTGACTACTCAGAATCTATTAGAGTTTCTGCACATTAAAAGATCCACATCATTTATTATCTTTCAGCACAAGAAATATCTATTTATTCATTGCTGATTCTGGTTTTTCAATGTAATTTCTATCACCTAAGGATGATACAATGTTATGTGCAATGTGTTTTCTGTTGTTTGTTTGTATGTATGCAAAAGAACCCCCAAAATCGAAGTCCAGCTTAATATCTTGAACAGATTAAATTCATTCTGTTGACTGAACTACCTTTCATTGCTAAAATAATGGAGAATAGAGCAGACTTCCTGGCAGCTGGGCCTAAATTTAGGATCTACAGGAGATGAATAGATTTGGGAAGAGGATAGCTTTGGGGATTAAACATGGTGAGTCTAGTCTAGGACAGAATTTTCAATGTGATCCAAAAATTTAAAGAGTCATAATAGTGGTTCAGGATGGGAGAAAGAGCTGTAGTATCATAAAGTCCACAGCTATTGTTCTGTGTCAACAGAAGTCAGATATCTCAAAATGGCTAAAGGTTATATTAAATTCCTACAGACTTAACACTGGTATAATTTGATGCAACTTAGATGGCAAAAGGCTGCTAATGGATTCTGTTACCCATGTGGCCTGTAATAAGTTCAAAGAAACCAGTAAAATGTCTTCAGCCAGTATAATAAATGATCAATATTTTAGCAAAAATGAAGACAGACAAGAGTCATGATTAAAAGTGAAAGAAACAAAAAAGGAGAGAAGATAAATTCTGAGTGAAGAATTTGGCTTTTAAACCACTACTCCAGCAAGATCCTTTCATTTATGTAGGAAAATTCCATTATAAACTCTAAGACAGAAGATTAACACATTATATCAAGAGTACTAATAGTTATAAGACAATTACAAAAGTGGGGTTGGGCTAGGGGTTTGTTCCACAGCACAACTGGATCAGTGATAAAGAAGGACATTTGAAAAAGAAAGGGTCACACAAAGGGGCCAAAATGCAAAAAATATACAGATGAATGGGTAGACTTACTCATGTAAACTAGGAATAGGAAAACAAGAATGAATTAAAGTTAATGATCTTGTCCAGCCCCAAAGAAGATACAAGGGAAATTTAACACAGAATCTGGGCTCTCTAATGATTTTTAAATAGAGCTGGAAGGTGATAAAAACACAGAAGACGGTATATCATTCTGGATCTAGTAAACAAACTGGAATGTAAGGCAGTGTTTTGCTGTTCAAGTCACTAAGCCAGCAGACAACCTAGAGATATGCATAGAATGCTCCCTGGAAAACCATCTTGTCAGAATCAAGCCCCTCCCATCCCTCCACCCCCATCTCTAAGGATGCATGTAGCAAATGTCTTTAGGCCATCTTCAATCACAGCTTCCACCTCTACTAAAAAGGTAACCATATTCTCTTAATTGAATAGTTGTTATTCATTAGTTTCATAATGAGGAGTTCAGTTGTCATAATAAGGGAGAGAGAGTAAGGGGCTGGGTGGAGGTGTCCTGATATCTGGGAAGCTGTACCAGAGGAGCTCAGCTGATACCCTCCACCCCAAGCTTTCCACACTAAAGCAGAGAATCTGATAGGCCCATGTCCAAGACATATCCCCTGGGCCAAGTTTGTGCCCACTGGGCTTGGATGCCTGCTTGTATGTCTTTTCCGACTTATATTTGATCAACACGCGACATTGTCCCGTTTCTTCCTGGTTATAAAATTACTCTTTCTCTTCTTTAACTGCTATTTATCCTTCTTTTTTAGTCTTTTTTTTTTTTTTAATTTTTAAGGATGTCAAATGTGATGTCATGATTCTTATTCTTCTACCTAGTAATCAATTAGTGTCTTTCATGACAATGATTATTCCTAATAAAACAATCTTTCTTGATTTATTTTTGTAGTTCATCAAATATAGTAAGAAATGAAATTGTTATTCTCATTGCTAGAAGGGGTATTTAGTGAAAGCATTATTTTCACTGCTAGAAAGGGTATTCTTTAAAGTTACTACTCCAGTTAACAGTCAGCAACAAAGCAGGGAAAAGTAATAATAACAATATTGATAGCAGCTAACGTTTATTGAGCATTTAGTATGTACCATGTACTAAATGTGAGGTTCTTTTTTTTAAAGGAAGGACTTTTAAAATATATATATATATATTTATTTATTTGACTGCATCAGGTCTTAGTCGCAGCATGCGGGACCTTCGTTGTGGTGCGCGGGCCTCTCTACAGTTGTAGTGTGCGGGCTCTAGAGCACACAGGCTTAGTTGCCCCACAGCATGTGGGATCTTAGTTCCCCGACCAGGGATGGAACCTGCGTCCCCTGCATTGGAAGGCGGATTCTTAACCACTGGACCACCAGGGAAGTCCCGAGGTGAGGTTCTTATTACCCCATTTTACATATGAGGAAACTGAGATACAGCAGTAACGAGCTCAGGAATACAAAGCTAATGAGGGCCAGAATTCAAATCCAGATAGGTCCCAGAAAGAGATTTATAATTCAAAACGTCATTTTGGATGGAGTAAGAGTATCCTGAAATTAACTAATGTTTATAGAGTGTTCATTTTATCTTTTCAAAATGAGACAGCCAAAAAAGGAATTATCCTTCACTTTGTTAACGGAAGTACTTTTAGGACAATAGCATTCATGTTTCCCCCTGCTGGCCTTCCTCTGCAAGTGCACTGTTCACATGTTCAGGGTCTATTCCACCTCACCCACACCCCACCGTGAGAACTGCACTGGGAATGGTTTTCATAAGGATCATAAAATGAATATGCTTCATGGAAGCATTAATGGTAAAAAGTTGAAGAAACCAGAACCATTCATACTTTTTTTTTTTTAATGTATGAATACAGAGTTAGCCTTTCTGGTACCAAAAGTATTACCTCTGAAGCAAAATTACAGGCAATAACCACAGATCTCCATCTCTACATGGAGCTGCCACCAAGTAACGAAGAAACAAAAGCTCTGGCTTTTATGGAAGAACTGGCTTTTGCCAGCTCTAAAAGAACAACATAATTAAAAATTATAAAGTCTGACCAACTGACACATACCATCCGTCTCAGTGACAGCTGGGATTGGCAGAGATAAGCGATAGTCAGAATAAGTTTCTAAGCCTCAGGTTCCTCACCTGTAAAATACGTTCATAACAGCTATGTAATGGGCTCATTATGAGAATTAAATAAAATTAAACAAGAACTGGTGAATATGCTTTATAATATTAAATATTATCAAATATATAATATAAAAACTGAGAATGAAAACACTAGCACTCCACATTCATGATCTATCAGAACAATCTGAAAGATATTAATATACCTCCTGTATTCCAATGTGGAAAAAAATTATCAAACAGATGTTATTATATTTTCAATCAGATCGTCTAAATGGAGACCTTTAAAAAGTTCTGGGGAAACAATGAAGTTCAAGAAAAATATTCCTCACTCCCCCCACAAAAACTCTACAGAATTATAAAGAAATTTTTTCATTTTATATCTATTACATTTTATTATTCCCATTCTATCTACTATGAAAGAAACATATTCCTATTTTACAGAAGAGGAAACTGAGTCAGGGAGTAAGTGGAAAAGCAGGAAATAATTCTCAATCTTCCAATCTACACCTCTTATCTTTTTACATAATCCCAGGCTGTCTAAAGAATAGTCCCCTCATTGTCATGAGGTTCATTTTTGTTTCATCTTGACCTAGTTTTTCTGATAATGATGTCTGTGTCTAGGTAAACAAAGCTAAAGTCATGTTTTCAATTATTTTAGGTTTATACGCAATTCTATTAGCCAAAGCAGATAGCCACATTTATAGACTGAGTCCCATGAGACATTATACAAATTTGGATATATTATGCATGGAATATAATTTTAATTTAACAAAACAACAAGAATTGTCATTTAAAAACATGAAACATATTTAAACATCACCACATCTAAAAATACTTGAGAATATTATGCCATAAGATTTGTCAACTTATTGAACAACAAACAATTTAAAAGTTTTCACATACCCATATAAAATATAAATGTCAACTCTGGGTTTATAGGGAGATGAAATTTTTAATTTTAAGTTTAATCTCTACAAAAGTGAATCGAGCACCTTTATATTTGTATAATATTTGATGGGTCTCATTCTATATAAATTAGGCTCTTCTGCTTTGGCTAACAGAATAGCTTAAAAGCCTAAAATACTTGAAAACCATTATTTTAACTTTGTTTATATCTGGCTGCAATAGCCCCATTTTACTAGCTGAAGCTTGTTCCAGTGTAGAGGAATTTGATTAACTTTACTTCAAATAAAAATAAAAGATTAAGAGCAATGGTAAGAGCACATCACAGCTCCCAGAAATACTATGTAAACTCACAGTCTAGAGTCTCAGAATTTTTAGAACCGGAAGGGATCATTTTAACAAGGAAAACTTTGGAACCCATTTCACCCACTGCTCCAAACAACACTGTTTTTTTCTCTCACAAGGTCCCTAACTGAAACTGGATCTACAGAGGAAGATAGAGGCAGCTCCATGTCAGAAAGTTAATCTAAAAACTCCCTTTGCTATTTCACTTCTGAATATACAATGCCAGCACAATTGGTTGAAAAGGGAAAATCTAAGCCTTTGCACATCTGTGTTTTGGTCTATATGACTCCAAGCAACCAGTTTGGTTTGGTTTTGTTGATTAATTGATTGACTGTTCAGCTGAACAACATAGCCTCTGGCCAGCGACAACTAAACACAAAGGAAGCCTGGGCACACTACTCCCTTTAAGAAATATTGGCAAATCCAGACAAACTACAAATCCATTATTCCTTATGCAGACCCTCAAGCTCCCCAGGCCTGGGGATGGCCCAGGCCTCCTATTTTGCACATCACACATAAGCATACCCCCTTCTATCTCCCATTTTCTCCTGGCTTGCCCTTACATTTCTAAATCCCAAGAAGGTTTAAATGCAAAATGACTTTGTAGTTGATCTACTCACTCAGACTTTCTTTAAATGTTTCCTAATTAAAAAAAACATTTTTTAGAAAGTGGACAGAGCATGGGCTTCGTGGGTGTTTGTTGAATCAAATCCACAGAGCAATTCCACTGTGCAAGAAGAGCTGCCATTCCAGACATGTCCTTTCACTTTTCCTGGGTAACTTCATTCTGACTTGTTTCAGGTAATATCTTCATTTGTGTGGAATAGGTTTTAAAGAACTCACTTGGAATACTTAAATGTTTTTCCATAAGTATGTGCCTAAGCACAGATTTTTTTCTAAAGTTTAAAGACAAAAGAACTCACCATCACTTTTCTGTCACTGCCAGAAATAATGTGAACAGTACTTTAAGCTTTCATAGTTTCAAATTGAACTACTCCAATTTTCCAAGTCAATATACAGTAATAATTTGTACTGTCAGCCCACAATGTTTTCAGATAAGTGTAGCCATCCATAGGAGATATTTCTGTTACCTAATAATTGTGGCAACTTGGAGTTGAATTTACTATGTGCGCCATCTTCCAGTGCCCTGAGGGAAACTACATATATTACTTCATTTCCTACAATGACATTCTATTTCTTGTCAAAAAATTTTACATATTTCCTTAATTAAGGAAATGATTGCAAGAAAAGATTTGATTGACTTCAAATGTAAATGCAAAACACATCTGGGATATAAAAACCAGTTATGGATATAAATTTGGAATATTTTATTTATTTAATAGAATAAAAGTATTTCTCAATAAGAGAAGCAAACAACTAAAACCAAGTATTAATCTCAATAAAATGTTCTTGTGTAATCAAACTAGTTAACATTTTAAATTTAGATTGACTTCTATTACTTAACAATTAACCTAGTGTATGTATCTCAAGGAAAAACTACATATCTTCATGTTTGAATATCGTAAAAATACCAAATAGAGAAATAAAATTAAAATGACCTTTGATATAGGAAGAATTAGCTTCAGAAAACTGCCGTTCATCACCATGTAGAAAATATTTATGTTATACATTAGAGTTGGTGTGCTCATTCATTCAATAAATATTTATTATGTGGAAGAGACAGTGTTGGGTGCTGGCAGTATTCCCATGAACCAGACAGACGCGCTTCCTGCATTCATGGAGTCTCCTGTCTGGAGAATTTACCATCAATTCAGTTCAGCAAGTATTTATCAAGCATCTGTAATAAACCAGTACTGTTCTGACTCATTTAAGGGTATGAGAGAGCTAACATAGGATCCCTGGCTCCCTTTCTGTGTCTTCGGAAATAAAAAGCTCATATAAATGAAGTGCTTAGAAAACAATATAAACTATTAGTTGCCAGTAATAAAGACCATGGAATGTACACACTATTTCTGAATCCACTTGGTAAAAAACATATGCTGTATGAAGCTACAAGAGTCCAATGCAAAATAATATCTTTTTAGGCAAATCTTAAAAATTCTAGCCAATATGGCAAAGAAGAAAAAATTAGCATTCTATTTCATGGATACATCTTAAAATGCAGATCTCTTTTTATCCTATTCAAAGTAAACAAAATATTTATTGTCTCCTTAAATATATAAAAGGTCATTGAACACCCAGTATAATTCTTGTTTGTTTTTGTTTTGCTTTTTATCAAGTCACATGGAAAGCAGATTCTGTGTTTGGACATTTAAATTGGCTTACCCTAAGCTCAGGGGAGAGCTAGCTAATTGTCTTAGAGCAGAAGACTAGAAATTAAAAGCCTTGAATCTTTTTCTGAGAGTCTTACAAACTCTCCTGAGAGGAACATGGGAATTATCCAAAGATTTTTTTAAGTAGCTTTGGAAAAAGCAGTGGATATGTTAATTTACTTTTTAATAACAAAATCAAAGCACTGAAGAGAGTATACTTCCAAATAGAGTATTTTGATTTAGATAACAGACATAAAGAATATCTTTAAAAATCATTCCACTACTGTGGAAAACAGTCTGATGGTTCCTCAAAAGTTAAACACAGAATTACTATATGATCCCATTATCCCACTCCTAGATATATGCCCCAAAGAACTGAAAACAGGTACTGAAACAAGTACATATACATACATGTTCACAGCAGCACTCTTCAGAATAGCCAAAAGGTTAAAAACAACCCGTGTCCATTAACAAATGAATGGATAAACAAATTGATACACCCACACAATGGAATATTACTCATAAAAAGGAACAAAGTACTAATACATGCTACAATGTGAATGAACCTCCAAAATATTATGCTAAGTGAAAGAAGCCAGACACAAAATGTCACATATTGTATGATCACATTTATATGAGATATCCAGAATAGATAAATCCACAGAGACTGAACTCAGATTAGCGGTTACCAGGAGCTAGGGGGAAGATAAAATGGAAGAAATGCCTTAATGGGTAAGGGGTTTTACTTTGGAGTGATAGAAATTTGGGGGCATTAGATAGCAATGACAGTTAAACAACATTCTGAATGTACTAAATCCCAATGAACTGTTCACTTTAAAATGGTTAATTTTATATTATGTGAATTTCATCTCAAATCATTCTTTAACAATGCTATATCACCAAAATTTCTGATAACACTGAGGACAATATTGTTTGGAAAAATACAGATATTGACAACTCTAAGTTTAAAAGTGATCCCAAACAGACCCTGAATGTGAAAAAGTTTTAAAAATATCTTAAACAATTTATTTTGTTTACATTTTTCTTTATATGTACACTGAAGTG
Organism: Balaenoptera physalus; assembly: GCF_965194825.1. Lineage (NCBI taxonomy): Eukaryota > Metazoa > Chordata > Mammalia > Artiodactyla > Balaenopteridae > Balaenoptera > Balaenoptera physalus. The sequence continues at coordinate 80,034,830 of NC_138887.1, read as the reverse complement.
TGAAAAAAATCATTGCATTGTTTTGTTTTACTTGTATGTGGAATGTTTTAAAAGTCAGTGATGACACTTAAAGAGAAAACCCTGACAAGTTATGTAGATCAATCATGCGTATAGAAGACAGTTTTTTAAAATAAGCAAAGCAGTTAAAGGTAAAGCCAGGAAATTTTGGAAATCATCTTAGGAGAATTTAAACCTTAAATTTCCACAGAGATATGAACACTGACTAACGAAAGACTAAAGACTATCAAATAAATTTGACTTAATCATAACAGAACCCTTATAGCAAGGTTCACCGTTATGCAGATTCTTACACACTTCAGAACAAATTATCCGTATGTAGACAGGGCAGGACTAAGCACCTTCCAACCTCCTATTTCATAGGAGGCTATGAAATAAAACTAAATAAAACTATATGTGGTAAGTGTTCAATAACAAAAGTTGACTTAAAGCAACAGATGCCATCATTATGTTATAAAAGAAGAAATATACTTTATAAATCACATTATTAGAGCTTTTATTTTTTATAAAACTGTCATTTCAAATTTCAGTATTACCTGGGTAATTTGAATGTTCTACATAAGCTCAAACATTGGAAAAAAAAATTTTTAAGAAAAGTATTTTTAAAGTACACTCATACATATGGTAAAGAACAAGGTTTAAAAAAATGAATGAATGAACCAATGAATAAACCAAGTTTAGATTATGGAGTTTAAAACCCCGCTGCCAACGAGCACACTCAGCACCCAGGCTGTGGTTTCTAATACTACTACTGTCCAATAAAAGAACACGGCCTCCTTGGAGAAACAACTGATTCTAGGGCTAGGGTAGGAAATACACAAGATGAGCCTGGAACATCTTCCAGTGTCGGGAAGTAAGGCAGTGCTGAAAACAAAAACAAAAACAGCTCAATGCCTTTATTATCTGGACCGGGATATTTTGAATATTTGCTTGCACAAACTGGCTATGAATTTGCAGAGACAGGCCAGTTCTTTCAAAAGCCCTTTAATTTCTTCATCTAGAGCAGAGTTTCTCATTGTCAGCACCATTGACATCTTGGGCCCGTGCTTCTCTGGGGGACTGCCCTGCACACTGAAGGAAGTTTAGCAGCATCCCTGGCCTCTACTCACTAGATGCCAATAGCATTATCCCCTCCTCCCCAACTGTGACAATCAAAAATGTGCCACCAGTCAGAATGGCCATCATCAAAAAATATACAAAGAATAAATCTGGAGAGGGTGTGGAGAAAAGAGACCCCTCTTATACTGTTGGTGGGAATGTAAATTGATACAGCCACTATGGAGAACAGTACGGAGGTTCCTTAAAAAACTAAAAATTGAACTACCATACAACACAGCAATCCCACTACTGGGCATATACCCTGAGAAAACCATAATTCAAAAAGAGTCATGTACCACAATGTTCATTGCAGCACTATTTACAACAGCCAGGGCATGGAAGCAACCTAAGTGTCCATCAACAGATGAATGGATAAAGAAGATGTGGCACATATATACAATATATACTCAGCCACAAAAAGAAACGAAATTGAGTTATTTGTAGTGAGGTGGATGGACCTAGAGTCTGTCATACAGAGTGAAGTAAGTCAGAAAGAGTAAAACACATACTGTATGCTAACACATATATATAGAATCTGAAAAAAAAAATGGTTCTGAAGAACCTAGGGGCAGGACAGGAATAAAGACACAGACCTACTAGAGAATGGACTTGAGGACACGGGGAGGAGGAAGGGTAAGCTGGGACAAAGTGAGAGAGTGGCATGGACATATATACACTACCAAACGTAAAATAGATAGCTAGTGGGAAGCAGCCGCATAGCACAGGGAGATCAGCTCGGTGGTTTGTGACCACCTAGAGGGGTGGGATAGGGAGGGTGGGAGGGAGACGCAAGAGGGAAGAGATTTGAGGATATATGTATATGTATAGCTGATTCACTCTGTTATACAGCAGAAACTAACACACCATTGTAAAGCAATTATATTCCAATATAGATGTTAAAAAAAAAATGTGCCAAATGTCTTGGGGAAAAAAAAAATGTGCCAAATGTCTTGGGGGTGGGAAGGGAGCAAAATCTCCTCCCCACATTGAGAACCATGCTCTAGAGAAACTTTCAAAATGATGAACTAAATAAAACTTGATAGTTAAAAACACTGATCAAATAATGCTGTGAAATTCTGGCTGGTGTAAAGAGCCGATATAGCAACAAGAAGAGGGATCTTGGGGGAAAGGAGTTTGTTTTTTCTTCTTTAACATTTCTCCTCTTCTTTCCCCCTCAGCAGTCAGCAGCAAGGCCTTTTTAATGACTATTTTAGTGCTATACTCCTGATCCCCTAACTTCATTCCCACTGCTGCTAAAAAGCTTCATGGCAGAAAAGAGAAAAGCCCTAGTGCTTGACACACGTCACGAAAGCTGTCTTTCAAAGACACTGGGTTGAAGAGCAATTTAATTAAGAACAGGGACAACAGCCTTTCGGTTAAACTCAGAAACACCAAATAAGGAGGGTGTTACAGTTAGTGGAATCCCATCTCTTCAGCTGCTAGCGAAAGCTCACTGAACTCAGAGCACTAAAATTGCCATAACATATTCAGGGTGTGAAATTGAGAAATGTTCAACTATTCCAGTGAATCACTCTTCCATAACATTTGCAAAGAAGTGCAAGTATACTCCCCTTGGGCAAACACCTGTTTATGAACAAGAACATGTCATTAACAGAGACCAGTTTCTTTTACACCCTGTGCCAAATTCAGTGTAACTCATTTGGCTTCTGTCAGAATTGGATTTTTAATCCTGTATTCTAGACAATTAGCTACAAGCCTTAGCTTCTTGTTACTTATTCTAGCCTAAAAGAAGGATTTTTCACAAAGAGAAATAGGTGCAGAATAGTTAATATGAACATTTTCTCCAAAATGATAAGCTAATTCCACAAATTCTTAAACTGGACTTGAACCTTAAGGGCAAATCTAATTATATATCGACGTTAGGTGCTCTCAAGGAAGAAACTTATGAATCAAATGAATAAACAGGTACACTGGCATAATGTTCTGAGAGCTATCTTTTCAAAATGTAAAAGAAGTTTCTTTCATTTTTTCTCTCATTCAGAAAATCAACTTTACAGATGTGTTCCATTTACCCATTCCTCAGCTGAGTTCTAAATTCCTTCTTAGATAAAGAGTGACATAAACAGTTTAGCCAAAACCAGACATTTTCTATAACAAGTACGATCCAAAAAAAAAGAAAAAAAGCACAGATTCATCCAGGCCAGACAACTGTCCCTTTTACAAAGTGCACCTGGAAGCCTGTTTAAATTGTCTTGTGCTGAACTCGAGGGAGAACTAGCTAATTGTCTTAGAGCAAAAGACTAGAAATTAAAAGCTTTGAATCTTCTGATTCTGCCGCCTGCTGTGTTATTTTGACAAGTTACTTAACCTCTCTGGACTTTTATTGATCTATAAATGGCAACTATTTGGCAAATGATAGGGTAATTTATGGAAGGGACACTTTAAGAGCATTGGCTAAAAGTTGTCAAATCAAACTTAAATTGTATTTTTAAACTCTAAATCGAGATACTGGGGTCTTTAAATAACACTCTTTTCAGACACAATTTCACTCGAGTTTTTCCATAGATAAATCTTTTACATTTCCAGACAAATTAATCTTGAGTTCAAAATTATCAGCTCGCTAAGAAGAATGCAAAAGATTTTCCTAAGATACATGTTTTCTGTGTATTCTGTGAAACATTTTAAGTACAAAAATTACATCTTATTCTATCAACAAATAAGTTTCAGAAGGCATCTGATCTTGGTGGCACAGTGGTTAAGAATCCACTTGCCAATGCAGGGGACACGGGTTCGAGCCCTGGTCCGGGAAGATCCCACAAGCCACGGAGCAACTAAGCCCATGTGCCACAACAACTGAGTCTGTGCTCTAGAGCCCAAGAGCCACAACTACTGAGCCCACGTGCCACAGCTACTGAAGTCCACGTGCCTAGAGCCCGTGCTCCGCAACAAGAGAAGCCACCACAATGAGAAGCCCACGCACCGCCACGAAGAGTAGACCGTGCTCGCCGCAACTAGAGAAAGCGCGTGCCCAGCAATGAAGCAAAAATAAATAATAAGTTAAAAAAAAAAAAAAGAAGGCATCTGATCTCATAATGTATGGAAATGAGTATCATGACATCTCTCATTGATTAACTATAGTGGACAGGTTTATTAAAACAATAACATTAGCCAAGATTCATGAATCCTTATTCTTTGGTCCAGAGAAAGTCTTAAAATGTTATCCTCAGGGCAAGCCAAAGAAAGGCCCTGAAATCTGCCCTACCGCATTTCTCAAAGTGTATCAGTAATAAGAGACTAGTTTTGTGGAGGTAAAAACTCCTCTGAGCAAGCATAGGCTAATTTATTTCATTCTTGACCTTCCTCTTGTACCTTAGGAAAATATGTGGCCTCTTGCCAATAACTCTCAGAATTACAAAGCTAACTGCTTCTGTGACTCATTAATCAGTGTGTTCCATGGATTTTCCAGAAAGATGACCCTCTGTGTAAACAATGTCTGAGGAGGCCCACAGAAGCCAGAGAAGAGGGCAAAAGGATAAATCCTAATCTATCTCCCAAAAGACTAGTTTTAAAATAGTTCTGGAGTGCACCTATGCCTCCCTCTTAGGGGCTACATACACACATTCTCCACCACGCACCATGGAGACCAAGTCTCGGCCCTACTTATGAGTCACCCTACTAATTAACAATGTGACTTGTTTGTCCTACAAACATATTTTATTAAGAAAAACCATCTCATAATCAAAATCAGTTCTAAAGATAATTGGTATTCCTTCTATTTATGGCCTATTTGTTCTATTTAAAAACTTGAACTTTTTGAATGATGTTACATCTTGACACTTCTTTAAAGCTCCAACTGACACTGCAGGAAATGCAGGGACATTATTTAGTGGGAACCGACATTCACGGCTTTGTTCTTTATGATAGCAATCCTAAACTTTCCATTTTATCTGGAAGAGGCATTTATTTACCCAAACCTAAGATACAGAAAACAACTTGTTCAGGGGGAGAGAAAAAACACAAGGGAAATCCTGGTTCTCACTTGAGCTTTGCTTTTTTAACTCTAAAAAAACAGTCATAAAACCCACCTAGAACAAAGTAAAAGAGTCTTCCAATTACAACTTAAAAATGACTCTTCATATTAGACTAATATAAATTGGTACAGCACATGTTTAAGAAGAAAGATTCTGAAGTGAAGACACCATCTTATTTCGTTATCTATCTTTTCTTTCATTCAAAATTACAGCAATACAGCTATCACTGTGAAAATGTTTTCTTAATTAAATGCATATTTTTCCTTTAACATGGAATTAATTCCAGTACCTACATTCAAATTCAAAGTCTGTGAGAAAATTGAAGTTACCTAATAGTTTAAAGGATTTAACTTAGAACTTAAATTTTTAAAAATACCATCCCTAAATCAGTTCCAAGATACTTAGTCGCCTTCTCTCTGTGTACTATAACTAAAATATTTGTTATTTCTATGATTAAACAAAAATTGTTTACCAAAGAACACTAACATTACATAAACACATCTTGGATTAATGGTGTGTGTGTGTGTGTGTGTGTGTGTGTGTGTTTGATCCCATGCTTCTGCTTTGATGGTGAATTATTCCCCAGCACAATAATTTCATTATCTCCACATATTCCAAATATTTCTGAAATTGCTTATTAAATATATAAAAGGCAGATATATTGACTTAATAGTACTAATTAAACAAATGATTTCTTCTTTTTTAATATTGTAACAAAATATGTTGAGCCAAATATGCAACTGCTTATCACTAACAGCTCTGTTAAAACGGAATAAAAGGTTTTTCTTACAATCCCCTGTGATTCTCATCTTGGTTAGCTGGAGTCCCATTCAGATACTGCCTTTCTTGAAAAAGTCCACATCCCGGTTACCATACCACACGGGGATGTTTTTTCACCACTGACAGTTTTCTACAGTCTCAAATGCCATGGGAACCTGTTAATTATCATTATGGGGATAATTTTGCTTAAATAAAGTCAAGGAAAAACAAGAGTAACTTTGTCAGACTGCCTTGAGTAGAGGTGGGACATGAAGGCAACACTTTTAAGTACAATAAAAGAACAGGGCTAATTTGTCAAAACTTTCTTTCTGGTTTAATAAACTGAATTTCTTTGAAGTCTGAACAAATTATCTGGTCAGCAGTAGATTTCACCTGGAAAATTTTACCTGAAAAATTATAGAGGGCAGTAGTGGCCTAGAACCTCTACCTTATTTCATCAGAAACGCAGAGGTTACGAGGAGCTTCAAGATGGCGGAAGAGTAACTTGCGGAGATCACCTTCCTCCCCACAAACACATCAGAAATACCTCTACACATGGAACTGCTCCTATAGAACACCCACTGAACGCTGGCAGAAGACCTCAGACTTCCCAAAAGTCAAGAAACTCCCCCCGTACCTGGGTAGGGCAAAAGAAAAAAGAAAAAACAGAGACAAAGAATAGAGACGGGACCTGCACCAGTGGGAGGGAGCTGTGAAGGAGGAAGAGTTTCCACACACTAGGAAGCCCCTTCGCAGGTGGAGAATGCGGGGGGCAGAGGGGGGGAGCTTCGGAGCCACGGAGGAGAGCGCAGCCACAGGGGTGCGGAGGGCAAAGCGGAGAGATTCCCGCAAAGAGGCTCGGCGCCGAGCAGCACTCACCAGTCCGAGACGCTTGTCTGCTCACCGGCTGGGGCGGGCGGGGCCTGGGAGCTGAGGCTCCGGCTTCGGAGGTCGGATCCCAGGGAGACGACTGGGGTTGGCGGCATGAACGTAGCCTGAAGGGGTTAGTGCATCACAGCTAGCCGGGAGGGAGTCCGGGAAAAAGTCTGGAGCTGCCGAAGAGGCAAGAGACTTTATCTTGCCTCTTTGTTTCCTGGTGCTCGAGGAAAGGGGATTAAGAGCGCCGCTTAAAGGAGCTCCAGAGACGGGCGCGAGCCATAGCTATCAGCACGGACCCCAGAGACAGGCAGGAGACGCTAAGGCTGCTGCTGCCGCCACCAAGAAGCCTGTGTGCGAGCACAAGTCACTCTCCACACCTCCCCTCCCGGGAGCGCGTGCAGCCCGCCACTGCCAGGGTCCCATGATCCAGGCACAACTTCCCCGGGAGAACGCACGGCGCGCCTCAGGCTGGTGCAACGTCACGCCGGCCTCTGCCGCGCAGGCTCGCCCCGCCTCCGTACCCCTCCCTCCCCCGGCGTGAGTGAGCCAGAGCCCCCGAGCCCCCGAAGCAGCTGCTCCTTTAACCCCGTCCTGTCTGAGCGAAGAACAGACGCCCTCAGGCGACCTACATGCAGAGGCGGGTCCAAATCCAAAGCTGAACCCCGGAAGCTGTGCGAACGAAGAAGAGAAAGGGAACTTTCTCCCAGCAGCCTCAGGAGCAGCGGATTAAATCTCCACAATCAACTTGATGTATCCTGCATCTGTGGAATACCTGAATAGACAATGGGATCATCCCAAATTGAGGAGGTGGACTTTGGGAGCAATGATATAAATATTTTTTCCCCTTTTTCTCTTTTTGTGAGTGTGTATGTGTATGCTTCTGTGTGTGATTTTGTCTTTATAGCTTTGCTGTTACCATTTGTCCTAGGATTCTGTCTGTTTTCTTTTTTTTAATTACTTAAAAGAATTTTTTTTCTTAATAATTATTTTTTATTTTAATAACTTTATTTTATTTTACTTTATTTTATCTTCTTCTTTCTTTCTTTCTTTCTTTTCTCCCTTTTATTCTGAGCTGTGTGGAGGACAGGCTCTTGGTGCTCCAGCCAGGCATCAGCGCTGTGCCACTGAGGTGGGAGAGCCAAGTTGAGGACACTGGTCCACAAGAGACCTCCCAGCTCCACGTAATATCAAACAGTGAAAATCTCCCAGAGATCTCCATCTCAATGCCAAGACCCAGCTCCACTCAATGACCAGCAAGCTACAGTGCTGGACACCCTATGCAAAACAACTACCAAGACAGGAACACAACCCCATCCATGAGCACAGAGGCTGCCTAAAATCATAATAAGGCCACAGACACCCCAAAAAACACCACCAGACGTGGACCTGCCCACCAGAAAGACAAGATCCAGCCTCATCCACAAAAACACAGGCACTAGTCCCCTCCACCAGGAAGCTTACACAACCCACTGAACCAAACTTAGTCACTGGGGACAGACACCAAAAACAATGGGAACTACGAACCTGCAGCCTGCGAAAGGAGACCCCAAACACAGTAAGTTAAGCAAAATGAGAAGACAGAGAAACACACAGCAGATGAAGGAGCAAGGCAAAAACCCACCAGACCTAACAAATGAAGAGGAAATAGGCAGTCTACCTGAAGAAGAATTCAGAATAATGATAGTAAAGATGATCCAAAATCTTGGAAACAGAATAGAGAAAATACAAGAAACGTTTAACAAGGACCTAGAAGAACTAAAGAGCAAACGGAGACGAACAACACAATAAATGAAATTAAAAATTCTCTAGAAGGGATCAATAGCAGAATAACTGAGGCAGAAGAACGGATAAGTGACCTGGAAGATAAAATAGTGGAAATAACTACTGCAGAGCAGAATAAAGAAAAAAGAATGAAAAGAATTGAAGACAGTCCCAGAGACCTCTGGGACAACATTAAACGCACCAACATTCAAATTATAGGGGTCCCAGAAGAAGAAGAGAAAAAAAAAGGGACTGAGAAAATATTTGAAGAGATTATAGTTGAAAACTTCCCTAATATGGGAAAGGAATAGTTAATCAAGTCCAGGAAGCACAGAGAGTCCCATACAGAATAAATCCAAGGAGAAACACACCAAGACACATATTAATCAAACTATCAAAAATTAAATACAAAGAACAAATATTAAAAGCAGCAAGGGAAAAACAACAAGTAACACATAAGGGAATCCCCATAAGGTTAACAGCTGATCTTTCAGCAGAAACTCTGCAACCCAGAAGGGAGTGGCAGGACATATTTAAAGTCATGGAAGAGAAAAACCTACAACCAAGATTACTCTACCCAGCAAGGATCTCATTCAGATTTGACAGAGAAATTTATAGCTCTAGAGACAAGCAAAAGCTAAGAGAATTCAGCACCACCAAACCAGCTTTACAACAAATGCTAAAGGAACTTCTCTACGCAGGAAACACAAGAGAAGGAAAAGACCTACAATAATAAACCCAAAACAATTAAGAAAATGGTGATAGGAACATACAAATCGATAATTACCTTAAATGTAAATGGATTAAATGCTCCAACCAAAAGACATAGACTGGCTGAATGGATACAAAAACAAGACCTGTATATATGCTGTCTACAAGAGACCAACTTCAGACCTAGGGACACATACAGACTGAAAGTGAGGGGATGGAAAAAGATATTCCATGCAAATGGAAATCAAAAGAAAGCTGGAGTAGCAATTCTCATATCAGACAAAATAGACTTTAAAACAAAGACTATTACAAGAGACAAAGAAGGACACTACATAATGATCAAGGGATCAATCCAAGAAGAAGATATAACAATTGTAAATATTTATGCACCCAACATAGGAGCACCTCAGTACATAAGGCAAATACTAAAAGCCATAAAAGGGGAAATCGACAGCAACACATTCATAGTAGGGGACTTTAACACCCCACTTTCACCAATGGACAGACCATCCAAAATGAAAATAAATAAGGAAACACAAGCTTTAAATGATACATTAAACAAGATGGACTTAATTGATATTTATAGGACATTCCATCCAAAAACAACAGAATACACATTCTTCTCAAGTGCTCATGGAACATTCTCCAGGATAGATCATACCTTGGGTCACAAATCAAGCCTTGGTAAATTTAAGAAAATTGAAATCGTATCAAGTATCTTTTCCGACCACAAAGCTATGAGACTAGATATCAATTACAGGAAAAAATCTGTAAGAAATACAAACACATGGAGGCTAAACAACACACAACTTAATAACCAAGAGATCACTGAAGAAATCAAACAAGAAATCAAAAAATACCTAGAAACAAATGACAATGTAAACATAACAACCCAAAACCTATGGGATGCAGCAAAAGGAGTTCTAAGAAGGAAGTTTATAGCAATACAATCCTACCTTAAGAAACAAGAAATCTCTCAAATAAACAACCTAACCTTACACCTAAAGCAATTAGATAAAAAAGAAGAAAAAAACCCCAAGTTAGCAGAAGGAAAGAAATCATAAAGATCAGATCATAAATAAATGAAAAAAAAATGAAGAAATGGATAGCAAAGATCAATAAAACTAAAAGCTGGTTCGTTGAGAAGATAAACAAAATTGATAAACCATTAGCCAGACTTATCAAGAAAAAAAGGGAGAAGACTCAAATCAATAGAATTAGAAATGAAAAAGGAGAAGTAACAACTGACACTGCAGAAATACAAAGGATCATGAGAGATTACTACAAGCAACTATATGCCAATAAAATGGACAACCTGGAAGAAATGGACAGATTCTTAGAAATGCACAACCTCCCGAGACGGAACCAGGAAGAAATAGAAAACATGAACAGACCAATCACAAGCACTGAAATTGAAACTGTGATTAAAAATCTTCCAACAAACAAAAGCCCAGGACCAGATGGCTTCACAGGCGAATTCTATCAAACATTTAGAGAAGAGCTAACCCCTATCCTCCTCAAACTCTTCCAAAATACAGCAGAGGGAGGAACACTCCCAAACTCATTCTACAAGGCCACCATCACCCGATACCAAAACCAGACAAAGATGTCACAAAGAAAGAAAACTACAGGCCAATATCACTGATGAACATAGATGCAAAAATCCCCAAAAAAATACTAGCAAACAGAATCCAACAGCACATTAAAAGGATCATACACTATGATCAAGTGGGGTTTATCCCAGGAGTGCAAGGATTCTTCAATATATGTAAATCAATGTGATACACCATATTAACAAATTGAAGGAGGAAAAACCATATGATCATCTCAATAGATGCAGAGAAAGCTTTCGAAAGAATTCAACACCCATTTATGATAAAATCCCTCCAGAAAGTAGGCATAGAGGGAACTTTCCTCAACATAATAAAGGCCATAGATGACAAACCCACAGGCAACATCGTCCTCAATGGTGAAAAACTGAAACCATTTCCACTAAGATCAGGAACAAGACAAGGTTGCCCACTCTCACCACTATTATTCAACATAGTTTTGGAATTTTTAGCCACAGCAATCAGAGAAGAAAAAGAAATAAAAGGAATCCAAATTGGAAAAGAAGTAAAGCTGTCACTGTTTGCAGATGACATGATACTATACATAGAGAATCCTAAAGATGCTACCAGAAAACTAGTAGAGCTAATCAATGAATTTGGTAAAGTAGCAGGATACAAAATTAATGCACAGAAATCTCTTGCATTCCTATACACTAATGATGAAAAATCTGAAAGTGAAATTAAGAAAACACTCCCATTTACCATTGAAACAAAAAGAATAAAATATCTAGGAATAAACCTACCTAAGGAGACAAAATACCTATATGCAGAAAATTATAAGACACTGATGAAAGAAACTAAAGATGATACAAATAGATGGAGAGATATAACATGTTGTTGGATTGGAAGAATCAACATTGTGAAAATGACTCTAGTACCCAAAGCAATCTACAGATTCAATGCAATCCCTATCAAACTACCACTGGCATTTTTCACAGAACTAGAACAAAAAATTTCACAATTTGTATGGAAACACAAGAGACCCCAAATAGCAAAAGCAATCTTGAGAAAGAATAACGGAGCTGGAGGAATCAGGCTCCCTGACTTCAGACTATACTACAAAGGTACAGTAATCAAGACAGTATGGTACTGGCACAAAAACAGAAATATAGATCAATGGAACAGGATAGAAAGCCCAGAGATAAGCCCACGCACATATGGTCACCTTATCTTTGATAAAGGAGGCAAGAATATACAGTGGAGAAAAGACAGCCTCTTCAATAAGTGGTGCTGGGAAAACTGGACAGCTACAAGTAAAAGAATGAAATTAGAACACTCCCTAACACCATATACAAAAGTAAGCTCAAAATGGATTAAAAACCTAAATGTAAGGCCAGACACCATCAAACTCTTAGAGGGAAACATAGGCAGAACACTCTATGACATAAATCACAGCAAGATCCTTTTTGACCCACGTCCTGGGTGGGTCAAATGGAAATAAAATGGAAATGGAAATAAAAACAAAAATAAACAAATGGGACCTAATGAGACTTAAAAGCTTTTGCACAGCAAAGGAAACCTTAACAAGACAAAAAGACAACCCTCAAATGGGAGAAAATATTTGCAAATAAAGCAACTGACAAAAGATTAATCTCCAAAACATACAAGCAACTCATGCAGCTCAATATCAAAAAACAAACAACCCAATCCAAAAATGGACAGAAGACCTAAATAGACATTTCTCCAAAGAAGATATACAGATTGCCAACAAACACATGAAAGAATGCTCAACATCAGTAATCATTAGAGAAATGCAAATCAAAACTACACACCGGTCAGAATGGCCATCATCAAAAAAATCTACAAACAATAAATGCTGGAGAGGGTGTGGAGAAAAGGGAACCCTCTTGCACTGTTGGTGGGAATGTAAATTGATACAGCCACTATGGAGAACAGTATGGAGGTTCCTTAAAAAACTAAAAATAGAACTACCATATGACCCAGCCATCCCACTACTGGACATATACCCTGAGAAAACCATAATTCAACAAGAGTCATGTACCAAAATGTTCATTGCAGCTCTATTTACAATAGCCAGGACATGGAAGCAACCTAAGTGTCCATGAACAGATGAATGGATAAAGAAGATGTGGCACATATATACAATGGAATATTACTCAGCCATAAAAAGGAATGAAACTGAGTTATTTGTAGTGAGGTGGATGGACCTAGAGACTGTCATACAGAGTGCAGGAGGGTACTTCCCTGGCGGTCCAGTGGTTAAGACTTCGCCTTCCTAGGGGCAAGACAGGAATAAAGATGCAGACCTACTAGACAATGGACTTGAGGATATAGGGAGTGGGAAGGGTAAGCTGGGACAAAGTGAGAGAGTGGCATGGACATATATACACTACCAAACGTAAAACAGATAGCTAGTGGGAAGCAGCCGCAAAGCACAGGGAGATCAGCTCGGTGCTTTGTGACCACCTAGATGGGTGGGATAGGGAGGGTGGGAGGGATGGCGATGCACGAGGGAAGAGATATGGGGATATATGTATATGTATAACTGATTCACTTTGTTATAAAGCAGAAACTAACACACCATTGTAAAGCAATTATACGCCAATAAAGATGTTTAAAAATAAAATAAATAAATTTAAAAAAAAGAAACGCAGAGGTTTCCTGAGAGTCGAGGCTATGCTGCTGTGTATTTTATGTTCCCTCCCATTATATCCATCAACAGCGCCAAAGGCACCACCAACTGTATTTTAAAGAGAAAGTGATGTTTGAAGAGGTGAAGCAACTTACTTGTCCAAGGTCTTCCCATTAGTGAGAATCAGAGCCAGGAAACACTTGTGTACTGGGATACTTAATGACACTAAATGGACCTGGCATTTGGTGAGTATTTGGCATACCTCATCTCACTTAACCTTCACAACTCGATTAACTGGATATTACATGCATTGTCCCACTTTACAAAAGAAAACTGAGTCTCAGGGGAATTGTTACTTGCCTGTGGTGTCATAGCTCATCAGAGTTGCCCTTATACCGGGAAGGTGAGCCTTTACCCTGGGTACTGGGCTTTGAAAGGCCAGAGTGGGGCCCTCCTTTCTATACTTCTCTCCAAGGATACAATAGGGTATAAGGCCAAGGGTATGTATCAACCAAGAGTCACATGTTTGTTTTTTCTTTAATAAATTTGTTTATTTATTTTCATTTTTGGCTGTGTTGGGTCTTTGTTGCTGCACACAGGCTTTCTCTAGTTGCAGCAAGCGGTGTGCAGGCTTCTCACTGTGGTGGCTTCTCTTGCTGTGGAGCACAGGCTCTAGGCACACTGGCTTCAGTAGTTGTGGCATGTGGGCTCAGTAGTTGTGGCTCACGGGCTCCAGAGTGCAGGCTCAGTCGTTGTGGTGTACGGGCTTAGTTGCTCCGTGCCATGTGGGATCTTCTCGGACCAGGGCTCAAACCCGTGTCTCCTGCATCGGCAGGCAGATTCTTAACCACTGCGCCACCAGGGAAGCCCTCTAGACATGTTTTGATTAGTTCAGAATTCCCTGCCCAAACTGCCCCAAGCTCACCTCCAGGGCCTCTTTCCCAAATCCTTCCCAGGGTTGACTGTATAGCAGATATCACATGGCCACATGCCTAGGCCCAAGGTAGACAAGGGGTGGCCTTCTGAGTGTGAAAGACACAGCCTGGACTATGGGCTGGCATGTCAACACTTTACAGTGTAGGATAAGAGGCAGGGAGGCTACGGACACAGACAGCAGACCTAGGTTCTACTCACCTTGTGTAACCATGTTCTAGGGCAGAACTCTGAAATATCCAGGAATTCAAATTCAAACATGACTTTCCAGATCACTATAAAGGTAAATTTGTCAGGGTAGGAGAAATTGGCTTGATTTATAACTTTTTTAAATGTTTTGACATACGGTATGTGAGCCATCATTTGTATTCTTCCCTCAGGGCCCACAAATGTTAGGCAGGGGCCTGCAGCTAGTAAATGATGGAGCTGAAACTTGGGAACAAGTCCTGTTTGACTCTGGAAAGAATACTGTGTTATCCTCAACACCTATCCACCCACAGCATAGCAGCCATTGTGATTTAGGTGGTTTGACTCCAGCTCTAGAGGTAAATCATGATTTGTCTAAACCAATCATGATAATCCCATTCCTCTTGGCAATGACTGATTCAGGCACCTGGACTAAGCTACTCAATATTTAACATTCCTCCAGAATCAGAGATTGCTTCCAAAATGAGTAGATGACCCAATATAGACCAGAGAGACAGAAGGAAAAGTCTGCTGGATGCTTCGTAAGTCTCCAGATGTCCCGTGTCCAGCACTACTGCGGACATCTCACCATTACCAGCCTGAGGATGAAACCAAAACACAGAGGAAGGCAAAACCAAGTGCGTCACAAGAAAACAGAATGGAAGCCACTGGATAGACAACCCTGAATCCTCTGGACTTTCAGTTATATGGACCCACACGTTGCCTTACTGGTTAAGCCAGTCTGAGTTGGGTTTCAATTACAGCCAAAAGCACCCCTTAACTGGTAGATCTCAAAGCTCATGCTCTTGACCACTCTACAATACTAATTCCCAGGCAGAGCAAGGAGGAAGGGCTCAGGGGCAACCCTTACCCTCAGTGAAGAGCCAAAAGGCTCCTAAGTCCTGCTTAAATCCAGAGTAACATGTATTTAGATCTAGGCTGGCACTGTCAGCCCAGCAAAGGTCACTTAGCCCCTTCTTCCCTTTAGCTCAGCTGCTTTTGTGAGTGGAGTCAGAGGATGTAAATCCTCTGGAACATTACATCATCTGAAAAGCATGTCTTGCTAATGGCACTGCCATTCTTACTCCAGAACTACCGAGATCTAGCCTGCTTTCCAGCACTTTAAATGTTCATATGGAACATCAGGGATTTTTATATAGGCTGAGGGTCTGCAGAGCCATCAGTAAAAAAGGCACTATTTTGATGAAAAACCTTTCTAAATTGTGCTCCAATCCCACTGCCTTCTTAAATGGAGTGCACTTCACATAATTTAATCTTTTCCTGATGACTCAAAGAAGTCCCTATTAGGAATATCAACTGCTGTATTCAGCTGTACATTTATTCAGCTGGAAGAAATTATGGAGAGGTGGAAAGCTCTTTTGATCCTATACTACATTAGTATAACTATTGAACAATTGTTGCTCTTATATCTAATTTTATAGTGTCTGTCTTCTTTCTTCCAATCACACAATCAGTTGTTACTTCCCACTGTTGCTAGAGTGTCTTCCTACAATGACTCTCTTACCTTCATAACTTATTACATTTACTCTACTGTCTTTTTGAAATACATGAAACATTAAAAATGTATTATTTTAAATAATATTTAATAATAAATATCGTTTACTGAGCACTTAGTGTGTTCCATGAATCATATTCAGAGTTTTGTGTCCATTATCTCATTTAACACACAAACAATCTTATAAGGAAAATACTACCCCCACTAGAGAAATGAGAACACTGAGGCACCAGTGAGCTGGGTAAATTTTCCGAGGTTAGACATTGATTTAAATACAGGTTAGTCTGACTATAGAGTCACAGCAAATGAGAGACTATATACCAGAGCCCTTAAAGTGGAAAACTGCCATGACAAAGGGAAGGCACTCAGACTACATCTCAATCTGAAAAACCAACCCCAGTCTAAGAGAATGTGTGTCAGACACCAGAAAAGCTAGGAAACAAGAGAGAGAGGCCTGAGCTGGGGAAATATCCAAAGGTCTGAGCAGAGCTGAAATCAGGACATTTGGGGGCCAAAGAAACAGTCTGGCACTGGCACACACACCGATCAGAGCAAGTCCTTGTTTTCCCACATGGTGAGCAATGTTGCAGCTATCACGTCTAACAGAGGCAGAAATCTGGCAGCCAGGAATCGGTGTGATGGAACATCAAAGAAGGCATGAGGCCTTCCACTTCCATCTCACTGGCCAGACCTGTGGAACACGTCCACTCTGAGCTGAAAGAGAGACTAGAAAATGGAGGGGCTTTTAACTAGGTACCAATAAAACTTTGCCCACCCACTCCTTTCCCCAACCCCCAAATAAAATTGGAGTTCTACTAGTAATAAAAGGGGTGCTAGGGCTTCCCCGGTGGCGCAGTGGTTGAGAATCTGCCTGCCAATGCAAGGGACACGGGTTCGAGCCCTGGTCTGGGAAGATCCCACATGCCACGGAGCAACTAGGCCTGTGTGCCACAACTACTGAGCCTGCGCGTCTGGAGCTTGTGCTCCGCAACAAGAGAGGCCGCGACAGTGAGAGGCCCGCGCACCGCGATGAAGAGTGGCCCCCACTTGCCGCAACTAGAGAAAGCCCTCGCACAGAAACGAAGACCCAACACAGCCAAAAATAAATAAACTAATTAAAAAAAAAAAGA
Organism: Balaenoptera physalus; assembly: GCF_965194825.1. NCBI lineage: Eukaryota > Metazoa > Chordata > Mammalia > Artiodactyla > Balaenopteridae > Balaenoptera > Balaenoptera physalus. The sequence goes on along the minus strand of NC_138887.1, from coordinate 80,017,644 downwards.
AGTAGCTTCATCTATCATTTATAAAAAAAAAAAAAAAAGGGGGTGCTAGACACCATGTAGGCAACCTGAGATCCCTGAACAACATATACCCACCTTTTTTCTTCATTAAAATCAACTATGATTCTCTAATTTTTTTTGAAACTTCCAAAAATAACGTATCTATTGTATCTAGGGCAAAAGCGATCCAAAGTCAGCATTAGTTTAAAACTCACAGAAATTCTCTAATAGACACATGACCCACAGTGGCCATATCAGACTGGCTGCTAATCATTCAGCTGACATCAAAAAAATATTTAACAGATCAACGGTACATTTATGTAAAACAACACTAAATATATCTAGTGGCAAATTAAGGAAAACATTATAGGAAAGCCTTTTGGTGAGCAATTAGATGACTAGCCTTCTAACAAGCACCCAAATCAGATCTAAATTTTCTAGATGCAAATTTTAGAAAATGTCAGGACAATACTCAAAGTCAACTCAAGCCGTGACTACTGAAAATGTATTTTATTTGTTATTATTATTTACTTCATTAAGTACTGAAAATGCTAATTGTAATGAGGTTTCTCCTCTGAAATACCAGGTCTGACTGGACTATCTTCCTCTGAAGTCTGTTCCTTCATGAAGGCCCACCATGACTGCTTCCCTGCAGCTTCAGTAATTAATTGTGGATCTCAGGCCTCTCATCGTAATATCAGTCTGTGGTCATCTGGCCTAGTAGTGAAGGGAGAAAACTGCCAAATAGGAATAAAGTGAAATATTCTGGTTTGTCTCTTGCACATCTTTAGCAATCTTTGTTTTTCTTTTCCTTCCTCCATGATAATGTGTAAGAAACACAATCCTAAAGATACTTGCATGGTTTGGGGATGGATGCTCCTAAGGTTTGATCCTGGCTTTTGATAATATGACATGCTTCTTTGCTTATCTTATAAATTTATTGGATTCTTTACTGCCCATGTTTGGATTTTTTTTTCCCCCTAAACTAGTAAGCAGTCTTCCCTTGAGAGCAGCGATTGCCACCTTTGGCCTAATATAGGATGAAATGAGTCCCACAGTCAACTCAGACTAAATCTGTTCTCCACATGTTCGGGCCTTGTCTGGATGCCAGCTGGAAGACCTCTGCTGTGCTCAACACCAGATCCTATCTGGGGATTGGTGTGCTTCACACCAAGGGAATGGAAAGGCAAGCAATCCAAGTCTTCTCTCTAGTATTGCTCACCACTCACCTCAATAGCATGAGAGGAAGTGGCTGATCCTGGAAAATGTGGTATCATCTTTTTGATGGGATAAGAGAAATACAAGGCAATGAAGAAGACAGGAATTAAGCCACCTTCTCAGTTAATCATTTTCTGCCTTTTCTTGGCCAACCCCACATTTCCACCTCCAATAAAGCTTAAATGAAGACCTTAATATTCCTTTAGATAGGCTGTTTATCAAATATGATTGTGCTACTGAGTGGGTACTCGATACTTGACATTTGCCCAGTTTTAGATTTGATATAATGATAGTTATGACACCTAACGTTGTAAGGGAATTTTGAGCTCTTTCAAGAAAATAGCTTTAATACTTAATTTCATTATTAATTATTAATACTAGTTAATTAAATAGTAATACTTAAATATTAACATAATATTTAATATCCAGATATTAACCAACTGGCAACACTGTGGACTCAGAATTGTACCCTAATAGCAGACATAGGAAGACAGGAACTTATGGCTCATGTGAATTATTCTCTTGCTCACAAGGACTGCATTTTTAGGGCTTCCTTTATTCCCTTATAAAGCATTGTGACTTTGTCTCTATCATAAAGTGATTTGTTGCTGTTGTTGTCGCTACTGTTTTCATCTCAAGCAACTATATCCTAGGAGACCCACTCCCACATCGAATAAATTTAAATTTGAGGCGGTAGGTCTTAATGTATTATTTGAAAGAATAATGATACAATTCTACATTATCTGCTTAAAAAATATATTAATACCATTTAGAGAGGTTAAAATAGTTTCACAAAGAGAGGAACAATTTGATAAACAGAGAACCTTCCAATTATATGACAACAACTCAAACTTTTTATGCCTCAGCTTCTCAACCTGGTCACAGAGGTCTTATAACAAAATTTAACTATACATCAACATGTAAGCAGTTTACTAAGTAAATACTTACCATGGTATACAAGCATTTCTGACATAAATATAATATTTGTGTCTCTACAAAACATCACATTCTGAAAAACTGCCTAATGAAAATAACAAGGCTATGGCAGGCAGTGGGTAGTAGGGGGTGGAGGATTATGGGCAGACCTCTCGAAAAGTATACAGTTCTGTAATCAGAGTACTAACTAAAATAATAATAGTGTTAATAGTAATATCATCACAGTTCAATATTTACTAGCCTTTGGATCCAGCAATTGATCAGTCAGTGCTTTACAGCCTTAAAACCCAGACTCATGCTTCCTCCTACAAAATATAGGTCCTTATATGGATTCATTTCCAATAGAGATCAGATTCACCAAAATTCAAAATCTGACCTAGTGGATCTGCCCTAGCATATAGCCTTGCTCCTCTTCTCCCCCTCCCTCCTTCCACTCACTTCCCCCCAACACACACACACAATTTATTTAAACACAGGGAAAGATGCAGTCTACACTCTCAGCTTCCCCACATAACTAAAAACTGTGGAAAATGCAGCAGTTCTTAAATCAACTAAACCAGCCACTATTTGCCCTAAAGCAAGAGTCTTCTGCAAGATTTTCAACTTATATCTTAAGGTCTTCATGTACTGAAAAGGCTTTGTCTTTAGTTGTGAGAGATTTTAAAGTATGTTGTAGGAGAATAGACTACACTGGGCATCTACTCTCTACCATTTACAGACTCCAAAGCATAGACTAGAATTCTTTTAATAAAAAGGCAGTTAGCTTGACCTCCCATCATGCGATGTTCTGGGCTCCTACTTAAGATCACTAAGCCTCAACCCTGGCATAAATCCAAGCCAGCACTCATTTAATACACGTGTTCTTGGAGCCAAGACATCTGTGTGTTATAATGACATGCAAGTTATGAAGGAGTGTTTATATCTCACTTTAGTATAATGCGAACATTCAGCTGTTGCAAATCAGCTTTCTATAATGAGTAGTCCTTACTTAAAGGATTTATTATATTTCCTATTAAAGTCCTTAGCAGTGTACAACAAATTTATAAGACCTGATTAAGCTGTTTATTACTACAACTCCAGAAGTGCTATGAAGATAAGATAGCAGCTAAACATGTTGAAAAATAGGAGAAACTTTTTAAAATCTTCATAATATAAAATAACTATCATATTAGACCACTTTCAAATAACTTACTTCATTTTTATCCCCTTGAATAATAGAGTCATTGTTCTCTAAAACTGACAATGAAAAAAGAAAAACCGTTTGGGTAGAATAGAATGATCCTCCTGCTATTAGAAGCTATCAAGATGTAGACTGGTTTGGACTTGGGGAGGCACCACCCTAAGCCCCCATCCAAAGGCAGCAACAGTGGTAGCCATGTCTATTCAGTGGTCCTAGTGAAATACAGATGTGCAGGGTCATATCCTGACCCAATGCATTGCACCATGATATCACCCTTCAAAAGGACAAACTGAAATCCTGGCCAGGGTTGCCTTAGGGGGAAAGAAGAGGAGAGGAATTATCTTCAAACCTGAGGAGGCAATGGGAAAGGTCATTTCAGAGGTCAGAGGACCAACTCAAACAGCTCAATTCAAACACCTTCTCTAATTTTTTAACTACTTCTGCTTTTGGTGAGCATGGTTTGAACCCTTTGTTTTGGTAACTCATAAACCTCTGCTGATGACTTCTTTTCTCAGGCATTCACTTTGTTGCCCTAAACTAGTCTCAAGTAAAACCCCTTTTAAAAAGTTATAATCCATGTTCATAGAGAAGAGGTCTGGTGTCATACGTACCCCATTTTGGCTTGATCAATAGATCAATGCTTGCTAACAGGACTGTAAGAAAATGCCTCCAATGTGGACTCCTTAAAGGTCAAAATGGAGAGTCAACAAGTTATTTTCAATATTTTTTTAAACGATGAAACGTGCGTGTTTATGTATAATATGGTTTCCAAAGTGGAGTAAAATATTAAGTCTCTTTGTAGCAATACAAATTATTTCACACTGGTCAAAAAACTTTTATATGTCATTCTATGTGGTATTCGTAAAAATGACTTAACATCCTTGGGAGACAAACAATATTTAAGGCATGGAGTCCAAAGGTAAGGATAATATATGGGTTCCCAGAATGGAAGTGAGGGGCCTGGAAGACAGGATATCTGGATTTAAGAGAAATCAGTGACAAAACTACTCTTCTACTAGCCAAAACTCAAATTATGCAAGGATGAAATTTTCCATTTTTCTTTTTATGAACCAGCAGATATAATGACAAGCAACTCTCATTTCCCACCTCCACCTTTTTATCAAACCAAAATCAAGTAATTCTGGTGAACAGTTACAGACTGAAAGGTTTGGTTATTAAAGCATTTGGCTCAAGACAAAGTCCAGTTTTACCAAAATCATGCTCCAATTCATAAACTCTTGATAATACTGCCAGTTCTTCCATGGAGTGGTCATAATTTTTCACAGAAATGAGTATACGATCTACCCATTTACGCATATACAAGGTGTGACAATATAATAAGGAGACCAATTCCATTAGCCAGTCATGAAAACCAATTCCATTAACTTTTCATACATGACATATAAGATGCCAAAAACACTTTATATTTATTTCCAACAGACTTCCTTAGTTTTCAAATCTATTTCTTAGGAAAGTTTTTTTATTTCTGCCTATATTTACATAATAGTGTAAAAATTGGACAAGGACCAATCCAGGTGCAAGTAGCTTATAACTCTAACCAGACCTAGGTTAACTATAGAAATCTGATAAACATCAAGCTAACCAGACAAATATAAGTGATCATGTCATCTTTAATGCATACCTTCTTTGAGGGACAATAATTCTCGAATTTGGTGTATATACATTGGAGCTTCCCATCATTGCTGTTGATTTGTGAGGTGCTAATCACCCTTTCCTTCCCACCCAAGAGAAAGTAATAATTTTTCAGTAAAAATGGACTCACTTCCCTTTTAATCAATTGTAATACTTTAGCTTGTGATTTTAAAAATACTTTCTAAAATTATTAACTTTCACCCCTTCTAATTCCACCACAAATAATATTATTAATTTGGTAAAATGTTTCCAAAGTACTTCAAACACATGCCACTGATACTTTCTTGAAATGCATTTCAGTTTTTAAAAGTTCATACTTGTATTCTACATACAGCTTACACACCACAAACCACATTGCTCTTTTTCTATGTTTTATATTACAGCCTGAATTATGCAAACTGTTGTTATCTTAATCTCTTTCCTGTTCTTTGACGAACTTAATACAATAATTAGTATCAAGGGCTTTTAGACCAAGAGTTCATGGATTCAACTGTCAAACTGACTGAATGTGAAATTTTCTTAGAAGTATATGCCAGGGATGATTGAAAACATTCCTATAATTGACGGGCAATTTTTATGCATTGAGTTGAGATAACCATTAAAGGAATGTCTTTAACACATCTTAAACTTTCTGAGCTCTGCAAAAGATGAGTCAAAGTCCTCATAATGGATTCTTAGGAAACAAAACAAATCAAAAAGGTAATGAAATAAAACAAAAGTCATCAAAGCGCACGTTAGTTCCAATTAAAAGGGATAATAACCATGTGAACACTAACTTGCTGGTATAATAGAGATCTTCGATATATAAATGCAAAAAAAAGTGGGTGTTCAAGCTTCAGTCTTTACTAACAAGAATACTCAAGATGTCAAAAAGAACATTCTAAAGAAATATATATATTTTATGCAGTAATAATCCAAAAATATCATTAAATGACTAATTATTAAGTTTCCACAAGCTGTTACTGGGGTTCTCATTTTATGAATAGACACATTAAAGCACTGTTACTCCATCATAAATTCTTTGAAAAAATCAATCTGCTATCCTGCCTCAGTTTGTACCCTGCTCCCTCTGAGCCCTTGTGCATATGAGTTTCCAGGATTTGAAAGGTCTTTCCCTTCTTTTTGGCAATCTACAGCTCATCCTTTCCTCAAAACCAAGCTCAAGAACCCACCAAATAGGGGGCATTCCTGGATTAACTCCACTCCAAATACTTTGATGATTTTTTCACTTTGTTTTCCATTAAAATTAGATGTTTTACCTATACTATGATAATCTGTATCCATTTGATTATTTCTTTCATACCTAGTAATTTTTCCATTTAAATATTTTTTCTGCTTTTATTATTTTGTTGAAGCATAATTACATGCAAAAATATACAAATTTTAAGTGTTGAGTTCAAGAAGTTTTGACAAATGTATATACCTGTATAACCAATACCTTACTCAAGATACGGAAATATGCAAGAGGGAAGAGATAGGGGGATATATTTATATGTATAGCTGATTCACTTTGTTACAAAGCAGAAACTAACACACCATTGTAAAGCAATTATACTCCAATAAAGATGTAAAAAAAAAAAAAGATATGGAAATAGAACTAGAAAGTTGCCTCATTCCCTTTTCCAGTTAATTCCTTTCCCTCCATGAAAGCAACCATTCTTCTGATTTCTGTTCCTGTAGATCATGTCCATTTATTGAATTATAAGTTATGTCACTGTCATATGGGTATATACCATTCCATAGTTCCTTTGATGCTGCTAATATATTTTTATTGTTCAAATTTCATTTATGTCTCTGGCTCCCAAATTTTTATCCTTTAGAGTCAAGTCTGTTTATTGATCTCCTGGTCTAACACGTTTCCTATTTGAACAAAAGAGGTACTAACACAAAAGGTCACACTTCTTGCTTAGGTAGCACAGGTAGCCTGGTCTTTGAGAACACTACTGAACTATTTTAAACTACATAAAAATTAAGTCTTAAAACCTTAACCCTTATATTTCCATGGCAAGTAACATACATTGTCTCAGTCACTCTTCAACAGCCTTTCAAAATAGGCAGGGGTCAGTGTTATTCTCAATTTATAGATAAGGAGGAGAATAAAATAGTAAATGACTTGCTCAAAATCACCCTACAAATTATCTGGTGTCACCAGCATTAGAAATTTTCTCTGAAAATTCATATGTTGCTCACTTTTTCCAATCTCCAGCATAGTACTGAGTACTATTAAAGCCCAAAGGTATTGCTGTATCCAAAGTCATCTTCCTTCTTTCTCATGTAGGTAGACAAAAAAACACTAGACCGCCAGATTTGGATGGTTTTACTTCATTGTACTTCTCTTTGACATATCTTGGGTTCACGTGAGCTTGGCCTACCTTATCTAAATGTGCACTGATGGATCCTGGAATTTTTCCATATTCAAGAATTTCCAATGACTCTTTAACATCAATTAACATAATATTTTGTAATTCAGTAGGCTTTTAGGTTCTTGATAAATACTTCCTTGGGAAGGAAATGCTGAAATTCTGGCAGTTTCTCTTTATTGATATCAAATTCTTGACCATGGCATCCAAAGACTGGAGGACAGCCCCCCAAAACTGAGAACTGTGGCCCACAACCCTGCATGCACCACGTAGTAGCATCCCCACCAGTACCATCCTATATTTAGTGACTTTTATGTGTTAAAAGGGATGCCCCCAGCTGCAATTCATCTATGGATAAATAATCTACCCTTTCTTTATGAAACAAAGGCCACTAAAAATAGGGATGAAAGTCTATGTTGAGCTATGAGCACACTGACATCATGTATTGACAAAGCCAAAAAAGGTCAAGAGAATGTTAAGCATCATTAAGAAGAATACTGATGACACTAATATCTTATATTTGTAAGGTACTACATAATTTGCAATGTACTTTAAAATATACCACAAAACTATATGAGATAAGTTTTATTATTTCTATCCTTCGATGGATGAAACTGTGGCTTAGAGATACTAAGAGTCTTTTCCAAAATTACATAGCTAGAAAACTGCCATTCCTAAATTCCAAACCTTTTTACATTATACTACCAGAAAACATTTTCTGATTGCATATCAAATTTCCCCTGGTATACCACGTACTGTTCTAGACAAACACCTCATGCAAAACCTAACTGCTAAGGTTGACCTTACTTGCTTTGCCCACCTCGCAGCCAGTTCCTTGTGCCCTACTCTAGGTATCAGAAAAGACTAGAGAGGAAGGTGCTCCCTTAAGAATCAATAAGAAAGAGGAAAAGTGGGTGTGGGTACAGCCTTACGAAGACAGAAATGTTTCAGTCTGGAATAATGAAGGCTGGGAAGGAAAATTAGAAATCTATGAAATCATGGATGGCACAGGAAAGATAATAGTATTTTTCTCCAAAATAATACTGTAAAGGGCATTCTTTAAAACTCAGATAAGTTTATTTGATATAAGCAAAACATAGTAAGAGCTCACACAGGCAGTCACTCAAAAATCAAAACACTCCACTCCAGGGCATTCCAAGAGAAAGTTCTTGTAAGAAATGAATGTATTAAAAAAGAATGAAACAAAAACATGTATGGCAGAGCCATATGAGTGGTAGTAAGAAAAGGTGAAACTGATCTTTCCAGCTGGCCCAGGGAAGACAACTAGGGCCATGCCTAGCATGCCCCTCAAACCTGAGCTGGCCTCAGGCTTTAGAACTGGATGAGCCATAAAGCTTGCTCAACAATGTAGGCATTCTGACTGTTTGTAAATCAGCTTGAAGCTTGAAAGTTCTGTATTCATTATCAGTAGCCTATCTACCAAAGTACCAGTAGAGTGCTCCAAACCCTATAAGTACCTACCAAAGGTTATGAACTAAGGTCAAAAGGGTCTTCTTCCAGAGCTCTAGACATCATAACTCAATGAGTTGAATGTCCCAACTAAAGTAGAGAATAGCAGTGTATGAGAAAATTTACCAGCTTTGGGAAGTGAATATCCTGTATAAGATCTGATTCCTGGCTCATTCTCTAGGCTCATCTATAATAACCTTCCTGATTTCTCATCCCATCCACACCCCTGTCTTGGAACTGCAGAAATAACAAACTGCATATAGGTCCCTGAATACGAAATGCTATTTCAGAACCCCATGCCTTTCCACATACTATACCACTTTTCCAAAACCAGCTTAAAGGGCACCTATTCCAAACAGCCCTCCCTGACCTTCCCTCAGAAAATTAATTCTCCACTGTGCTCTTTCTTCCTTTCCTTTTAGTATGAAATAGCTAAAACATACAAGGTGGTATAGGAAATAATATAACAAATACGCAGCATTTAAAGTCTTACATGATCCCCCCAAAATAAATAAATAAATAAATAAATAAACAAATAAACAAATGTCTTACATGATCCCATATTTGCCATAGATTTTAAGAAATTAAACATTTTAGATACAGCCAAAGCCCCTCTGGGCCTTGCTCCCATCATATTACCCTCTCTTCCCCTGGAGGTAACCAGTATCCTGAATACAGTGTTTGCATATTTTACTATGTATGTATACCTAAACAATACATTCTGCATGTTGTTTAACTTTGACATCACACCATAGGTGGTTATTGTTTCTCAACATTGTATTTTTTAGATTGTTTTAAATGTTGACAGATGTAGCCCTAGTTAATTCATTTTAAGGGCTCTCCAAATATTGTACCAATTTGTACTCCTACTAGTAGCATATGGTAGGTTCTCATGGTTCCATGTACTGGCCAATACTTTATCCTAACAGACATTTTAATATTTTTTTCAGTTTGATATGTGTGAAATGGAATTTCACTGTGGTTTTAGTTTACATTCCTTTGATTATTACCAAGGCTAAGCATTTTTAATATGTTTTTTGGCTATTTACATTTCTTCTTTGAGAATTTTCTTCACATACCCAATTTTCTTCACATTGCCCATTTTTCCACTGGGTTTGTTTTTCTTATTTATATGTAGTCCTTTACATACTCCTTTGTTGGTAGAATGAACTAAAAACATTTTGTCTTAATTTCGTTTATAGTTTCTTTTTTGTACAAAAGTTCTACATTTTAACATAGTCAAACTTATCAATCTCTTCTTTTAAGGACTGTGCTTTTTGTAGCTTCTTTAGGAAATTCTTCCCTACCCTGACGTTATAAAAATATGCTTTTGTATTCTCGTAAAAGCCATACCTTTCACATTTAGGTATTTAATTCACTTAGAATTTATTTTTGTTTTTGGTGTGAGGTGAGGATCCAACTGTATTTTTTATACAGTAAGTCCCCTACATACGAACCTTCAAGCTGCAAACTTTCAAAGATGCGAACATGTTCACTCTATGCCAGCCCCTGTATGCCAGCTGTTGTTCGGTACTACTATACTTTTCAAGGTACTGTAAGATTAAAAATGTGTTCTTTGCTTTTTGTTTGTTTTTTATGTATTATTTGTGTGAAAAGTATTATAAACCTATTACAGTATAGTACTATATAGCTGACTGTGTTAGTTGGGTACCTAGGCTAACTTTGTTGGACTTATGAACAAATTGGACTTACAAACATGCTCTCAGAACGGAACTCATTCATATGTAGGGGACTTACTGTATATAGATAGCCAATCAGTTTAGTTCTATGGTATTTTAAAAAAGCAAAACAACACAAAACTTTTATTGTGGCCCTATCACAAGGTATTTCAAAGTACTTTTTGTTTTGTTTTGTTTTGTTTTGTTTTGCCAGCGGATTAGAATTGCTAAAGAAGAGAGCCTGTGTCTTTTTCATTTCTGTATTTTAGAACCTAACACCATGCCTAGCAAAAATACTGAATATATTATTCGTTAAAGCACAAAAGCTGTTCCCAAAGATACACTGAAAACACATGAACACCATTATCTAAGAAGCTCTTACTTCTTGTGCATAGTAATCCTCAATATAAATCAGTGTTTCTAGCTAAACAATTAATGTAAAATTCAAACGGATTTTCCCAAAGAAATTGGAAGTAAGTCTTATGGATATCACTCTGACTTTTCTCTGAAATTCAGAAATTAAAACTATAGTTTAACAAACATTCATGTATATCCACTAAAAATTCCCTGGAGTTAACCTGATATAGTACTAGGCTTTGTTCGATGAATACTCTCAAACCACTGTTTGGAAGAAGAGTGGTATGGGAGCTGAGAGGTCAGCGGCGTGGCCTTTCACAACAGGCCGAGCCTTGCTCTGACATTAAAGAGGGTAATTCCAAGGCAAGTTTCAATTTATCCTAACTCAATTTACAACAGAGATGACGTTGAATTGGGGGGTTTCTAATTATCCTTCTAGAAGGATTAAATGTTTGAGATGGGCCTGAAGATTGCGATAAACAGAGATGGATTCTAGAAGGCTGGTCCAACTGACACTTAAAAGCTGAAGGCTGTTTCTTTATTTAATTCCTGATACTTTGCTGTTGTTGTTGCTTACAAATACAGTATGTTTTCACTTACATGTGGAATCTAAAAAACAAAACAAATGAACAAATGTAGCAAAACAGAAACAGATTCACAGGCACAGAGAACAAAGTGGTGGCTGCCAGAAGTAAGGGGCACAGGGGAAGGGGCAAAATGGGTGAAGGAGAGCTACCAGTCTTAAGTTAAATAAGTCACAGGGCTATATACAGCACAGGGAACATAATCAATAGTTTTATAATAACTTTGTATGATGTGTAATCTATAAAAATATGGAATCATTATGTTATATACCTGAAACTAATATAATATTATGTCAATTATGCTTCCATTTTTAAAAATAACAGTTAAAAATAATAATTCCTGGTATTTTGAATCATCTGTTAAAATTTCCTCACTCTTGTACAAATGTAACCACCAAAATTCATGTTAAATAAATCATGTCACAGTTCCAAGTCAAGTTACACAAAAATGATCTTGGACTGCTAATGCTTTATAACTTGAGCGTTTTATATAATGTTTCATGGTTAAGTCATTTCAAGATCATTTGGAAAAAATTTATCTGGAGCTTATTTACAATGGGGACAATTACTAACACTTAGGGATATCACTGAAGAAGACAGGCCCCCTCCCCTCAAACAGCTCACAACGTTGTTAAAACAGATGTGTTACCAAGTGATTGCAATGCAATGTCATAAATGCTACAGTCAAGGTGGATCAATGGCAAATGGGAGTCAACAGTGGATTGGAGTGTTAAATAATATCAGGAGATCTAATGCCTTCGGTTTGGACTTAAAAAACCAAATATTTTTATTCATTATTTCCAGTATGAGAGTGTGAGATTATAAATTACGTGATTACAAGTGTCAATTATACAACACTTAAGAAAATAACTTTCTGAGTAATGATCATCTGAAGTTAGATGTTAGATGATTCAAAGTGGTACACTGACCAAAGGAATATTACAACAATCAGTAATGATAACAAAGAAAAAATTTTAACTAATGGGCATCTTTCTTCAAGTACACTATAACATACTTATTCCATGCATGCAAAAATATGATCTAAGTTCACATCCAGTGATAGCAGTGGTCATATATTTTTGTTACAGGGTCCCCACATCTCCAAGATTCAGGAAAGAGTTAAGCAGCAGAAAGGTAGTAGGTGATGGCAAACCAACAATTCTTGCTCAAATCAAGCAGTCCCAAATTGTAGTGGCTCTAGCCTCAGTGTAGCAATCTGCTTGGAAGTTAGGGGGCTGACTGGTCTTGAAGCTGCATTTGCATGGCACTTTCCATTAAAAAAACCTGCAAGTATGTTATCTCTCCATATCAAAGAATTGGGGAAGGCTACACTGAAGGTCATGGGGGGACTAAAGCCACCTGCCCAAGTGAACACGTTGTGCCACCTCTGGCCCCAAAAAATGCCCTGATAACTCAGCACAGAATGCTTGCTTCAATGTGATGAGTGGCCAAATCATACTGACAGTTCTGAGCACTTAAGTTTCTACATATCAGAAACACAAGGGACCAAACACTCAGTGTCACAAGAGAACACACTAAATCCTCTTGGAACCAATTTAATGATTTTCATGGAAAATATGTCTCCATAGTGAACATCTACTGCTATTTAGTGAATAACATATTCATAACTATGATTCCTGCAAATTGGGCAAATTAGTACCAAGAGAGTTGCAAATACAGAATGTTGCCAACCCACACACTAAGTTAGGCATTTCATTCAGTATCTATTGATGCATCTGTATTGTAGAGAAAGGAAAAAAAGATTTTTGATGGTATTACTTTTCTGAGTGCTGCAGGCTGCAAGCTTAATGGTTTGGCGCCTTTCAACACAGTTCTTGGTCTAGCCCTAACCTTCCACATATTTTACATATAAGGACTAGAAAGGGACAAACTTTTATTAAGGATCTCCTACAAATGGGGCATTTCACTCATTATTCCCTTAAATATTTGAGGCAATGTCATCCCTCATTAACAGAGGAGAAAACTGGGGCTTAGAAAGTATCTAGAACTTGAAAAGTGTCATATAGCTAGTAAACGTTACAGATAAAATATCTGAATGACTCCAAGTATCTTGATAATTCCAGTGTTTCCTTCCCTTCACCATCAATAAGATGGTGATCTTATTGCAGGACCCAAAGAGAGATATTCAAGTAGAAAGAGCAGTAAAATGCACTACTTATATTATACCAAAAATGCAGTATTTATATTATGCCCATGTTTTAGGGTTACTTTTTAATCAAAACAGTGTTCCCACCAGCTTGGACAGAGGAATAGAAATCATTATTCATTTTACATAGTCTTTACAGAGGATGTGAGATTTCCTAATATTCTTTAAAATGTCCTGTGATAGAAGGCTAAAATTAGTAACACAGACACAACACTCTAATTAAAATATTTCCTTTGAACTTAGTGTTTTCTGTGTATTTTATAAGGTCAAAGCCACTTATTCTAGATTCTAGATTCTAGATTCCCATTACTTAAGATTCAATAAGTTAATGAGCAGATATAGTATATCAAATGTAACCTGTTTTGATAAAGTACCTAGACTTTCTACTAATTTAGACATATTTATAATTAAAAAACTAGGTCACTAAATGGTTCTAGGAACTAGGTAAAATCACAGGTAAAACACAATAAAAGCTCAGTTATTATTCATGAAGCAGTAGATAGTAGCTCTCACTTTTCCACAGCAGACAGTAGAACTGCTGTTATCTCTCTGAATGCTCAGACCCATGCCATATTTCTGTTCATACACTTAGCTACAGAATCGAACAATTTAAGTCATCAAAAATTACATGCTAAGGAAAGATGGTCCACCAAGACATCAGGCAGCTTTTAGCATTAGGAAGCTATCCAAGGAGTTGCCTTAGTTATTTTAGCAATCTAATAATGTCCTAATGTATCTACTAAAGTGAATATATTACTAAAAAGACAGAGATATATAACATTACACCAAAAATGACTATAACAACATAAGTTAAAACCAGATGATTACATTTTTTGACCAGCAGATAATGGTTCAGTGTTTGGGGAAAGTTGTTTGGCAATATGTATCAAGAGCTTTTTAAATGTTTATATTCTTTGGCCCAATAATTTCACTTCTGGAAATCTATTCTAAGGAAATAATCAGAGATATGACCAAAGATTTATGAACAAGGATGTGCATTACTACTGATAGAAATAAAACTATGGAAAAATATAAATGCTTGAAAATTAATAATGTTTGAAAATGATACAACAATATGAACCATTACAAATACATCAAAAATCAAGTTTTCCAGAATGTTTATTACATATAATAGTAAAGGAAAAATCAGTATTCAAAACTGTATATATAACATGAACTTAACTTTTATTTGTGGTTTTTTTGTTTTGTTTTGGTTTGGTTTGGTTTGGGTGTTTTGGCCACATGTTGCGGCATGTGGGATCTTAGTTTCCCGACCAGGGATAGAACCTGTGCCCCTTGCAATGGAAGCATGGAGTCTTAACCACTGGACAACCAGGGAAGTCCAACATGAACTTAACTTAAAAAAAAAAGAGAGAGAGAGTAGAAGGCACAGTATTGGATCAAGACGTGAATAGGGTGATGAAATTATGGATGACTTTATTTTCCTCCTTAATATGTTTCCAAATTTTCCACATTTGGTACAATGATTACTTGTAAACTAAAAAATTATTTAAGAGGGCACATTTACATCAGCCTCATCTTAGCTTCTTATATCATTTCAATTAGAACCAACAAAATAAAACGGTCTACTATACAAAAGGAGTCTCTTCTATGAATGTGAAACAAATGCAAAATGGAACAAGCTGATCCAAAGAGCTCTTGACGTAATTGTATCTCTTTAGACTGAATACTAATGCTGATAGCACTAATGGAATGAAACCAGAATGGCATGAATAATACATTACTTGCACCAATCAATGCTACAATGTTACAAGATGATGGAAAATAAATACTCAGAGTAAAAACAGAGGAAGAAATTTCAAATGCAAGTACAGTATAGCAATCCATCTAATATCTCTGTTGGATCAGGTTATGGGAGAATTGATGCAACTCTGCCGAAGGAATGCAAAATCGATTAACAACTGTTGCTATCTCACTGCCAAATTGTGCTGTACCAATGATGTATCAGAGGAAAGACATTACACAGATGACTGTCACTGAATGTAAATTATTGATTAATATACAATGTGTTTTCACGTAACTATCAGTACTCATCAATAAAAGACTTGTCTTAATGCTAGGAAATGCAAAATTTTAATTGCTTACTCTGTAATTAGTATAAAACTATATGCTATGTATTAAAACAAAGAACAGAAATAAAACAGATACAAAAGAGTTAATTGTAGCACACATTATCCATATTCCTAAGTCAAGGGTCTTCTAGCCTGTAGCACTGGAGGAAATGATTCACAGCTTTCAGTCTCCTTGGTAAAGTGGCTAGGTGATTAATGAAACATGCCTCAAGGAATACATAAGCCCTCTCTTTTTCACATGTATGTCAGTTGCTTTTCAACTGAGGGTCTGAATTATAGAATGGATCAGTGCCTTAAGAGAGAGTGAAGGATAGAGGATCCTAGCAGGTAAATGGCTCCTCAACTCTAAAATCCTACAGGGGAAACTCACAGAGCATAATATTCCACATGTGATACAAATGGGGGGAAATCGCTTGGAAAAAAGGAAAAGCATGTTTATCATAAAAATTTGTTTAGACATTAATAATAACTCTCCTATATACCTAATTTTAAAAAATTACATAGTTTTTACTTCAAGTCATCCTCTATTTCGAAAAATAAAATATACAAATTTGATTTTCCGAGAGCATTTTTCTGCTAAAACAAGAAAGAAAAGAAACAAAGCTACCTTAGTTTAATACTTTAGCATAATGGCCAAAAAGAACACCTTGAATCTGATGATATCAGCTAGTTTTTCATGGAACCCTCTAGGTTTATCATGAAAGAAACATAACATTTATAAAATCACATCATAATGGAATTATACTGCAAAATAAAGATTTTTGAGAATAATTTAAGAAAAAATTCCTGGCACAAGTGTTGGACAAACTGGAATGAGTTTCTTGGGAATATTATAAAATATTTTGTCTTTGGTTATTTTTACAAGAACAAATGTAATATAAGGGGCTTTCTGGTTGACATGGTAGCTAGCACACAGTACTTGATTTGCTCTTTTCTCCTATTTCAACATTAATCCTCTTGAAAGCACACAAAAAAAGGCTCAGTTACAAAGCGTTGCAAAGTAAAAATATTTGTCAACTATCCACCAGCATCAGGAGTAACTTCTACTAACCATGTGACTCTGGCTCTGAACAGGAAAGTCAGGTGAAGCAGAGAGAGTTGGACCTTCAAAAAATATTTCCACCAAAATCCAGATCTATCCCTTGCCTGTGTAGGTTTACCTATGCAAAATTCTAAAGACCACATGGTCTGATCAGCTTATAAAACAACTAAATATTAGGAAAACTGTATGTTTTTAAATCTTGCTATTTGGGAAGTAAAATCACTCTCCTAAAAAGCTACTGGACAACTACTGTGTCAAAGGGAAATAAAAATTTAAATTATAGAGTATTTGTAAAAATATAAAAATAATAATGGTAAGCACCCATTGGTCAACAATCTACCATCCAGGTACTATATGCTATGAACTCTACAGACAAAATTTAATTACTTATTTTAGTAAATCTGAAAGCTAAGTATTAACAGTCCCATTTCATAGTAGCATAAAGTGAGACTCAAGATCATGAAATAAGTGACAAGATCCTAATAAAGGTCCAGCTGCCTCCTAAGCCTGTGGTATTTTCACCAAGCCATACTGCATCATCACTACACTTAAATGTGTATGTTGGCAAAGCTGTACTCAAAGACAAATTCATAGCCTTACATGCTTTCAGTGTTCTAAAAGAATTAAAATAAAGGTTGCAAGCATTCAAGTAAGAAGTTTGAAAAAGGAACAAAGCAAACCACAGTAGGCAGGAAAAGGGGGATTAAGAGATTCAAACATAATGAATTAGAGTAAGTTTGATAAATAAATAATAGAGACAGTTCTGGTTGAATTTTTTTAAATCCCAAGGCAAAACTACTCAAAACAGTGGGGAAGTGACGGCAACACAAAATTAAGAAAGAAAAGGAGATATAATAACAAATAAGAGTAGAAATACACACATACCAATGGATTCCAAAATGTGCTTCTAAAGGTCTATAGAAAGTTAATAGATGCTCCACAAAAAAAAAAAAAAAAAAAAGACATTTGGTGTCTAAATGTGCGAAATGCTAGGCTAAAGAAAGTGAACAAGTTATTCATTCACACGCATTTCTCTTAGTCTAACATGCTAAAGTGTATGGTTAATCACCAAAAGATACATTATTTGATAGTGGGATCATTTCACAGAATATACTCTTTCAAAAATACTTCAGTATAGAAAAAAAATGCACAAAATGTATATACAAAGCTAGCCTAACCCTGACATCAAAAAAATCTAACAAGTAGTGCCATAGAGAAAAATCAATTGAAACCCACTGTAATATCCTGTAGAGGCTAATTAAACAACTATGTATAAGCCACAACAAGAAAACTACCATAGTTATTATAGATCTGTATATTAAGTACTATTCTCTCTTTAACTCCCACTGAAAATGATGTCAAGGAAAGGAAAGTTTAAGTATTTTATCCTTTGTCAGTTGACATTGGGAGGACAAGATAGAGTTGCAATTTTCCATCCTCAGCTACATTTCATTTAGATTAGGAACGTGGACCCTATAAAGCCAAGTCAATCATTTTCCTCAGTTTGAGGGAGTGGAGAAAGAGAGAGGAAAGTAATTCTCTCCTGTTTTGTTTTAAAAATATCATAAATATTCACTCTACTTTGGGTCGTACTAAATTCTGGTACCCATAAAACTCTGAGGTGTGAGAAAAGGATGTGCAGTAATCCATTTTATTTATACTGGAACTGTCAGTAAGGGTGGATCTACCTTCGCAATAAAACACTTTTAAAAGAATACTAAAATACTTGAAACTATTTGAATTCAACATATTGACTCAATGGGAGATAATACCCTAGAACCACAACTGTCAAAAATCAGTACTGCAAATATGCTCAGTCTATCCTAGAACTTACTTGTTTTATTTGCACATCACTGAGTGACCACACACCTGCTTTTCCATGACAGTCTGGGCTTATTCCTTTTGTCCTGGTGCAAATTATTAATATTGCTCCTCTTTCCTCTCCAAAATATCTAGTTTGGATTTTAACTACATAGTCACCTTAAGCTCAAGCCACATAGTACTGTTATGTTCATAAAACCTTAAATCAAGGCTTGAGGGGATGACCTGATATTGAAGTCATAGATGCATACCTGCATTCAGATCATAGCTCTGCTAATTACATGACCTGGGATCACTTCCTCTCTGGTCCTTTGTTTCCTTATGCATAAAATAGGATAATAATAGTAACTATTTCAGGGTCATTATGAGAATGAGATAAGAAAATATCTTATACTATATACTATTATGTAGTATCATATACTATTAGCATAGTAGCTGGTGTAGGAAGTGTTCTATAAATGCTAGCTATGACTATTACAACCACCACCTCAGAGCCCCAAGTTGCTTCTTGAATATAATAATACCAAAATCCTGAGTAGCATGGAAGATTACACTTAAAAACCCATGTACTGTGCCTAGCAGAGTGCCAGGTATACAATACATGGTCAATAAATGTTTATTTCTTTCATTTTCCTAAATCTAAAAGAGCTGCATTACTAATGATCCACCACCTCTTTATGTTGCATTATATAAATAGAAATTCTACACCTGGAAAAATAAAGCATAACAAAGAACAGTAGCAAAATATAACTGAAGTCTAGAAAATACAGCCTAAAAGGAAAGCAATAGGAACTGAGATTAATTGTCTCAGAGGAGCAAAATTGCAAGGAGATTCAATATTCCAGAATGTTTGGAAGGTTCTTGCATCTTGGCGACATACATTGTTGAATCTTTCCTTTTTTTTTTTCCTTTCCATTCTTCATAGCTTTTCCCCCAGCTACTCCACCCTATCTCACCCTAGTTTACGCAGCCAGAATTAGACTCATTTACCTCCAAGGACATATTTCAGCATTTCCTAACTGTCAAGAATTGTGTAGGGTCTAAGATTTCACCCTACTTGCAAGTTAACAAGTTAATCTGTCATAGTTTCATGGATGCTTGCAGAAGATTCAAAAGACAAAAAATTTTATTACTTATAGCAACCGTAATACCCAGAATTCAGTGAATTCTCTAGTGGCACAGTGGTTAAGAATCTGCCTGCAGGGGACACGGGTTCGAGTCCTGGCCCAGGAAGATCCCACATGCAGCGGAGCAACTAAGCCCGTGCGCCACAACTACTGAGTCTGCGCTCTAGAGCCTGTGAGCCACAACTACTGAGCCCACGTGCCACAACTACTGCACCTAGAGCTCGTGTTCCGCAGCAAGAGAAGCCACGACAATGAGAACCCCGTGCGCCACAACAAAGAGTAGCCCCTGCTCGCTGCAACTAGAGAAAGCCCACGTGCAGCCAAAAAAAAAAAAAAAATACTCAGAATTCAGTATTTGTGCCAGTTTCCTGAGCCCAAATTCCCACAAGTGATATAAAAAGAACCAAGGCGACATCTACACAGGCAGTGGGTTGGGTTACAGAAGAAGAATCCAGAGCTTAGGGAACCCAAATATTTTATAATGGTAAGTATGCCTGGAAGGAGTGACTATCTTTATTATACTAGACAAGAAACAACCTATGCTTCACTCTGGAGGGAGATGTTATCTCTATCATCCAAGGCTATTCCCTGTAAAAATAGTCTTAAAGAGATAGTTCAGAGCAAAGGCAGCCAGTGCCTTAGCTCGGAAGATGTGCAGAAACACGATACACCATACAGGACTGTCTCCCAACACCAGCCACGTACTCATGGGATATATACTCCCTTCTCCCACACACAGTGTTCTGTGCTTACATAAATTAGGGAAATATTAAACAGTTTTTTTTAAGTTTCTTTAGAGCAAAACTTCTCAGAGCCTTTAATAACCCAACGTGGCTTAGTGAACCCCTAACAGGAGGATATAGAAAGCAGTGTTTTAAAACCCATTTTTCACAAAACACTTATTAATATCTCCTGAAGGAATATTCCTTGGAGCACAGTTTGGGAAATCTGGGGAGAGTTTATACCATGTGCCCAATATCATCATTCTCTCTTACACAAGTTTAGCTAATATTTTCCCTTTTATTTCCTAAAATCCCAAATCCACAGGGAAGTGTTTACATAAAGAAATGCCTTTTAAAAGAATTAAATTATTGGAAGCAAAAAAATTCAGCGTCCTTCTGTGCAAAAGAACCCTTAAAAATAATTGAGATAATGTAGGTAAAGTACTTAACACTAGCTGGCACACAGTAAGTGCTCAAAAAATAGCAGCTATTATAAGTATTAGTCATTTTTATCATGGTGCATTTACAGAACCCTCTTTGTTATAACACACTGAATTCCTATTATAAATAAGCTGGTGTAGCTGTAGTAACATCGGGTCATGACTAGTGATTTTTCCCTTCTAATTCTACTACCGAACATTTTCCTACATGCAATGTTTCCATTCTCCTCATGCCAATATTTTACTCCACAGACTGGACCTTATAAACCTCTAGGTTTATTTTAGTCTAAATTTGATAAATGTTACCCAAAACCAGGCTTCCTTTTTGTTTTCTTTTAAGGTAAGAAAATAGATCCTCGTTTGTTTAGAAGAACTAATTCAAAGTTTCTGTGTTTGTGCTTTCTTCAGTTTTTTCTCTCTTAACAGGGTTGCCACCGAAAGGTCAAGCAGGATCTTATGAGCAAGTGGCAAAAGACACTGGTTTAGTTTATGAAGCTCAGCACCAAAATAAAATACCGCGAGGCCTGCTTGGTTTTTTAAATCACAGGCAATGCCAAAGTTAGCTTGAGTAGGTCCCGAAAGATGTTTCTTAATTCCCTGCTACTTCTAGTTCCTCTCATAACAGTACTTTTTTTTTTTCCTGAGCCTTTTGAGGAGGGGAGACCTGACATCCATTTCTCCAAGACATGTATCACCTGACCAAACTGCCTCTCAAAAGTGTGCCTGTGTGAATTAACATCATGCTTTGAATTAATTAACGATAAACCACTAGATAAAGTGAGGTCTAGGAAGAATGACTTAACAGCTGGATCTATAACCAGTCTCTAAGTTTAGACAGGGGGTAGGAAAAGCAGAAGAACTTCTCCAATTATTCCAAAATAGTGGATAACAAAATGACATGGAAATCAAAATAATCCAGGGCTCTTCTGTGTGTTTACAGTATGTTAGAATGTCCTTACATAAGTGCTCTCCCTCCTCATTGCTCAAGTTCTTGTCTGTAAACTAGACATAGTTTTCATAGTTTAGAGGAGAGATTAATGAACACATAATATATTAATTTTATACCAAATAAATGTGTACCAAATAAATCATAAACAATTTTAAAATTTTTTACCATAACATGATGGTGACTATCCACTTGTACATCTGTTACTCTCGGAGTGATCAAATCTCCAAGTCAAGTCATAAAAAGGAACTCCAATTACTCTGGCATTAATGATCTTTCTTGAAAAGCTGCTAAGCAGGAAAGTACATTTCCATTTCCAAAATTCAAAAAACAAATGTTATACTTAGATAACCATAAGTGTAAAGAAGAAACCCCAAATAAGAAATTTCATTAAAATATAGTCCACATACTAAATTTTTTTACAAAATTGTATTAAAACCTCTGCTTAAAACCTTATTACATGTACTATTTGTAGATATTTTTAAATACCTGTTTCCAATAATTCAAACTTTTTAAAAAGTTAGTTCTGAAGAATTCTCTTACTAGTGTAGTGCTCACAAGTTACAAGAGAGAAAGTTGCCAGGCATTTTCCTGGACTTTGCATCAGAATCACCAGGAAAACTTTAAAAAAATCCCTTCTTCCTTGAAATTCAGTGAATCTACGGTGGGGAATCTGTATTTTTAAATGCTCCCCTTTAGATTCAACCTAAGGCAAATTTTAGAACTACTAAAGGATAGAGGTTGTACATTTCAAGCAGCATCTGGCTGGCAGCAGAAAACTGTGCTTTGGAAAAGGGGTGGTTCTCTCTTTTATAAGAATAGAGAGAGCAGTCTTCTCTCTGTTCTTTTGAAATGATAAGCCAATAAGTTTTCTTCTGCTCCTCCATAAATCACCTTGCTATAACCACTTGTTCTTCAAGCATAGAATCAAAAAGATAGAATTTTAAAATAAAAATAATACATATACATGGTGTATGTGTGTATTTCTCTAGCTACAAGGTGATGAGAAAAACATCAGGAAAGTCAAGTCAGAGAAAGATGGTGCAGTTGGAGGCTGAAGCAGAAAATGCCACTCAGTAGCTAAGAAGTCAAAGAATGCATTAATTCTGTTTTGTAAATTTTACTTAACTTTTTTAAAATTTTATTTGCTTTAGTTCAAAAAGGAATAAAAGCAGTCCTTTTAACTTTCCCACCAGAGAAAATACTTTATTGTTCAGACATGCAATAGTTTTAACCAAGCTGTGGCTGCCCCCTGGTGGCTGCTTACCTCCATCACAAGATTTTTTAGGTAGCTTATGTCTTTTTTTTTTTTTTTAATTTTTATTGGAGTATAGTTGGTTTACAATGTTGTGTTACTTTCGGGTGTACAGCAAAGTGAATCTGTTATACACATACATATATCCACTCTTTTTTAGATTCTTTTCCCATAGAGGCCATTACAGAGTATTGGGTAGAGCTCCCTGTGCTATACAGTAGGTCCTTATTAGTTATCTATTTTATATACAGTAGTATGTACATGTCAATACCAATCTACCAATTTATCCCTCCCCTTCCCTTACTCCCTGGTAACCATAAGTTTGTTTTCTACATCTGTAACTCTAGTTCTGTTTTGTAGATAAGTTCATTTGTACCCTTTTTTTAGATTCCACATATAAACGATATTATATGATATTTGTCTTTCTCTCTCTGAATTACTTCACTCAGTATGAGAATCTCTAGGTCCATCCATGTTGCTGCAAATGGCATTATTTCATTCTTTTCATGGCTAAGTAATATTCCATTGAGTATATATGTACCACATCTTCTTTATCCATTCCTCTGTTGATGGACATTTAGGTTGCTTCCATGTCCTGGCTATTGTAAATAGTGCTGCAATGAACATTGGGTTCCATGTATCTTTTTGAATTATGGTTTTCTCCAGATATATGCCCAGGAATGGGATTGCTGGATCATACAGTAGCTCTATTTTTAGTTTTTTAAGGACCCTCCATACTGTTCTCCATAGTGGCTTTACATTTATGGAGGCTTACGTCTTGAAAGACAACTTCAAGTTTCATCATTAAAGTAAGGACAGAAACTAAAGTTGGTTTTTAAATGTCCTGATATGCTCATTCTTGTAAAGTGAATATCTCCAGCCTTTAAATTTATTTACTGAGGCATCTACAATTTTTGAAGTTTACCAACTTTGAACTCTGTTGCTAAAACAATGCAAGATATTTTTATGTTTTTTTTGTTTGTTTTCTGTGATTGTATATTCTTTACATACCGTAAAAAAGACTCCCTTAATCTTAACTCCTGCTAACTACCAGAGGCAGGGTGTGCCCATCCATGGGCCCTGACTCTGCATGCCTCCCCCACTGTGTCCCTGCAGGCCCAGGGCTGCTCCTGCCCGCAGTAGCAGAGGCAGGTGTTCTCTGCTACGGAATCTGGTCCACACCTGTGCTTCTGCAGCCAGTCTTATCCCACAGCCAGGCCTGCTAAGTCCTCAGCCTCTCAGCAAGTCGCTTCCATAATCTCTCTAACCTGGCTATAGTTTCCTACATAGCTGATCTCCTTGATTCTGAATCAACAAGTGTCCAGATCCCAGGCACTCATCATGACCACTGCCCCAGCCTGTTGGGGAAGTGGCACTCATTTCTGATGGGAGGGTCCTTGACTTGGGTCACTTCAAGTTCTTCCCCAGTGAGGATTCCTTCAGGAATATTCATATGCCAGACAAAATTCAAATGGATGTGCTCATATGCCAACTAAATAGTATTTATTAATTACATTTGTTTAAAACTTGATAGCTCTTGCTCTTTGTGGAAAGCCAAGTATAATCTTTTATGCTTCTTTTTTTAATTATCATATTGTGAACATAATTGTGAACACAATTATCATATTGAGAATATAATAACATATTATTATTGTTGTTAAGTAGGACAATCAAAATTAATAGAATTTTGGCAGACAGAAAGCAAGAAAAGTAGGCTTCTATTTTCCTACTTAACCAACACTTTAAAAATTACCAAATTTGAAGTATTATCACTATGTAATCACATTCTTGTAAAAAATATCACTCTGTCTATAAATGGGATAGAAGTTAGAAAGAGAAGTTTCTTAAAGTAAATTACCAACAGAAAGAAAAATCGGCTAGTCTGCAATAGTAAATATTTATTCCTTGTGGTACACATCAAATATACAGTGGTCTGCATCAGAATAATATTTATTCACAAAGTGAAATGAATTACTTACATGTTGCTGTGAAGCAGTATGCCACATTTTTTCAAAAGGCAGAAACATACCATACAAATGTTATTGAAACTAGCTGTGAGAGTTAACTATTTTTCAAAAGGTCTAGTAGCTAAACTACATATATTATTAACATGGAACATATTAATGATTAATTTTTACATGGAAAAAAGAACTTTCCAAACAGTATGTACCTCATGACCCCATTTTAAAATATTTCTATTTTTTATTTATGTTTATACACAATACAACAAATTCACAAATCTGGAAAGAAATATACTTAATTTAAAATATGATTTCTTTCTGGGCAGTGGGATTAGGGTAATTTTTATTTTTATTTCCTTCTCTTTACTTATCTATATTTTCTGACAAAGAATTCTGTTATGTAGTACTTGTGTCTTTTAAAAAAGTTATATTTAAAAGACAAGGAAGTAAAAATAGACCACACTAACTTTTAAGTGTTATCCTGGGCTACAACCACTTCCCTTCCTCAAGAAAGATCAGCATTGCTGAGTAGTTAGAGAAAACTTGACTTGTTTGAGGCCTGCTCATAAGGATGGGGGACAGGAACACTGTTTCAGGATCTCTATTGTTTGTTTTCATCATTTTTTGAATCTGAAATTCCTCTATGTCTCCACATTCCAGACTGACTAAAGAAAGACAAGAGTATATTTTGCAATAATTGGCTTTTGCTGCACTCTGCTGGAACATTCTCTGATGTTCTGCACAAAATGATCAATAAAGAATGCTTCCGTCTTTGCTATATCTGGTTAAAATGTTCTCATGGAGGTTTACTCATTTTTATGGATAAATGAGCATATTCTTTAATCTAATAAAAGGGATATGGTTTATAAACATACACACCAAGGATCACCATGCTCACATATTAATCAATGACTCTACATGCAATAGTTAATTATGGTACGTTAGAGGTAATATTTTTAAATGTTTATTTTGTACCCCCCTCAGAGACAGATCTTTTCTCATCTCTTTTAAACAAATTAAAAGATCTATCTTTAATCTTGTAAATTCCCTGGATGTACCTAACTGGACTCACGTTTTGTAGAATCATTTGTTACATTTAAAGAAAAAAAAAAAAAAAAAAAAAAAAAAAACCAAACCTCCTACCAGGCTTCCCTGGTGGCGCAGTGGTTGAGAATCTGCCTGCCAATGCAGGGGACACGGGTTCAAGCCCTGGTCTGGGAAGATCCCACATGCCGCAGAGCAACTGGGCCCGTGAGCCACAATTACTGAGCCTGCGCGTCTGGAGCCCGTGCTCCGCAATGGGAGAGGCCGCGACAGTGAGAGGCCCGCGCACCGCGATGAAGAGTGGCCCCCGCTCGCCGCAACTAGAGAAAGCCCTCGCACAGAAACGAAGACCCAACACAGCCAAAAAATAAATAAATAAATAAATAAACAAATAAATAAATAAATTTATTTAAAAAAAAAAAACCTCCTACCAAATTAAGCAGTTTCCCAGTTTGTTGGGAAATAGTCAAATGACTTACACCTGCTTTGTCTAACTACCAAATCCCTCAGTCTTTACTCTTCTACCCCTTCCTCCAAAACACACCTGCAGTCAACATTCAGCATGAAGCTCTTTCGGTGAAAAGTAAATTAATTTGTGTTGGCCCAAGACTCCACAAAACAGTGTCTAGAGAGGCCTCGGTAACACAGATGCGATGGAAAAGAACTGTGGCCGGCTTGTTTCAACAGTCTTCCAAGGGCAGGGAGGAAAAACTTTCACCTTAGCCCTATCTTGAGAGTTGCAAACACAGATGTTGGCAAGAATCCCAGCATACATAAAATATTCTCAATTTTTACTAATATCTGCTAAAATTATGTGTTGGCCTCTTTGCCTGGAAAGAAAAGTCTGGAATGACCCCATCTTTTGACTTCATAATCTGTATAAATCTCCTGAAGAGGGTTCACAGGGAAAGTTTCTGTGAAACATTTCTTTTGCAAAAAAAAAAAAAAAAAGAAAAAGGCAGCGGCCTCCACAATGTCATCTCCCTCTCTGTGGACTCCTCAGCTGCACTATCAAATTTAGAGTGGGGAAATTCAGGAGTCCATAGGCCACAGAACAAAGGTGTGTAATGGCCTCAGCATGGATTCCCTGCTCTAACCTTGAACACTATCATCAAGAGCCGAGTGTATACTATATACTACTGCCCCCACATGTCTGGTGCTGGACCAGCAGCAAACTTGGACCTCAAGGCCAAAATAGCCAGGGTCTCAATCTGCATAAATGACCTGCTGTCAAACAATTGTGTATTGTACAGAAAACACCACCAGCCTGGCAAAGGAAAAGGAGCCCATGCTGACTAAGCACTTAGAAGAGCCAGGCCCTGAACCAGCCCTTCGAATCCATTACCTCCTGAAATTCACTCAATGCCCTTGAAATGGAAAATTATCCCCATTTTATAGAAGAGGAAACTGAGGCTCAGAGAGCTTCAACAATCCGCCCATGGTCACATAGGTGGTTAACCATGAAGTCAGGGTTGAAACCCAGATCTGTCTCTGACCCCAAAATCTATGCCAAGCCCACCAAACTGCCCAGAGACCCTAGTTCCTTTCCCATCTCAACTATTTATATTAGCTGGAGGACTTTGGACAAGTCATTGAATCTTTGGGGCTTCTTTTTATTCTTTTGTGACATGAGGTGACTGAACCTAATTTCTAAGACTCTATTACACTCCAAAAATCCATATTCTCCAGACTTGCTCATATCTTTCTTTGCTACTCCCACCACTGCCACCCTGCCACCACCACCTTTTTTTTCTTTTTTTTTTTGATTTGACATAAGGATGTAAATTCTCTAGGCTAAAAAAATCCAAGGTAATCCTAAGGGTTTCATATGTCACACACTCTCTACTACTGAGTAGAGTTTGCAATTGTCAGTAATGTTCTCTCTGAACCTGGTCGTGTTTAATGGTGTATACTGGTTATCAAATAAAAGTAAGCCAAATAAAGCACCAAGAACTATTAAAATATGGTCTCAGGAAATTTCAATCCCTAAAATTACTTTTTATTTATTCACTACAAAATTGAAAAAAAATTATCTAACATATTTGAATCAAATAACAAAAAGTTTATTTTTGCCACATCACCATTAGGATCTGGTTTCACTTGTTTTTCTACTGTATCATAACCTCTAAGCATATTTATATAAGGTGACAATGAATTAAAGTGGAAAATTATTACATTTAAAAAGCAACTGTTTTAATATTTTAAATGGAAATAAGCTCCCCATTTCCATCAATTGTTTAATCAAGTGTTTGGCCTTAACCAAAGCATGGTTATTTCAAAAAGAAAGCAAGCAATGCTTTTTAAAGTCTATTTTCCTCAATAAAAAGTACATGTTATGTCCTTATTGATGTGCAATTTTAATTAAAACTCCAAGTCCACATTTTGCTTTTTAAATGATAGATATTTTCATTAACTAACAAATAGCTAACCCATTGCCACAATCCTCCTGAAATAATGTGTGTGATGAAGAATACTTAAGGTAGCAGGGGCGAAAGGTTACTTAAGACTTTACCATGGTGTGAGCTTAAATTATAGGTTTTAAACGAGATGTAAGGACAAGTGCACCTGAAAAAAAAGTGCAATTTTAATGGAATGCAGAACAAATTAACTTTTTAACATTTAATAATACCCAATTGCACAATGGGATTTTGCTCAGTGCTACAGGGAGCAGAAAATAAAAGTAACACTGCAAGGTATGCTTATTAACTACTTTAAGCTAAAGGCATTATTGGCCTACTAAATGCTGTGGTAAACGGACACATTGTGACATGAAAGACTCTGGAGACTGCCATCTGATTGGCACGTTTTATTTGTAGTTTCTTTTTAAAAGTGGGAGAAAGATCAAAACCCTTTAAGGAGTTTTGTTAGCAAGTTCTCAGGATTTCTTATCCACACTTCCCTAGGCTGGGAAATGCTCCTTTGCAGGGTTACCTTCTCTCCGATTAAGTCAACCAGAAAGGTGGCTACAAGATGCTTTAAACTCAGCTCTCTCCACAGGGCCAGAGCCACCACAGCATTCCGGTCCTGGACCTATAGGGAGCCTGCAGTTCAACCTGCGCCTCTTGCTTATAAAGCAATAACCACAGGGCATAAGGCCAGCTTTTGTTTTCATCCAATTAATTGAGCAAAAATGGTTTACACTGTGAAAAGACCCCATGACCTAGCTCCAGAGCTTGAGAAAAGAGAACTGGAACACACACCCAAGCTTAAGAATTACATTGCAAGAAATCACCGTGCCACACTTGGCCACACACTCTGTCTCCCAAGGGAGAGGGTCAGTGGCATGGTCAATACTTATTCCTCATCATCAGGGGTGAAAACATATCCATCATCCTTCTGCTGATCACATTTGTAATCAGAAACCTGCTTAAGCATCCAGTACCAGGTACCATGTAACTCTCAAGAAGACCAAGGGCTAATCATTAATTTCCTCCAAAGATGTCAGGGGTTGTATTCATTCATTCACTCTATAAACTCTGAGGCACCCATCATATGCCAGGCAATGTGCTTGATAGAGTGAACAAGACAGATGTGGTCCCTGTCCCCACGGACCCGGAACCTAGTAGCTGCACACACTGCGACAGATAGTCTCAGTCAATCAGGCTTCACCTTTGGTAAAGAGGAAAGGGCCCAAACTCAAAACGTGAACAAAGCAGCTCAGTAGAAACACTTTTTCCATCTCTCCTCATTATATGCTCTCTTTTTTGTGCTTAAATCCTTTGGCGACATTCCTAAAGAATCTGGCTGAATGAAAGATTGGCCATTAGAAAGAGAAAATAGTACTGAGACTTCTATTTCTAAAGGCTGATGGTCAAAACTTACTCCCATTAGCCAGAAAATCTCCTTCATATATTCAGGCATATATTAAAACATTCTTAATTCCATGTCCTTAACAAACTCTGCTAAATGGTTATGGAAACCTTTGCCTTAGAGCCCAAATAAAACCTCAGAATCCTTCTCAACTCAGTATTTTAGGCAGCTACCACCAACTGTTCAGAATTGGCATAGGAGATGAAACTCATTTGCTAGTGCAGTCTTAGATTGCAATAAAAAAAAAAAATTTCAACACCCAACAGAAAGTTGGACTAGATGACTAAGTCAGTTGCAATGCCATGAATCTAAGAATATGAAATTCCAAAATTGGGACGTATCCAACTTAAATTAACTACAACATTCCAAAAATGTGTTTATTAGTAGGGTATTTAAACCCATAGAAGGAATTTCCCCAGTGAGACAATACTATAAATTGTGTTTATTTCACAAACCAGTCCTCAAAAGACCCTTTTAGACCATTATGTGACAAAATGGAACTGAACCAGTATACATTTGAAATTAAAGAGTAGTAGAAAATAACAGACTTATGGGGGGTTAGTATACTATTCTCAATAAAAGTTTAAAACAGCTTTGTGGACTAGACCCAAGATCTAACAACTACCAAAACTGCTAAAATGTGGTGTCTGTTGCAGCTGTGGGAGTGCATATCTCATCTCCCTGACTATACTGGAAACTATTCGAGGAGAGCAACCATTTCTGACATATTTTGTGTCCCTCCCCAGCTCCTCTGCCAGTGTGCCTAATAAATATTAAGCAAGTGTAGATAAATGACAGATTTTCTTAGGAGGAAACCTAAAAGCAGCAGGGAAGCAAATGCCCCTACTCTTTTCTATTCACATAAAAGGAAAAAGGGACAATGGGGCTTCAGTGTGTTTTTTTTGTTTTGGGGGGGGGGGTTTGCTCACTAAAAGGAGATAATTGGCCACCTCCTCTACGGCCTCTGAGTGACTTGGAATGGCCATTTACACCTGTCAGATGCTTATAAGCTATGGGTTTGGAATAACACGGAAAACCCCACCAGACTGTAAACGTCATAATGGGAGGAACCATGACTATCTTGTGAACTATTGAGGTCTTGATGACTAGCTCGGTGACTTGGCACATAGCAGGCACTCAAATGACATTTGTTGAATAAATGAATGACTATCATGTCCAGGCAATATATTTTAACAGGCCCCCTGGGCTCTGTACTAATCAGTATAGTGTTTTGAACCCTAAAGTATACATAATTTCTCAGTCTACCATTCATTTTTCTCATCTTTACAAATGTAGGTAAAAAAACAATTTCCCTTTCCTTTTAAGTTTATAATATGAAAAAAAAAAAGGCAGCACAAACTTGATGATAAATGGTAACTGACCCTCTGTCTCAGTGTCAGCAGACAATACCACTGATGAGGATTACCAAGCATGAAGAGGACAGCCAGATAGACACCACAGGCAAATGTAAGCCCAGTGTGGCTAGGACTTATGATTTTTCAAGAGAAACCAAAAGTCAATTTTTTAAATGTAAAATTTTCTGGCTTTTAATTTTGGCAATTAATAAATGTTTCAATAAAAACACTGTGTGAGCCCATTCTAATGTCTGATCAAGAAAATGAGGATGATTTATTCCTATGCTGTTCCTTCCAAAAGGCAAAAGAGACAGGAAAGTGGGAGAGAGCACTTTGCTTCCTTGGGAGTATTCAAACAAAGCTACAAAGGCTATAAATCAGGGATACAACAAGCAGGAGGCTGAACAGGCAGCCTTGAAGGCCCCTTCTAACTTGGAAAAACTCGAATAACTAGGGCAAAGTTTTCAAGCTTTTCGAAGATTGAAATCCTAAGTGAAGCCCAATACCTAAAAAAAAAATAAAACTGAGGTACTCCAGAATGAAGGCTGACCCCTCACCCTTTATCTTAACTGCCCAATAGGCTCCACTGAGATCTTAGGGTCTCACTGAAACCATTTTGGAAAACAAGTGACTATGGTGATAGGCTTCTTGGGGTAAGAGGAGGGGAGACAAAGTCCAAGGCTAAATCTGAGAAAGGGATAGACTTAGAGTCACATACTGAAGTAAAAATATGTTTTGTAAAATGTTCCATTAAAAAGTGCTGTGGGTACTGGGCATATACCCTGAGAAAACCATAGTTCAAAAAGAGTCATGTACCAAAATGTTCATTGCAGCTCTATTTACAATAGCCAGGACATGGAAGCAACCTAAATGTCCATCGACAGATGAATGGATAAAGAAGATGTGGCACATATATACAATGGAATATTACTCAGCCATAAAAAGAAATGAAATGGAGGTATTTGTAATGAGGTGGATGGAGTTAGAGTCAGTCATACAGAGTGAAGTAAGTCAGAAAGAGAAAAACAAATACAGTATGCTAACACATATATACGGAATCTAAGGAAAAAAAAAAAAAAAAGCCATGAAGAACCTAGTGGCAAGACGGGAATAAAGACACAGACCTACTAGAGAATGGACTTGAGGATATGGGGAGGGGGTGGGGTGAGATGTGACAGGGTAAGAGAGTGTCATGGACATATATACACTACCAAATGTAAAATAGATAGCTAGTGGGAAGCAGCCACATAGCACAGGGAGATCAGCTTGGTGCTTTGTGACTACCTAGAGGGGTGGGATGGGGAGGGTGGGAGGGAGGGAGATGCAAGAGGGAAGAGATATGGGAACATATTGTATGTGTATAACTGATTCACTTTGTTATAAAGCAGAAGCTAACACACCATTGTAAGGCAATTATACTTCAATAAAGATGTTAAAAAAAAAAAAAAAAGTGCTGTGGGTAAGAGCCAAAAGCAGAAGGAAACCTAGTAGTAATACAAACTGAGAACCATAGTAATTCCCATATTCCTTGAGTTCAGAAAGCATGTGTAAAAGAAGACACCACTATGGAGCCCAGAGACAAACTAGATAAAACCACTTAGAAACAGAATTGGATGGGAGTTCAATTAATCTTTACTTTAATCTCCACATCCAACAATTAGACATGAAAGAAGAACACTCATCCCAAATGTCGACAGAGATTAGGACCAAGACCTCATAACACTACAGACTCAAACTAAAATTAAGAGACACCATTTTCATCTATAAAACTGGCAAAGATTTTTTTGGGTTTTTTTTTCATGATAATTCTCAATGATGACAGAGACGCCGAGAAGTGGATTTTCTCATGTGCTGCTGGAGGGAGAGTAAACTGATATAGCATTTCTGAAGGAAAACATGTATTAGAAGCCTTTACAAATATACATGGACCTTAGCCCAGCAATTCCACAAGTAGAAATTCATCCTGAGGAAATGGCCATGAATATACCAAGTTTTACCCCCAAAGATGTTTACTGCAGCATTATTTATAGAAACAAAGTCATCAAGGCAAACAAATTATCCAACACTAGAAAACTGGTTAAATTTTGACATAGCCACACTATGTAGCATTAAAAAAGATGTTATAATAATATTTATAGTGACATTAAAAATAATCCTGAGATGAAACTGAGGGAAAAAATAGGACTACAAACATATCTTTTATATAATGACCCCAATTTTTAAAATAATGCACACGTGTATACACACAGAGAAAGAAAAAGAAGAATACTCACAGGGAATTATGGGTGTTTTTCATTTTCATTTTTGTGTTTTGCGTTTGTTTGAATTTTACAAATTTTCTACCATGATAGTATTTAATGTAATTCTTAAAAAAATTTTAAGTACATAAACCGAAAGTATTTCTGATTGTCTTGAAAAAGAATTTTGTAAAAATTTTCTTTGTGGGTATAATTTAAACTCATTTCACTATATAATCCACTCAGAAGTCAATCACTACTTACCACCCTTTTGGGTCATTTCCCCCTTTTTCTCCTGTGTATTTGTAGGCCTGAAGCAGTCAGAGAAATTGTTACTAATTGATCTAAATCCCCATATAAAACAAGACTGCAGAGGTACTCCAGTGCTGCCTCCTTCTCAGTCCACTCTGGGAAGCTGGGTTTTTGTTTGGCTTGGTTTTTAAATTCACCATTAGCAAGGGGTCAATAGCCAGCCCCTATCTTTAGCTATTCATGCTAGTATTCCATGTTTGTTTCCATATACAACTCTTTGCTTTCTCCAACTGGGCTGGGTGGTGTTCTAAGATAGGACCACGTAGACACATCCTTTTGGCAATTCCCTGTAAGGCAGTCTGCAAACAGTGATGCCGATGCACAGTGAAGACACTGTCAGGGAATAATTAAAGAATCACCCTTGCACTTTCTCTGCTTCTGGTGGCACTATCAACTCATAAAATTAGCAATAATCTGGTCATTTAGATTAAAGCCTTAAAAAGTTCCTATTCTTTGACCTGGTAATTACTATTGGGGAAGTCTATCTTAAGAAAAGAAACTTTTATATAGAAAAAAATGATGTTCAGTACAAAAAATTAAACTCAACCTAAGTCTTAATAGGGAATGGTTAAGTAAATCATCACTCATGGTTCCAATAGAGTCTCCACCTTGACAAAGCTGAAAGTTATAATGGCTGAGGGTAGAAACGAGCCTATAAGTTTTCTCAGGCACCAAGAGTTGTAGGAACACCTGGTTTTTCACACACTTACTATTGAAACATATTTTATCTGGACCAGTACTTGATGGCAGGCTAGAGGAACTATCATTTAACTTATCACCTAGTGTTGACTGTAAGGATTTCAGAAAAACTAATTCATAACAAAAAATGAACTGACTCCTTTTCTAGGTCCCAGGTATCCAATTATTACTTAACATTCCCCATTAAATGATATCACAATTGCAGTCACCAGCTTTGAAATTTTTATGGAAAATTTTTTTTATTTTAAGAATAAAAGCCAAACTCAAGGAGAGTGCTATCAAACGAGAAACCAAAATTTGGAAAGATGAAGTACCTCATCTTAACCTATGATACAGGCTCATTAAAAATATGTTTAAAAAAGAACTGTAAACCTAACTGGGATGTAAAAAATAATTTACCTCAAATAATATACAGCATAAACCTTTCAAACACTTGCAACTTAACACCAGAAAGATGATGGAGCATGTTCTTGTTTCACGATGATAATTGCTTTTTAAGCACAAAGGGATCATAAAAACTCCACAGTGACAAAACAGAGTCCTGAAACAATCAGTGGTTAAAACACAATCACAGGGCTCTTTGGTGGGGCTAATGGTGGACTCTGGGAGGGCTCACGCCAAGGAGTCCTTCCCAGAACTTCTGCTGCCAGTGTACTTGTCCCTGTGGTGAGCCACAGCCACCCTTTACCACTGCAGGAGACCCTCCAACACTAGCAGTCTTTCTTTCTCTTTGTGGTGGCCTCCAACCCCAGAACTGTACTGCAGAGCTTGCCACTGTGGGTGCATGATGCTGAAACCGATGATGCTCTAAACTATGTTTTGGGGGATGCATACCAGACGTAATGGAGTACATCAAGAAAGAACGTGGGTGTTGGTGCCAGCTTCCTCAGTAAAGAGATGGAGGAAAAGAAAGCTTCTTAGAGGAAGCAGAAGAAAATCTTGCAGCATTGTAAGGAACAAAGTACTCATAATTTGCTGAAGAGAAACAAGGAGGGCATTCTAAGAAGAAGATCCAAAGGGCCCAGCATTTTAATCAGATATTGACACAAATTTTTTTAAAGAAGAAAAGCAACACCATTTCCATAGTTGGTATTCCGTTGTTTGCCGTGTGGCTGACAAGGTCTTAGTGCTCTGGTCGGGTGTCAGGCCTGAGCCTCTGAGGTGGAGAGCCCAGTTCAGAACACTGGTCCACCAGAGGCCTCCCGACTACACGTAATATCAAATGGCGAAAGCTCTCCCAGAGATCTCCACCTCAACGCTAAGACCCAGCTCCACTCAACACCCAGCAACCTACAGTGATGGACACCCTGTGCCAAACAACTAGCAAGAAAGGAACACAACCCCACCCATTAGCAGAGAGGCTGCCTAAAACCATAATAAGGTCACAGACACCACAAAACACACCACCAGACGCAGTACTGCCCACCAGAAAGACAAGATCCAGCCTCATCCACGAGAACACGGGCACCAGTCCCCTCCACCAGGAAGCCTACACAACACACTGAACCAACCATACACACTGGGGGCAGACACCAAAAACAACGGGAACTACAAATCTGCAGCCTGCAAAAAGGAGACCCCAAACACAGTAAGTTAAGCAAAATGAGAAGATAGAGAAATACACAGCAGATGAAGAAGCAAGGTAAAAACCCACCAGACCAAACAAATGAAGAGGAATTGGCAGTCTACCTGAAAAAGAATTCAGAGTAATGATAGTAAAGATGATCCAAAATCTTGGAAATACAATGGAGAAAATACAAGAAACGTTTAATAAGGACCTAGAAGAACTAAAGAGCAAACAAACAAGGATGAACAACACAATAAATGAAATTAAAAATTCTCTAGAAGGAATCAGTAGCACAATAACTGAGGCAGAAGAAGAGATAAGTGACCTGGAAGATAAAATAGTGGAAATAACTACCACACAGCAGAGTAAAGAAAGGAGAATGAAAAGAATTAAGGACAGTCTTAGAGATTTCTGGGACAACACTAAATGCACCAACATTTGAACTATAGGGGTCCCAGAAGAAGAAGAGAAAAAGAAAGTGACTGGGAAAATATTTGAAAAGATTATAGTTGAAAACTTCCCTAATATGGGAAAGGAAATAGTCAAGTCCAGGAAGCACAGAGAGTCCTACACAGGATAAACACAAGTAGAAACACGCCAAGACACATATTAATCAAACTATAAAAAATTAAATACAAAGAAAAAAATTTAAAAGTAGCAAGGGAAAAGCAACAAATAACATATAAGGGAATCCCCATAAGGGTAACAGCTGATATTTCAGCAGAAACTCTGCAAGCCAGAACGGAGTGACAGGACATATTTAAAGTGATGAAAGGGAAAAACCTACAAACTAGATTACTCTACCCAGCAAAGATCTCATTCAGATTCGATGGAGAAATTAAAACCTTTACAGACAAGCAAAAGCTAAGAAATGCAGCACCACCAAACCAGCTTTACAACAAATGCTAAAGGAACTTCTCTAGGCAGGAAACACAAGAGAAGGAAAACACCTACAATAACAAACCCAAAATAATTAAGAAAATGGTAATAGGAACATACATATCGATAATTACCTTAAATGTAAATGGATTAGATGCCCCAACCAAAAGATATAGACTGGCTGAATGGATACAAAGCAAGACCCATATGTATGCTGTCTAAAAGAGACCCACTTCAGACTTAGGGACACATACAGACTGAAAGTGAGGGGATGGAAAAAGATATTCCATGCAGATGGAAATCAAAAGAAAGCTGGAGTAGCAATTCTCATATCAGACAAAATAGACTTTAAAACAAAGACTATTACAAGAGAAAAAGAAGGACACAACATAATGATCAAGGGATCAATCCAAGAAGAAGATATAACAATTGTAAATATTTATACACCCAACATAGGAGCACCTCAATACATAAGGCAAATGTTAACAGCCATAAAAGGGGAAATCGACAGCAATACAATCATAGTAGGGGATTTAAAACCCCACTTTCACCAATGGACAGATCATCCAAAATGAA
This sequence comes from Balaenoptera physalus, assembly GCF_965194825.1. Taxonomy (NCBI): domain Eukaryota; kingdom Metazoa; phylum Chordata; class Mammalia; order Artiodactyla; family Balaenopteridae; genus Balaenoptera; species Balaenoptera physalus. Next base: position 79,980,157 of record NC_138887.1, on the reverse strand, counting down.
AATAAATAAGGAAACACAAGCTTTAAATGATACATTAAACATGATAGACTTAATTGATATTTATAGGACATTCCATCCAAAAACAACAGAAAACACTTTCTTCTCAAGTGCTCATGGAACATTCTCCAGGATAGATCATATCTTGGGTCACAAATCAAGCCTTGGTAAATTTAAGAAAACTGAAATCATATCAAGTATCTTTTCTGACCACAACGCTATGAGACTAGATATCAATTACAGGAAAAAATCTGTAAAAAATAGAAACACATGGAGGCTAAACAATACACTACTTAATAACCAAGAGATCACTGAAGAAATCAAAGAGGAAATCAGAAAATACCTAGAAACAAATGACAATGAAAACACGACGACCCAAAACCTACGGGATGCAGCAAAAGCAGTTCTAAGAGGGAAGTTTACAGCAATACAATCCTGAATTAAGAAACAAGAAACATCTCAAATAAACAACCTAACCTTATACCTAAAGCAATTATAGAAAGAAGAACAAAAAAACCCCAAAGTTAGCAGAAAGATAGAAATCATAAAGATCAGATCAGATCAGAAATAAATGAAAAGAAATGAAGGAAACGATAGCGAAGATCAATAAAACTAAAAGTTGGTTCTTTGAGAAGATAAACAAAATTGATAAACCATTAACCAGACTCATCAAGAAAAAAAGGGAGAAGACTCATATCAACAGAATTAGAAATGAAAAAGGAGAAGTAACAACTGACACTGCAGAAATACAAAGGAGCATGAGAGATTACTAAAAGCAACTATATGCCAATAAAATGGACAACCTGGAAGAAATGGACAAAGTCTTAGAAAAGCACAACCTTCCAACACTGAACCAGGAAGAAATAGAAAATATAAACAGACCAATCACAAGCACTGAAATTGAGACTGTGATTAAAAATCTTCCAACAAACAAAAGCCCAGGACCAGATGGCTTCACAGGCGAATTCTATCAAATATTTGGAGAAGAGCTAACACCTCTCCTTCTCAAACTCTTTCAAAATATAGCAGAGGGAGGAACACTCCCAAACTCATTCTACAAGGCCACCACCATCCTGATACCAAACCCAGACAAAGATGTCACAAAGAAAGAAAACTACAGGCCAATATCACTGATGAACATAGATGCAAAAATCCTCAAAAAAAATACTAGCAAACCGAATCCAACGGCAAAGTAAAAGCATAATATACCATGATCAAGTGGAGTTTATCCCAGAATGCAAGAATTCTTCAATATATGCAAATCAATCAATGTGATAAACCATATTAAGAAATTGAAGGAGAAAAACCATATGATCATCTCAATAGATGCAGAAAAACCTTTCAACAAAATTCAACACCCATTTATGATAAAAAACCTTCCAGAAAGTAGGCAGAGAGGGAACTTACCTCAACATAATAAAGGCCATACATGACAAACCCACAGCCAACATTGTTCTCAATGATGAAAAACTGAAACCATTTCCTCTAAGATCAGAAACAAGACAAGTTTGTCCACTCTCACCACTATTATTCAACATAGTTTTGGAAGTTTTAGCCACAGCAATCTGAGAAGAAAAAGAAATAAAAGGAATCCAAATTGCAAAAGAAGAAGTAAAGCTGTCACTGTTTGCAGATGACATATACTATACATAGAGAATCCTAAAGATGCTACCAGAAAACTCCTAGAGCTGATCAGTGAATCTGGTAAAGTAGCAGGATACAAAATTAATGCACAGAAATCTCTTCCATTCCTATACACTAATGATGAAATATCTGAAAGAGAAATTAAGGACACACTCCCATTTGCCATTGCAAGAAAAAGAATAAAATACCTAGGAATAAACCTACCTAAGGAGACAAAAGACCTCTATTCAGAAAACTATTAGACACTGATGAAAGAAATTAAAGATGATACAAACAGATGGAGAGATATAACATGTTCTTGGATTGGAAGAATCAACATTGTGAAAATGACTCGACTACCCAAAGCAATCTACAGACTCAGTGCAATCCCTATCAAACTACCACTGGCATTTTTCACAGAACTAGAACAAAAAATTTCACAATTTGTATGGAAACACAAAAGACCCCAAATAGCCAAAGCAATCTTGAGAAAGAAAAACAGAGCTGGAGGAATCAGACTCCCTGACTTCAGACTATACTACAAAGGTACAGTAATCAAGACAGTATGGTACTGGCACAAAAACAGAAATATAGATCAGTGGAACAGGATAGAAATCCCAGAGAAAAACCCATGCTATGGTCACCTTATTTTTGACAGTGGAGGCAAGAATACACAATGGAGTAAAGACAGCCTCCTCAATAAATGGTGCTGAGAAAACTGGACAGCTACATGTAAAGGAATGAAATTAGAACACTCCCTAACACCATACACAAAAATAAACTCAAAATGGATTAAAGACCTAAATGGAAGGCCAGACACTATCAAACTCTTAGAGGAAAACATAGGAAGAACACTCCATGCCATAAATCACAGCAAAATCCATTTTGAGCCACCTCCTAGAGACATGGAAGTAAAAACAAAAATAAACAAATGGGACTTAATGAAACTTAAAAGCTTTTGCTCAGCAAAGGAAACCATAAACAAGACGAAAAGAGAATCCTCAGAATGGGAGAAAATATTTGCAAATGAAGCAACTGACAAAGGATTAAACTCCAAAATTTACAAGCAACTCATGCAGCTCAATAACAAAAACACAAAGAACCCAATCCAAAAATGGGTAGAAGACCTAAAGAGACATTTCTCCAAAGAAGATATACAGATTGCCAACAAACACATTAAAGGATGCTCAACATCACTAATCATTAGAGAAATGAAAATCAGAACTACAATGAGGTATGACCTCACACCAGTCAGAATGGCCATCATCAAAAAATCTACAAACAATAATCTGAACCCTCTTGCACTGTTAGTGGGAATGTAAATTGATACAGCCACTATGGAGAACAGTATGGAGGTTCCTTAAAAAACTAAAAATAGAAGTACCATACCACCCAGCAATCCCACTACTGGGCATATACCCTGAGAAAACCATAATTCAAAAAGAGTCATGTACCACAATGTTCACTGCAGCTCTATTTACAATAGCCAGGACATGGAAGCAACCTAAGTGTCCATCGACAAATGAACGGATAAAGAAGATGTGGCACATATATACAATGGAATATTACTCAGCCATAAAAAGAAACAAAATTGAGTTATTTGTAGTGACGTGGATGGACCTAGAGTCTGTCATACAGAGTGAAGTCAGAAAGAGAAAAACAAATACCGTATGCTAACACATATATATGGACTCTAAAAAAAAAAGAAAAACTTGGTTCTGAAGAACCTTAGGGCAGGACAGGAATAAAGACGCAGACATAGAGAATGGACTTGAGGACACAGGGAGGGGGAAGGGTAAGCTGGGACGAAGTGAGAGAGTGGCATGGGCATATATAGACTACCAAATGTAAAATAGATAGCTAGTGGGAAGCAGCCGCATAGCACAGGGAGATCAGCTCGGTGCTTTGTGACCACCTAGAGGGGTGGGATAGGGAGGGTGGGAGGGAGATGCAAGAGGGAGGAGATCTGGGGGTATATGTATATGTATAGCTGCTTCACTTTGTTTTAAAGCAGAAACTAACACTCTATTGTAAAGCAATTATACTCCAATAAAGATGTTAAAAAATAAAAAAAATTTAAAAATTAAAAAACAACACAATCATAGCAAAGGAGGATTAATAGCATTGCCCATAGTATCAGCAATGGCTGTTCAACTCCAGGAGTGGGAACAATAAATGTAGATCTAAAATATACAAGTTATAAAGTACATATCTCATTATCTAAATAATATCCTGGTCCCAGAAAAATTATTGGCAGAGACAGAAGGCATGCCTTCAGAAGCTCCCTAAAGAAAGGCCAACTGCCCTGGGGGCAGGACCATCAAGTTCAACAAATATTGAGCACCTACTATGTGCCATACTAGGCTCTGTGTTAGGCAATGGGGCACAGTAGTGAACAATGTTAGGTCTGGCTATTAATTCTTCCCTGAAGACAAACTAAAAATAGACTGAAAATCTACTTCAGCTGAAATGTACAGTATTCTTCTGCTGGAAGGAAAATTACCTGGAAGCCCGGCTATAAATTTATTCTAACAAGATGGTTCATAGAACAAAAAATACATTAGAATAATCTATTGTTGAGCTGTATAGCTATTAATCACTGTTAATATCAATTAAGATAATTTTCATCATTTTCATAATATATTTTAATTAAAAAATTATGTGTAATACATCTGCTAATATTTCACTTAAGAGGCACCATTTTATCTTTTCAAATATTAAAGTGATTGTGTTCAGTGGCAAAAGACTAGATGAAGAGGTAATGTTAGTCTATCTTTATAATTATCATCAGTATAAGTAAGTCATGCTCCTCATGGTTATATGATTATAAACCATATCATAAACACCTTTATACCTCTCTTCCAATCACAAAGAAACCTATACATAGTAGTTGCTCAATAGATATTTGATAGAGAAATCCCTTAAACCGAATCTCTTAATCCCTGAATTTTAACGATCAAATAGGGTATTCTTTCTAAGAAGTTTTTAAACAACTTACAAATACTTTGACACATCATAGTAAACATCTGTATACTGAAAATGCTTTTGAGAACCAAGTATCACCACAAAATACATTTCCTAGGCTGAATCTGAAGGAGTTAAATTAAGCACACATAAAAGTTTATATGAAAAGGAATAAGAAATACACCATTTTTGTGTTATTTCTTGAAATCTGAGCAAAATCTAAGTTTAAATTTAAATGTATAGGAAAGAAGAATAAATTGGTTTATTTCAAGAGGATAGTTTCACTAAGTTTTAAAACTAGTTTCCACAGAAACTACGATTTCATCTGTCATTAGTGAACGTAACAATAAGGTTTGTGGACAAGCAACAGTGTTGAAACCTTGTCAAAAAATATTTTAAATATTAAAAAACTACGTCAACCCTGTTCTGTTCATGACTAAACTTGATACAATCAAGAAAAATTAGTTTCGGATGTGGGATACTTCAGGGATTTGAAGTAGTTTGCTAAATAGGAAGCTAAATCCAATTACTTTTCTGAAGATTTGGCATCTTCAACTGAAAACCAATATTCCAATTAACATTAGACAAATATCCAAGCTTATCCACATGTTCCAGGCATCCTTTCTGGCTAACAAGTAGGCTGCATTTCTGTATTTAATTATTCCCTTATGTATACATAGGGCCTACATTATACTAGAGGTATATAAGGCAGTTTTTTTTTTTTTTAAAAAAAGGAAAACTTTAAATTCTTCTGTGGTCTGCTTGTACATGTGCACAATCTAAATTTAACTTCTTATATAATTTTATCCTCTTTCCTAAGTTAAAAACATGCCAACACAAGTCTTTTTTAAAATATGTGATGTTTCAAACTACCTAAATGGTACTAACATCAAAGGCAATCTCTAAATCATTTCACTCTACCCAGAAGTTACAAACAAACAAACAAACAAAAAATAGCTTCATCAGCAAATATTGCCTTTACCTTGCCTGAGGTTTAAAAGCAATTCAGATATTCTGAGCCAGATTATTTATCTACATGGATCCCTTAACTTCAAGGGAAACTTTCTAAGCAAGAGTGGCTTCAAGAAGAAAAGATTCAATTCATTTTAAATCGGTAGAAGCTCTTCACAAGTGGAAGAAGAAATCCCCAAGGGTGGTAAAATTGGTTAGCACAGCATAAATACCAGTGGCTCTACGTTGTTATAACTTATTTCATCTTGTGTCAACTAAATAAATGTCAAATTTTATATTAACGTTATGTTATTTAACACAGCATATTTTTTTTCTGGCTAGGACTTTTAGAGCAACTGATATGTATTTATTCAGAAACATCAAAGAATATCATTATGTAAATAGTGGCGTATCACACGGTGTCTAACTTTAGAAGTTGCTTTCAGTTTATTTTCTAAGGGTGAAAACCTTTGTAACAAACTAAAAGAATGTATGCATGCATATAGAAGTGTGGGAAGGTGTGTACATTCAGTAAAATATCAGCTATCTAGATGTCAATTTTCCAGTAATGTCATCCACCCAAAGCAATAATAAGAATTATGAGGGGGTGGAGAGAGTAAGGGGAGAACACACCTGAACTCCTAAAATGGATTCCTATATAAAGCCCATGCCCTAAAACAAATTCACATAAAGCACTAACAAGAACTTTAGGCCCCTGCTTAGCACTCACTAGCCTTAATTATGTATCAAACAAGCAGACTTGGTAACCTGTTTGCTAAACTTCTAGAACTAGTAAATTAGGAGTCAACAGGGCTATTACAAATCAGAAAAAGAAAGAAACAGAAAACGGTACCCCAAAATCCAACAGAAAGCAAGAAGTCAAATTATATATTTTTTAAAAGTAGACAAAAGAATTTTAAATAGCATTTTTGTCTAGACTATTCACTGGAGAAACAAACAATACTTAATAGGCCTTAAATGTTGGAGGAACACCAGGCTCAGTCCTCAGACCTGTTTTCTGCTCTATCTTCAGTGCTTCTCAAACAATAAACCAGCGGTGTGTGCAATCAGTTAAATAGGTCATGAACATGTTTTTGTGTGTCTAATGGGATGGGATATTCCAGTTGAAAAATATATTCATTGAATATGGAAACAGGTAGAGATTACCTCTGTTTAACTTTTATCACTCCTCTCCTCACAGTTCTAACATAGAGTTTTATACATAAGCAAACGTCAGAATGTCCCATAAGGGAATATAGAAATTACATAGAAATCATATAGGCAGTGAGAGTATGTCTAGAGAGAAGAGCAGCAGATCAGGTGGAACATCAACATTTAAAGGTAAGAGAAGGAAGAGTAGCCCATAAGGAGAGCAAAGAAGAAAAGGTCATAAGAATGGCTATACAATTAAAGCAGCCAGGAAAGATTTCAAAAAAACAGGAGTACACAACAGAGTTAAACATGTAAGAAAGACCATGTAATATTATAACCAATAAGTATTTAATGGATTTGACAATCAGAAGGTCAGGGGTAACAGTGGCAGAGGCATAAATGACATTAAAAGTGGATGAATAATTAAAGAAGACACAAATAATTGGAAAGGCATCCCATGTTCATGGATTGGAAGACTTAATATTGTTAAAACGTCCATACTACCTAAAGCAATCTACAGGTTCAAGTCATTCCCTATCATAACACTGGTCTTGGCAATGGTTTCCTGGATATGACACTAATAGCATAGGTAGAGATAGCATAGGTAATGAAAGCAAAAATAAAGTCAGACTATACCAAATTAATAAGCTTCTGCATAGCAAAAGAAATAATCAACAGAGTGAAAAGGCAACCTATGGAATGGGAGAAAATATTTGCAAACCATATATATATAATAAGGGGCTAATAACACAAATATATAAGAAACTCCTACAATTTGATAATAAACACCATTATCAAAGAAGAAAAAGAAAATAACTGTTGGCAAGGATGTGGAGAAATTGGAACCACTGTACACTGTCGGTAGGAATGTAAAATGGTACAGCCACTATGGAAAACAGTGTGGAGGTTCCTCAAAAAATTAAAAATAGAACTACCACATGATCCAGCAGTCCTACTTCCAAATATTTACCCAAAAGAATTGAAAACAGTAACTTGAAGATATATCTGCACTCTCATGATCACTGCAGTAGTATTTACAGTAGCCAAGATACGGAAACAATCTAAATGGATAAAGAAAACATGCCATATATATATATATATATATATATATATATATATATATATATACACACACACACACACACATATATACATGCCATAAACACACACACACACACACACACACACACAATGTAATATTATTCAGCCATAAAAACGGCTTCCATCTGCCATTTGTGACAAGATGGGAACTTTGAGGACTTAACACTAAGTGATTATGCCAATCACAGAAGAACAACTACTGCATGATTCCACTTAAATGAGATATCTAAAGTAATCAAACTCCTCGAAAGTCAAATGGTGACTGCCAAGGGTTACGGGGATTAGGTGATGAGGAGTTGCTGTATATTTGGTATACAGTTTCAGTCACGCAAAATGTAAAAGTTCTAGAGATCCACTGTATAACGATGTACATGCAGTTAACAAAACTATACTGTATACTTAAAATTTTGTTAATAGAATAGAGTTCATATTATGTGGTTTTTTTCAACACAATAAAAAAAAGTGGATGGATACATGAAATGGGAGGTGAGAGAGTAGAGAAAATAAAAGTAGAAAGTTCTTATGAGGGAAGTGTGTGAAAGGAGAAAAGAAAGGATGGCTTACATCTAGGAGAGAAATACCAACAAAAGCTGCAGGAGGCAGGTCTATGTTGGAATAAACTTCAGTATGTTTATAAGCTGTAGGGAAAAAATAGAGAGAGGGAGAGATCAAAAATATAAGACCCAGAATAAATGACTCTAAGTTTGTATTCCAGAAGCTAGTGGAAGGTCAAAAGGATCAAGTGGAGAAAAGGAAGGAACCTCATCCTTTGAGATAGGAAGGAAGACAGAAAAATAGATGTAGATAAGTTTCTAGAGCCTTGGTGAGACAATGAGAGAGACCTACCTGATGGTCTCAATCTTCCTGGCAAAATAGGCTTTAAGGTTGTCTCCTAAGAGTGAGAGGGAGGGGGTGAGTATTGGGCTTGGGGAGATTGCTGACTGACTAAGAGAAATGGGAGAGGTGACTGACCAAGGTGAAGGTAGGATTTTAGGCAAATGAGCTTGGAGGCATGAATTTCAAGTGGCAGCAGGAACAGAGACAGTGTTCTGATACTGGTTTCCCAAAGGAAAGGGAAGACTATAACGAGGGACTCATGGGCATAGGGAATAAATCACTTGAGATGATCATACTGGAATCTATGCCCTAAAGAGAGCAAGGAACATGAAAACAGTTTGAAGAATAATCCTCACAAAGTGGGAGAGGAAGCATTGTGGCTGTAGCTAATGCAGACTGAAACCAAGCCCACTTAGCCTATCTGCCTTTATTACTAACTAAAGAAGCCTCTCTTCTTTAACATACACCTTCCTCCACAAGTCTATTTGGCAAACAGTCATGCAGTACTCCTCCCAGTATGTCATTGTTTTGTGCACTGATAGGTAAGTAAAGAAACTGTCCCGGTTATCCAAGAGCTTACAGATCACCAGGAGAAAAGAGGCAAATACTCAAGTAACTACAATATCAGGCAGAAAAATATAAATAAATGTCACAACAGAGATTTAATCATAGTGCTCCTGAGGTTTAAAGGAAGGAGAGATCACCGATAACTGGAAGTGGCAGGATGAAATAAGGAAAGGCTTCAAAAAAGAAGATAGACTTTGTAGAAAGCTTCCAAAAAAGATAATGGGGAAAAAAAGGTAAGGTTCAGGTACTGAGAACAGCATAAGCACAGGCATAATGGAAGAAATGTATAGGGTAAATCTGATCAAAAGAGAATAGTCTAATAAGCAAATGAAAAGATGCCCAACATAATTAGTCATTAGGAAGAATGCAAATTAAAATCATAATGAGATACCCACTGGAATGCTTATAGATAAAATTTAAAAAAAGAATAACAAGTGTTGGTGACCATGTGGAGAAACTGGAACCTTCATACATTGCTGGCGGGAATATAAAATGATACAACATAACCCTGAGGAAAACAGTTTGTGAATTTCGTAGAAAGTTAAACATAAATTTACCATATGACCCTGCAATTCCACTCCTAATAATCCACCAAGAGAACACTAGTAGCAGAATAGTGAAGTAGCAGAATAGTGAAGTAGCAGAATGGTGAACAGAGTTTGCTCTAATTCTTAGTATTTTCTTCTTAGCTGTCATTTTTAAATAATTTCCCTTTTTGATCTTTTTTTCTTTAGAAACAGCAATATTTTTATGTTTTAGCACATTACATCCTCACTGCACCCTATGAACTAGCAGGTAGGAAAACTGAGGGACAGAAATAATAAGTAATTTACTCATGGACACATAGTAAACTGCAAAGTCAAGAAACGAGCCCAGGTAATCAGACTCCAAAGCTCTTCCTGTTAAACACTGCAGGGTACACTCTGAGTCTTTCTCAGCCTCAATTTTCTCATGTATAAAATACGGCCTATAATTCTTATCTCTCATGGTGGTTGCAACAATTAAATAAGATGTGGAGCTTGGGTGGGGGAGATGCTGGTGTTGTCTTTATCTGTTTCTGTATTGTTTGATTTGTTATAATGAGCATGAATTATTCATGTATTTTTTAATCAAGAAAAAAAAATGTTAAGGCCTATAAGAGTGTCTGGCACAGAAGGGTACCCGATAAAGTCATTATTATGCCTGAGAGCAAAAAAATTAATTAATTAAAATAATAACAATCTACCAAGAGAAAACAAAACGTGTTCATATAAAGACATATACATGAATGTTCACAGTAGCATTATTCATTTATTGGTCAAACTGAAAACAATCCAAATGTCTATGAACTGATAAAAAACAAAGTGTGGTATATCCATACAATGGAATACTATTTAGCAATAAAAAGGAGCAAGCTCCTGGCACATACTATAATACGGATGAACCTCAAAAGCATAATGTTAGGTTAAAAAAAAAAAGATCCAAAAGACTACTTACTGTGTGACTCTATTTATATGAAATATCCGGAAAAGGTCAACTTAAAGAGACAGATAGTAGATCAGCAGTTTCTTGGTGTTAAGGCTGGAAAAAGGGCACAAGGGAGCTTTTGGGGATAGTGGTAATGTTCTAAAATTGGGTTGTGGTGATGGCTGCACAACTCTACAAATTTACTAAAAATCATTAAATGGTACATTTACAACAGGTGAATTTTACAGTATGCAAATTATACATCAATAGAGTTTTTGTTTAAGAGGATAGGCTAGCTTGATTGGTATGTAGGTTTTGCAGAAGTAGGAGTTTAGAAGGAGTTGGGTTCCACTCTTCAGAGACCTTTGAATGTCAGAGTAAGAAGTCTCAACTTAATTGGATAGACAGCAGGGATGCCCTAAAGGTCTTGGAATGAGATAGGACAAAAACAGACAAAGAAAAACTACAGATAATTACATTCAGAAGATTAATCTTGTCTAATGTGTCAGACAGGTAATTGACATATTAGACTACAAGGACCAGGAACTTGTGGTTTCCTTGAGTGTCCTCGAGTCCATGGCCTCAACTTAGCAAGAGCCAATCCTCTTACACATCTTTACCTTGAATCACAAAGGTGGGATAAAAGATGGAAGGTGATGGCCCTGTGAAAATCTATCACTTCCATGGAAAGAACATCTCCAAGAATATGGCCTCTGAGCCCATCTTTCTAACTGGGGAACCAACTGAATAAGAATATTAACTGCTGGCCAGAAGCCAGTCTTAGAATGGGGTAGAGGGAGGCAGAGAATCAATATTTGGGTGGGAAAGTGGCTGGATTTCCCTGAAATCTAATATCCTGCTATAAGAGATTTAGAAATCATATAAAAGGAAACTTAAAAACAATATAGGGTGATCCATCAGGTAAAATAGTGAAGATAAATGCCTGCTGATTTTACTGTACAACATTTTATTAATGATTCCCAGGTAGAGTGATAATAAATTTAAATCCATTTAAAGTCCAATGTTCGAAGTTCATTTCTTTTAATTAGATGAAACTGATTTTACTATTACTACCTTGTTCCTAGACATACAGGTAGGTCTCACAAAAATATCTTTTTAAAAACATACCACCTCAATTTATCCTTGGTTACATTTCATACTTTCAGAGCACTATTAGCCCTCTACTTATTAATATACAGAGAAACACATATCAGACTGATATAATTATTCAGCTATTCATAGATACTCTTATAAAGACCATACATCTTTTTCTTTTGCTAAGAAAGATCATAAAATAATCTCTCCAGGAAAATGTATTTGTTTTCCTTTATTTAAAGAGAACGAGAAAGGCAGGGAAGGGAAGGAAGGTGGAGAGGAGGGTTGTGAAGATTGTGATCATCACAATTGTTGATTCACAATTCAAACCATTCAGAACTCCATTTACAGAAAACTAATACAAAAGGAATAATTGTGCTAGATGGGATTAAATAGGAAGATAGATAACATAAATGAAAGAAAACCTCATACAATTACAGATAATTGGAGGCCACTTATATATTTTTCTCTCATCACTGACACAGAAAGATTTTCATTTCCTTATAATGGACCCATTAATTGTTTTATTGAAATATTAGAAACATCTTGCTTCTGAGTGTATGTCAAAGGACTAATTTTTTTTTAAAGATCAAACAATAAATAGAATGAAATTTTAGCACAAGAGAGTACCCCTGATTACTTTGGGCTTAGAATGCTTTATACCAGACAAATACCACATTTCTGCATCTGCTAAGTTTGCCAAAATGAAACCTTAATACTGAATTTACAATATAGGGAGACGTTCAAACTAACACTAGCAAGCAGAAAACTCCCATACTGATTGAACAACATGAAGACAAAGAAGTATGCATTCAGTTTATAAAAAACACATATGCCCTGGGGAAGTAAAGCATACCAGACGGACATTAGAAGTAGAATGTTTTTTATACACACTAATAGGTCTGTTCTCCCCTTGATTTATGTACAATCCCCATTAATATCAATTAGCATTACATACATAAATCCAGGGAAGCGTAGCTCCAATTTATAATAATACTTTGCACTTATATATTTTGTTTGAAAACTAATTCAGTCTCACAAAGCCCTGTACCTTAGATCACTAGCATTAGCGTCCACCAGACAATGACTGGCCCACAACCACATTCCAGTCTAGGGGCTGGCGCTAGATGACCCAAAGGCCCCATTTGTTTCTGAAATCCTATACTAATGGAAACTTAAGATTCTAAATCACTTGCCCTAACCATTATACAACACAATAAATATTTATTGAGAATTTTACTAGAAGATAAGCCCCATGCTGGATGCTGTGCAAAAAGGTCCTAAGATGTCCAAAGATGAAAGTTAAGAAGCCAAGGCTTAGAGCGGTTAAGTGACACATCCAAAGCCAAAGAGCCAGAGAGAGCTGGAACTGGGACCCAAATCTGTTGCCACAAAATTTGATGTTTTTTTTTTAAACAATACCTGAAGGCATGGCTTATGTAAGCAAAGGTTCCTAGTAGTCCCATAACAATCTAAGTGATTCCCACTGCCTGCTATTCACATGGAGTAAGTGAAAATCAATGGTCAGTGATAGTCTTATCATGAACAAGAATTTAAAGGGACTAAGGGAAAGAAAAAAATCAAAAGAGACATTATAAGAAATAATATAAAATTATGAGTTGACAATTATCTGTAGCCAGAACTATAATGTTCACTAAGGTACCCACTAGTCACATGTGGCTATTCAGCACTTGATATGTGCTGCAAGTCTCAAATAAACCATGTCTTAAAGACTTACTGTGGAAAAAATATTAAATATCTCATTAATAATATTTATTTGATTACATGTCAAAATGATAATATTTTAGATATATAGGGTTAAATAAAACACATTATCAAAATTAAGTTCACTTGTTTCATTTTACTTTTTTAACATAGTTGCTAGAAAATTACAAATTACATGTATGGCTTATATTTGTGGCTTGAGGTATGTTTCTGTTGGGCTATATTTCTATATAGCCACACACTTATATTGAATACGTCAGTGATGTACTTAAAACAAACACACTTTGGAGATTACATTCCAGATTGCACTCTGACCTGGATGAAGAAAAATTGACATCATTTTGAAAGAGCTTTGTATGCTCCTCCAGTTTGGCTGAGGAACTGGCGAGTTTAGGGTCAGATAGAGCAAGACAACATCCATCCTATTCATATCTTCATTCAAGCATATCATCCAGTTATCTAATTGCTCTCTTTTGAGTGAATAGGAATAAACTATCTCATATATGCAATGATTACCCAAAGTTCTAAACATTACGAGACTAGAGAAATAAGTTTACAAGGTATATACAGGTGAGAGAAAATACTTCCCTCAGAAAACCAAAGACGGGAGACCTTCAAGATGCCGGAAGAGTAAGACGTGGAGATTACCTTCCTCCCCACAAATACATCAGAAATACATCTACATGTGGAACAACTCCTACAGAAAAACCTACTGAACGCTGGCAGAAGACCTCAGACCTCCCAAAAGGCAAGAAACTCCCCCACGTACCTGGGTAGGGCAAAAGAAAAAAAGAAAAAACAGAGACAAGGAGTGAAGGAGGAGAGTTTCCACACACTAGGAAGCCCCCTCACTGGCAGAGACCGGGGGTGGCGGGAAGCTTCGGAGCCATGGAGGAGAGCGCAGCAACAGGGGTGCGGAGGGCAAAGCGGAGAGATTCCCGCACAGAGGATCGGGGCTGACCAGCACTCACCAGCCTGAGAGACTTGTCTGCTCGCCCGCCGGGACGGGTGGGGGCTGGGAGCTGAGGCTCGGGCTTCGGTTGGATCCCAGGGAGAGGACTGGGGTTGGCGGCGTGAACACAGCCTGAAGGGGGCTAGTGCGCCACAGCTAGCCGGGAGGGAGTCCGGGAAAAAGTCTGGACCTGCTTAAGAGGCAAGAGACCACTGTTTCAGGGTGTGCGAGGAGAGGGGATTCAGAGCACTGCCTAAACGAGCTCCAGAGACGGGCACAAGCCACGGCTTTCAGCGCGGACCATAGAGATGGGCATGAGACGCTAAGGCTGCTGCTGCCGCCACCAAGAAGCCTGTGTGCAAGCACAGGTCACTGTCCACACCTCCCCTCCTGGGAGTCTGTGCAGCCCGCCACTGCCCGCCACACAAAGACATATATTAATCAAAGTATCAAAAACTGAATACAAAGAAAAAATATTAAAAGCAGCAAGGGAAAAGCAACAAATAACATACAAGGGAATCCCCATAAGGTTAACAGCTGATCTTTCAGCAGAAACTCTGCTACCCAGAAGGGAGTAGCAGGACATATTTAAAGTGATGAAATGGAAAAACCTACAACCAATATTACTCTACCCAGCAAGGATCTCATTCAGATTCAACGGAGAAATTAAAACCTTAACAGACAAGCAAAAGCTAAGAGAATTCAGCACCACCAAACCAGCTTTACAACAAATGCTAAAGGAACTTCTCTAGGCAGGAAACACAGAGAAGGAAAAGACCTACAATAACAAACCCAAAACAATTAAGAAAATGGTAATAGGAACATACATATCGATAATTACCTTAAATGTAAATGGATTAAATGCTCCAACCAAAAGACATAGACTGGCTGAATGGATACAAAAACAAGACCTGTATATACGCTGTCTACAAGAGACCCACTTCAGACCTAGGCCTACATACAGACTGAAAGTGAGGGGATGTAAAAAGATATCCATGCAAATGGAAATCAAAAGAAAACTGGAGTAGCAATTCTCATATCAGATAAAAGAGACTTTAAAATAAAGACTATTACAAGAGACAAAGAAGGACATTACCTAATGATCAAGGGATCAATCCAAGAAGAAGGTATAACAATTATAAATATTTATGCACCCAACATAGGAGCACCTCAATACATAAGGCAAATACTAACATCCATAAAAGGGGATATCGACAGTAACACAATCATAGTAGGGGACTTTAACACCCCACTTTCACCAATGGACAGATCATCCAAAATGAGAATAAATAAGGAAACACAACCTTTAAATGATACATTAAACAAAATGGACTTAATTGATATTTAAAGGACATTCCATCCCAAAACAACACAATACACTTTCTTCTCAAGTGCTCATGGAACATTCTCCAGGATAGATCATATCTCGGGTCACAAATCAAGCCTTGGTAAATTTATGAAAGTTGAAATCGTATCAAGTATCTTTTCCGACCACAACGCTATAAGACTAGATATCATTTACAGGAAAAAAAATGTAAAGAATATAAACACATGGAGGCTAAACAATACACTACTTAATAACCAAGAGATCACTGAAGAAATCAAAGAGGAAATCAGAAAATATCTAGAAGCAAATGACAATGAAAACACGACGACCCAAAACCTATGGAATGCAGCAAAAGCAGTTCTAAGAGGGAAGTTTATAGCAATACAATGCTACTTTAAGAAACAAGAAACATCTCAAATAAACAACCTAACCTTACATCTGAAGCAATTAGAGAAAAAAAAACAAAAAGAAACCCCAAAGTTAGCAGAAGGAAAGAAATCATAAAGATCAGATCAGAAATAAATGAAAAAGAAATGAAGGAAACAATAGCAAACATCAATAAAACTAAAAGCTAGTTCTTTGAGAAGATAAACAAAATTGATAAACCATTAACCAGACTCATCAAGAAAAAAAGGAGGAAGACTCATATCAACAGAATTAGAAATGAAAAAGGAGAAGTAAAAACTGACAGCGTAGAAATACAAAGGATCATGAGAGATTACTACAAGCAACTCTATGCCAATAAAATGGACAACCTGGAAGAAATGCATCAATTCTTAGAACACCACAATCTTCTGAGACTGAATCAGGAAGAAATAGAAAATATAAACAGACCAATCACAAGCACTGAAATTGAAACTGTGATTAAAAATCTTCCAACAAACAAAAGCCCAGGACCAGATGGCTTCACAGGCAAATTCTATCAAACATTTAGAGAAGAGCTAACACCTATATCTTTCTAAAACTCTTCCAAAATATAGCAGAGGGAGCAACACTCCCAAACTCATTCTACCAGGCCACCATCACCCTGATACCAAAACTAGACAAAGATGTCCCAAAGAAAGAAAACTACAGGCCAATATCACTGATGAACATAGATGCAAAAAATCCTCAACAAAATACTAGCAAACAGAATCCAACAGCACATTAAAAGGATCATACACCATGATCAACTGGGGTTTATCCCAGGAATGCAAGGATTCTTCAATATACACAAATCAATCAATGTGATACACCATATTAAGAAACTGAAGAGAAAAACCATATGATTATCTCAATAGATGCAGAAAAACCTTTCAACAAAATTCAACACCCATTTATGACAAAAACCTTCCAGAAAGTAGGCAAAGAGAGAACTTATCTCAACATAATAAAGGCCATATATGACAAACCCACAGCCAACATCGTTCTCAATGGTGAAAAACTGAAAGCAATTCCACTAAAATCAGGAACAAGACAAGGTTGCCCACTCTCACCACTATTATTCAACATAGTTTTGGAAGTTTTAGCCACAGCAATCAGAGAAGAAAAAGAAATAAAAGGAATCCAAATCAGAAAAGAAGAAGTAAAGCTGTCACTGTTTGCAGATGACATGACACTATACATAGAGAATCCTAAAGATGCTACCAGAAAACTACTAGAGCTAATCAATGACTTTGGTAAAGAATCAGGATACAAAATTAATGCACAGAAGTCTCTTGCATTCCTATACACTAATGATGAAAAATCTGAAAGAGAAATTAAGGAAACACTCCTGTTTACCACTGCAACAAAAAAGAATACCTAGGGATAAACCTACCTAAGGAGACAAAAGTCCTGTGTGCAGAAAACTATAAGACACTGATGAATGAAATGAAAGATGACACAACAGATGGAGAGATATACCATGTTCTTGGATTAGAAGAATCAACATCATGAAAATGACTATACTACCCAAACAATCTACAGATTCAATGCAATCCCTATCAAACTACCAATGGCATTTTTCACAGAACTGGAACAAAAACTTTCACAATTTGTATGGAAACACAAAAGACCCCGAATAACCAAAGCAATCTTGAGAAAGAAAAATGGAGCTGGAGGAATCAGACTCCTGGACTTCAGACTATACTACAAAGGTAGGGTAATCAAGACAGTATGGTACTGGCATAAAAACAGAAATATAGATCAATGGAACAGGATAGAAAGCCCAGAGATCAACCCATGCACATATGGTCACCTTATTTTTGATAAAGGAGGCAAGAATATACAATGGAGAAAAGACAGCCTCTTCAGTAAGTGGTGCTGGGAAAACTGGACAGCTGTATGTAAAAGAATGAAGTTGGAACACTCCCTAACACCATACACAAAAAGAAACTCAAAATGGAGTAAAGACCTAAATGTAAGGCCAGACACTATCAAACTCTTAGAGGAAAACATAGGCAGAACACTCTATGACATAAGTCACAGCAAGATCCTTTTTGACCCACCTCCTAGAGACATGGAAATAAAAACAAAAATAAACAAAGGGGACCTAATGAAACTTAAAAGCTTTTGCACAGCAAAGGAAACCATAAACAAGACTAAAAGACAACCCTCAGGATGGGAGAAAATATTTGCAAATGAAGCAATTGACAAAGGATTAATCTCCAAAATATACAAGCAGCTCATGCAGCTCAATCAAAAACACAAACAACCCAATCCAAAAATGGGTAGAAGACCGAAATAGACATTTCTCCAAAGAAGATATACAGATTACCAACAAACCCATGAAAGAATGCTCAACATCATTAATCATTAGAGAAATGCCAATCAAAACTACAAGGAGGTATCACCTCACACCGGTCAGAGTGGCCATCATCAAAACATCTACAAACAGTAAATGCTGGAGAGGGTGTGGAGAAAAGGGAACCCTCTTGCACTGTTGGTGGGAATGTGAACTGATACAGCCACTATGGAGAACAGTATGGAGGTTCCTTTAAAAACTAAAAATAGAACTACCATACGACCCAGCAATCCCACTACTGGGCATATACCATGAGAAAACCATAATTCAAAATGAGTCATGTACCATAATGTTCATTGCAGCTCTATTTACAATAGCCAGGACATGGAAGCAACCTAAGTGCCCATAAACAGATGAATGGATAAAGAAGATGTGGCACATATATACAATGGAATATTACTCAGCCATAAAAAGAAACGAAATTGAGTTATTTGTAGTGAGGTGGATGGACCTAGAGTCTGTCATACATAGTGAAGTAAGTCAGAAAGAGAAAAACAAATACCATATGGTAACACATATATATGGAATCTAAAACCAAAAACTGGTTCTGAAGAACCTAGGGGCAGGACAGGAATAAAGATGCAGACCTACTAGAGAATGGACTTGAGGACACGGGGAGGGGGAAGGGTAAGCTGGAATGAAGTGAGAGAGTGGCATGGACATATATACACTACCAAATGTAAAATAGATAGCTAGTGGGAAGCAGCCGCATAGCACAGGGAGATCAGCTCGGTGCTCTGCGACCACCTAGAGGGGTGGGATAGGGAGGGTGGGAGGGAGGGAGATGCAAGAGGGAGGAAATATGGGGATATATGTATATGTATAGCTGATTCACTTTGTTATAAAGCAGAAACTAACACGCCATTGTAAAGCAATTATACTCCAATAAAGATGTTAAAAAAAAAAAAAGTGAATAGGACTGTTAAAAAAAAAAGTTATGTTTAGTCTACACTGCAAAAAAAAAAAAAAAATAGAAAACCAATGATGACCAGGAGTTTCTGACCACATCCCAGTTTTCAAAAAGTTATTATTCTTTTTAATTGTGGTAAAACAGAACATAAAATTTACCACCTTAGGTATTTTTAAGTGTACAGTTCAGTAGTGTTAAGTACATTCACATATTGTGAAAAAAAATTTCACACTTATAAAATTATGATCGTAACAATTTTTTTAATTATTTAAGAATTTAAAGTCATCTAAAACAAATGTATGTCATTTTTAATTTTTTGTAGTCCGTCCAAATCTTTGCACACTTATCTATTGTAGATACATCTATTGGAGACTTACTATATACTAATCTGCTCTTTCCAATTATTTAAAATGTTTTAGGGGCTTCCCTGGTGGCGCAGTGGTTAGGAGTCTGCCTGCCAATGCAGGGGACATGGGTTCGAGCCCTGGTGCAGGAGGATCCCACATGCCGCGGAGCAACTAAGCCCTTGTGCCACAGCTGCTGAGCCTGTGCTCTAGATCCTGCACACTGCAACCAAGAGTGGCCCCTGCTCGCCGCAACTAGAGAAAGCCCGTGTGCATCAGCAAGGACCCAATGCAGCCAAAAATAAATAAATTAAATAAATAAATTAAAAAATAATAATATAAAATAAAATAAAATGTTTTATATTATTCCAGTTTTTAAAATAATAAGAAATGATATATCGAATGATGGTACTATAATAAATCTAATCATTTTCCAAGTATAGAAAGCTGACTTATAATTTCTTGCAAAGGTGATTAATACTGTAAATGAACAACTTGATGAATGTATTTTTTTTCCTTTGTGAACTATTTTCTTAGATAAACATCCAAGAATAGAATTATAGGGTGAAAACATGCAAACTCCATTTTTTTACTGCCATCCCATCCTTTTATTTTTTTAACTTAACCTCTCACATTCATCCCCAAACATATGGTTACATTTTTCTGTGCTCCCTTTATCATCTGTTTATTCCATCTCCTTGGGAAGAGAAAGAACTTTTTCTTAGCTCTTAAGTGGTTATAAGGAAGACAAATGCAGCAACATCATCAAATCCCTGATACCTCCTTCTCAGTCTCAGCATATTGTTTTTTACTTGCCAATGCAAGAGGAAAGTAGGCCTCTGAATGGTTTCATCACATATTCCTTTGTGTTATCAGCCAAAATCATGCTCATTTAAAAAGTCACAGACCAAAAAGCTCTTAGATTTTTGCGTGACTTAAAATGATTTTTATATATCAATAACACACAAATAAACAGAGTAGAAGGAAGTTTTAAGTACAGAAAAAGTAACAAATAGCAAACTCCAAACCACAGGATCTCTGTTTAAAATTATGCCTAATACAGCCTCTGTTTTGCAGAAGAGAAAAACCAGCCAAGTGCCTTTCTAAAACATTAATGGCTATCAGTCATTACATCACACATATGTCATCTGACACAATTAAACTTTTAGATTAGTAAACACTTTCCCCTGTTACAACAGAGGGTTAGTGTTCAAGCAGAGAAAAAAAAATCTTAGTACACATAAAAGCATCAAAACACAGCCAAACCATAGGGTAAGTCTAAATTTCCCCTATTTCAATTCAACCAACCAGTCCTGCTTTGACAAACAAATACACGTGAAAATTTTATAACATCAAAGAGAACTTATTTTCCAAAGCTTTTCTGCCAAATGCAATAAGCACTAGCATTTGATGGCAAAGAAACTGAACTTCAGTATCAGTTAAATTAACAAACTCACCTCTTCCTCTGATACCCAAGTTTCAGATGTAATACACATTTGGGGAACTCTCCAGAAGATTTTGTTACCTTCTGATAGGTGTATATACAATGAATATTGGATGACCATGAATATATACATATATACATCGTAAATATGTACAAATATTTTGCACAAATCTGTTTTTTCTTCAACCTGACTGTAGTTTTGCTAAAGAAAACCTATGATGTCTATTTCCCACCTGGAAATAATTGAAGTAAAAATGCCACATGACATATTAAAACATGGACTTTGGAATAGACGGCTTAATAACTGTGTAACACTGAGCAGGTTGTTTAACCCTGCTGTAAGTCTCAAGTTCTTCATCCATAAAATGGAAACAAGAATGCCACCCACAAGATGGCTGTATAAAACGATAAATAAATGAAATGTATCTCAGACTCAACAGATGCTCAATAAACATGAATTTCCCTTCTCTTCCCATACTTTTTTTCTTAGGTCCTCCAAAAATATATTCAGTTGGTCGACAAAGCAGGATTCCAATTATCCAAATGAGGAAATTTAGGTTTCTAACTGCTGAAAAAAAGAAATTCTTGACACAGTTACTTTCTTTCAACATTATGCCTCTAGAGCTAGAAGTAAAGGTGAAAGTTCTTTCAAAAAGTTAAGACTTTTTTTCCAAAATTCTAGAATAAATTATAGAAATTGTGGTGAGCAACTGGAAAATCCTCATTCACTGGAAACCAGATCCTTCCCACGTAAGAATCACGAGATGCTTTTCCCAGAGTGACAGTCCTAGTCCTCTCTTCTTGTCTCAGCTGTAGGATGACCTCAGTAAAGGGTGCTTGGTAGATGCCCCCAGTGAAGTCTGATGTGATGGTTAGTAGATACTATACAGGAAAGGCATGGTACTAAAAGTATAATGTGGTGCTGTGGTTTTGGGGTTCCTGTCCAATCAAAGATAAGGATATAAGAAATAACCTGCAATTAAAAACAGGAGAAAAGTGGTTGGCTGAACCTTTTGTGCACCAAAACTCATAACTATTCATGGTGCATCTTGAAGCCAGTGACCCACAGGATGGAAATCTAAAAAAAGGTTGCCACCCACAACATGCCTAGAGACAGCTAATTGCAGGATGATATTCTTAAATGAGATAACCCTTGTCACTTCATTGTCAGTTAACCAAGATGCCTTTCCCAGAAAGAAGCCTTTGAGCTATGCAGAGGAGTTCATTGATGCCCACTGCATCCCTTTCTGTTCATCTTTGGGGAAACGTACAGGTGGTTTTGGGGTAGTGGTAATAAAACCAGTATGTCTTTGAATTCTACTTTGTATTTGAGCTCCCAATTGTCTTGTTCTACTGATTAAAAATTAGTTAGTATCCCAACAGGGCAAGAACCACCTACATTATTTGAGGGGCCCAGGGCAAAATGAAAATATGGGGCCTCTTGTTCAAAAAGTATTAAGAATTTCACGACGGCTACCACAGAGCATTCAACCAAACACAGGGCTCTGTGACTGCATAGATCACACACCCATAACGCCCACCCTGGACAGGACTATGGTGGGGACCTACAAGGAGACTAGATAACAGATGCCATCCCCGAAACAACTGACCATAACTAAGCACATAGGCAAGTATTCAGGCAGTTTCACTAGCCTGAAAACAGCACAGACGCTCTGTTTGCTTTAAATAACTATTGACAAATCTAATATAAGAGAAATTATCTTTCAAATTCATAGACCATAACTGATTATGAATTAATAAAATTTCAATAACAACAAAAATTTAGGTTTCAAAGTTAAAAGTATAGAAAACCTAAGTTCAAGGATTCGGAAAGGTTGAAAAAAATTATCTTTCAAAACATTTTGCTCATTTAGTATATGCTCATTTAGAATTAGGGTAAATTGTAAAAATGCCCACAGTTCTCGACTCCTTAAATAAAGAAGCAGAGTCTATTTCCCCAACCCTTTGATCTGGGTTGCTCAAAACCAATGGGGAATGAGAGACATGGCACAGGCAGAGCCTTGAAGAATACTTGTGCACCGGGACCTGTAGCCACCATGTAAACAAGCCCAGGCCAGCCTGCCACACAGGAGAGACATGTGGTACAATCACCCCATCTAATTGTGAGCCAAATGCCAATATGTAAGTAAGCACATCCTACGCCATCCGGTCCCCAGCTGAGCAACCAGCTAACCAGAGACACGTGAGTGAATTCAAACAAGAACAGCCAACCATGGCCCAGGTCAACAGAACTGCCCAGCTGATTCAGAGACTCATGAACAATAATGAACTGTTGTTTTAAACCACTAAGGTTTGGGGTAGTTTGCTATGCAGTGAAATTGTTAAACGATACAAGTAGTATTTCAGCTCAGTAAGAGAAAAATGGATTATGCAGTAAGCAGGGGCTGAGACAACTAGCTCGCCATTTTTGGCAAGGAGATTAGATTCTCACTAAATTGCAGAATACATTCCAGATGGATTAAAAAAGTATATATAAAGAATGATAGCATAAAAATGTTAAAATAAATTATAGGTCGATAATACTCTTGGCGTGGGAAGACTTTCCTAGACAGAGAAACCTAAAGGAAAAAGATGAATAGACTTTATTATGTAAATACTTTATAAATTTTACTTGTCTAAAAAACATCATAAATAAAAATAAAAGGCAAATGACAAATTGGTAAAACTTCTTTTACATATGAAGAGAGATTGCATTCCTTACATACACAAAGTATTTTTTATGCATGACAAAAGTGTGCTAAAAGATTGCCACTCTTAATATACACAAAATAAGAAAAAGCTGAACTACCTGATATACTATTGAACAAAAGGTTCTATATATGTAAATCACAAAAGAAGAAATATAAATGGCCAATTAACATTTTTTAAATGTTCAACCTCACTGGTAAGCAAAGAAAGAAAGATTGAAATAACAGTCAAATTATTTTTTCAGTTAAGAATTGTAAAGATCAAAACAATAATACCTACAAAATAGACATTTTTATATACTGCTGGAGTAACTATAATTTAGTACATTTTTGCTAAGCAATATGTATGTGTACGTGTGTGTGTGTGTGTGTGTGTGTGTGTGTGTGTGTGAGTGAGAAATATTTTTTGATTGAGCAATTTTCCTTCTAAGAATACATCCAGATGAAACAATCAGGGATTTTGGGAAGATGGTCACTTGACCTTACGATCCTGATGCGCCTTTCCTTTTGGTATCCTCTCTGGAACCAAACACCCAAGGCAGTTACCCTAGAGGAGTTTGGGGGTGCCCCTGAGGATACATGATCTTCATGATTCTTAGCTGAGATCTAGATTTGTGATGCCAACAGATAGCGAAGTTTCAGAAAGATGATGTATTTTAACCTCTTTTTTCTGACCAATGAATAGCACCATTTTTGAGATGGTGTAACTTATTAGTCAAATAAAGATGAAAAACTATCCTCAGAATTGTAGTTAACATTTGTTGAGAGATTATTGTGTTCCAAGCACTATTCTAAGCAATTTATGTCTTTACACATTTCAGTCCTCACAACAACCCAATGAAGGAGGCACCATTCTACAGATGGGAAAACCGAGGTTTAGGAGGGTTTTGGCTTTCTTTTTGTTTAAGTAATTTGCCCAAGGTCACAGAGCCAGGGCTGGAATACAAGTAAGCTGTCTCTAGACACAGAGTTCTTAATCATTATACTAGGATAAGTCAGATACGCCACTTCAAACCCTGGAACATTTATTAGCAACCATTTAAAGGAAACAATGTTGGATGTCTTACCGCAACCTTAGAAGCAGTGGCTTTCTCTAACAGGGTCTTGCTGGACCAGATTCAAAGGCACCTACATCCCAAGTCATTCGAAGATTGGAGGCCCACTTCACTGGCCTCACCATGTAAACTAGTGGTACCCAGAGTTTCTGCTAAACACCAAGGGCACAGAAGCCATTCTGCCCTCCCACCCTGACCTTACCTACTCCTGTACCTGGTAAATTGACTTTTTGGTTCCTAAATAACAATAGCTATCATTACTGAGTGCAGAGCTAGTAAGCCAAACTTTGACCTCAGAACCTATGAACGTACCATCACTAACCCTATTACACGAGTAAATATACCATACCAACTATTTCACATTACAGCCAACTCAGCAATGCTTAATCATTCGTATATGAAGGGACTTGGGCTTCACTTTCAGTTTGTCCTAAGGACTTTATTGGAATTCATAGCAGTTGCTGGACATGTAGCACCCATAAGACCCCCAAACTTCCTCAGTTCTACATTTCTACATCCTATCCTCACTGTTCAGAGGATACATTTTATGAAAGAAATTTTGTTTCCAAGAGAAAGAACCCAACAATTATGTAAATGGAAAATGAAGACAAACTTTTCATGCTTCTGGACAGGTATTAATACTGAAAGATCTCAAATAATTCTCATTACACTTAGAATATGATGAAATTTAACCTCTGTATCTGCATTGAGATATTTCAACAGATGATTATTTCATATTTAACTTTGGCACACACATACTCACAAAAAAAGAATAGAAAAGATTTCTTTAGTCAAGAATTTTCAGCGATAAAACCTTCCTAGCTATGACAGTTTACCTGAGTCCTCCAACAATATTATTTAGGAAGCGAGAAGAGTTTCATTTTTTTAGTGGCTTTTGAGGATTTTAGAATAAATCATCCTAATGATTCATGAGCCTGAACTGAAGGAATTCTCTGCTGCTCTGTTCTTTGTAGGATTGCCCTTATCCAAGACATCCAGTTTCAAGAAATTATCTTAGTGGCAAGAAAGCATTCATTCCTAGAACAAATGTTTATTAAGCACCTATAACGTGACAAGAAATGTATTGTGCTGAGAATATAGTAGTGAGTAAGACAAAAGAAAAAAAAGGTCCCTGCCTTCAGAGAGTTTACACACTAGTTTTAGGAGGATACTGACTTCTGCTTCTATTTTCACATAAACCAATTATCACCACTTCATTAAATGATGACAATATAGCATCTTCCTGATGCCTGGTGATAAATGGACAGGAAGTAAATTTATCAATGCACAGCTCAGAATGCTTATCCAACTAAAACTAAAGTGGCACTAAGATCCACAGAAAAGAGAAAATTAAAAGCCCCTTGCACATGAGAAAACAAGGACTCCACACAGGTAGTAGAACTAATTTTAAACTGACACATTAGGAAAACACTTTACAAATCTAGTGACACTCATGCAATGGTGTTATGCCATGGAGAGTAAGAGCAGGCTCTAGCACAAATCATTATTTCATGATTGGCTAATCTGCCAAGTAAATCATCCAAGTAATCTGCCCCCTAGCCAGGCAAAGTATAAAGATAAGTTTACACTAAACCAAAGGTATGTGATAGTGAGGTATGTCATACACCTGTCTAGTCACAATAGAATTGTCTAAAAGGGATTTTTCTCAGTGTTAGACTCAGGAGTTAAAACTATTAAAGCATTAAAACTATTTTTAAGATTTATCTTTCAATAAACTGTGCTTTTCCATACTGCAGAATGTCTATATTACAGAATACTATGCAGCCATTACAAATAGAGAAGTAGATCTACACAGTGTGAAAAGAGCTCCAGTACATACTGTTGGAAGAAAAACAAAAAAGAGAGGCAGACTAATACATATAGTATGATACTATTTATGAATTTTTTAGCCTCACAAAACAACATTTTGTTTTTGAATGCAAAGAGGTCTAGAAAGACACAAAAACATACAAAAGTGATTATATTTCTGAGAAGATGATAAAGAACTAAGTTCAAGAATTTAGCATTTTGTATAATCTTAATATATATAATAAAACTGAGTAGTAAATTGCATTAAAACTAACTCAAATTTCTTATAGTATTCGTATGTTTCTTTCAAAAGTTTGTTCATTCTCTTTTTTGATCTAAAAAGAATGGAGACTTAACACATAGATTCAAGCAAAACTCTACGGTTTTGATCATCTTGTCCATATTAAAAATCATGGAAAAACCCAACCTGGAGTTAAGCAGAAAAAAATAAACCCCAGAACTGAGAATGCATAAAAGACAAAGAAAGTCTTGCTATATAGAAAATATGGAAAGCATTAAATCAAGCATCCTCATCAAACCCCTTTAAAGACCCCTCTGCCATTGCGTCCACAAAAAGATACAGCACCATTAAAGATAAGATTCAGCGTTTCTTCAGCCCCAAGTGCAGGTGTGGCAGGAAACCTAAGAATGAGATAGGTCATCAAAGAGATATGAAGAAGAAGGAGGAGGAAAAAAAGAAAGAAAATGAAAAACAAACCAAAACAAAAAGTGTACCGAAGAGAGAAAAAAGAAGTCTGGAACAGAAAGAGCGTTAGTGCCTACTAACCTAAGAGTCACATAGTTGCTCCAGCACAAAAGAAATTGGCAGTCTATATTTGTAGAACAATTTACCAAGCATTTCTACATCCATTATGGAATAGAATCTTTGCAACAACACAGTGAGTAGTTATTCCATTTTACAGAAAGAAACTGAAGTTCTGGGAAGGTAAAGGAATTGCCAAAAGCTGCATAGCTAATAAGTGACAGAACTGGGGTCTTTGGACTTCAAGCCCAGTGTTCTTTCCAATACCCTACTATTGCTATAGACTGTCCCTCGAATTGCTACTAATTTTCAAATAACCATGAAAATTTCAAGAAGCAAATGTATTATCAACACATTTATTGATGTTTACATGGTAAGCTATTTTTCTTTCCTCTAGAAAAGCCAACTATAAAAAAAAATACCTGATTCATTCTTTCAAAAACAACAGAATGTTGTAGAGAGCAGTGGACGGGAGGGGAGTTCTGTTAATAAAAGGCAACATGAGGGAGTCTTGTGTGATGGAGCTGCTTGGTGTCTTTAATGTGGTGGTGGACACACAAACCTGCATGTGTGATAGAACTATATAGAACTTAATACACCCACAAATGAGTATAAGTAAAATTGTGGAAATCTGAATAAAATCTATAGATTTTATCAATGTCAATACCCTGGTTGTGATATTATACTATAGTTTTACAAAATGCTACTGCTGGAAGAAAGTGGGTAAATGATACATGAGATTTAGCTGTATTTTTTGTTATAACTGCATGGGAATACACAACTATCTCAACAAAAAAATTCAATCAAAAAATCAACAGAATATTCATATCACCAACACTGATTTTGAAACAGATCAGTGATATTGTATAGAAATATGAGAAGACATAATGCAGTTATTCAAAGCTGACTTCTTTATAGTGGAACTGGCAGAGCCCTTACCCATGAAATTTGAATTTTAAAAATTATTATTTCAAGCCTGAGATGATAATTTTGAATGGTTTTTGAAGACATAATACCTTAAGAGTGAGACTCAGATCACCCTAGTCATGCAAATGATAAACCACTGGTAGAAGGACGAATCAGGAAGAGGAAGAAAACAGTCTTTTTGATTTAGAACAAAGGGCTATTTAAGAATTCCATCTCATGACCAACAGGCACATGAAAAGATGCTCAACGTCGCTAATTATTAGAGAAATGCAAATCAAACCTACAATGAGGCACCACCTCACAACGGTCAGAATGGCCATCATTAAAAAGTCTACATATAACAGATGCTGGAGAGGGTATGGAGAAAAGGGAACCCTCCTACACCGTTGGTAGGAATGTAAGTTGGTGTGGCCACTATGGAAAGCAGTATGGAGGTTCCTTAAAAACTAAAAATAGAGTTGCCATCTGATCCAGCAAGCCCACTCCTAGGCATATATCCAGACAAAACTATAATTCAAAAAGATACATGCACCCCTACTATTCATAGCACTATTCACAATAGCCAAGACATGGAAACAACCTAAATGTCCAGTGACAGATAAATAGATAAAGAAGTTGTGGTACATATATACAATGGAATACTACTCAGCCATTAAAAAGAATGAAATAATGTCATTACAGCAACATGGATGGACCTAGAGATTATCGTACTAAGTGAAGTAAGTCAGAAAGAGAAAGACAAATACCATATGATATCACTTATATGTGGAATATAAAATATGACATAAATGAACTTACCTACGAAAGAGACTCACAGACGTAGAGAACAGACTGGTAGTTGCCAAGGGGGTGGTGCAGGATGGATTGGGAGTTTGGCATTGGCAGATGCAAACTATTATATACAGAATGGATGAACAACAAGGTCCTACTCTATAGCACAGGGAACTATATTCAATATCCTGTGATAAACCATAACAGAAAAGAATATGAAAAAGAATGTATATATGTATAACTGAATCACTTTGCTGTACAGCAGAAATTTACACAACATTGTAAATCAACTACACTTCAATAAAATAAATTTTAAAAAAAGAATTCCATCTCAAAACATCAACTGACATAAAACTAGAAGTGTAATCCAATTGCTCTGTAAGACAATTTGAGAATTATGATGATAATTATGGGATGTACCAAGAATTGTCCAATAATAACACTAATCCTAATAGCTACTATTTATCAAGCATATCCTATGTGCCTGGCATTAAGCTGGCTGCTTCACATAAACGATGGAAAATCCTCACAACAACCCTGGGAAGTAAAATATGGACGGATCTAATCTAATTTACTCAAGGTCACATAATTAGAAAGTGGCAGAGCTTGACTTTAAATTCTGACTCTAAAGCTTGTGTGCTATTTGCTGCTCCATAATACATAGGAAAGAAATACCTCATCTTGATAGTCTGGTGCATGACTCTAGGGTGAGGGAAAAAATTATATCCAGTAGTATAAAACTATCACTGTTATTATACTAACCTGCTTGTAAGTTCCATCTAGCAAGGTGTCCAGGTGTTGGAGAGGAGCAGGTGTTTTATCTTTGAACCTTGTTAACAGCCGGCGTTGAATGGCCCGAAATTGTACAGCTCTTTCAGATAAGAGTTCTTCTAATTTTTCACCATTTATCCGCAACTACAATGAAGAATTTCTTTAATTCAGGTTAAATGTGCACAACAAAACGTGTCTAAGGATACTGGCAATGCCAATAGAAGTTTGAAAAGAGTAAAGAAGAAATTTAAGTGTGTTACAGAGTTAAGAGAATTAAAAGTGTGATATTTGATACATGAATACATAGATGATACAGTGAAATAGGTCAAATGGAAATTTAGTAAAAATGGCGCAGTTGTCATTGGGGTAAAGATAGATCATTCAATAAATGTTTGTGATAACTGATTAAATACATAAGGGAAAAAAGGAATAAGGATTTTTCCCCCAGTCTTTACAGCAAAATCAATTGCAGAGGAATCAAAAGTTTAAACACAACAAAGCATTAGAAAATTATATTTTTAAAAATAATCTTAGCATGAGACAGATCTTTATAAGTCAAAAGTCAAAAGCCACACATACGCAAACACACACACACCCCTGATAAATTACTAACTAAAACAATTTTTTTTAATTCTACATGGTTAAGAAAAAAAGTAGAGAAAAACATTATAAGTAAAGTGATAAGACAAACAGCAAACTGCAAAAAATAATAGTAATAACCACAGAGACAAAAAAACATGCCTATAATATCTAGAAAGCATCTACAAATTGATAAAAAAGGACCACAACCCAAACAAATGAGTAAGAAAAAGAGCAACAATCCAATAGAAAAGTGGGCAAAATTCACAGAAAAGTTAATACAAATAGCTCTCAAACATACAGCATTTGACCTGGCAATCCCACTTCCAGGAATTTATCCTAGGGGTGAGCTTGCAAAAAGTAATGTACACACAAGGATATTCATTATAGGATTTTTTCTGTTGCTATTATAGTAAGATAATGTTAATAATCAAAATACTCATCAATAGAGGAACAGGTTGAATAAATAAAGAGGACTTTGCAGGACCACCAGGTACTGATAAGCAATGCTAGCCAAAGATGCATTGAATGAAACAAAGCAAAAAAGAAATACAGAATATCATTCACTTATTTTTTTTAATCTATATAGTAACATAGTTGTGACTGCATAGAATAGTTCTAGAAAGGTAACAAGAAATTGTACACCAAAAATTGCCTCCAAAGAGGAGACTGAATAGTGGGAGGATGAGAATCAGAAATGACTCTTTTCAGTATAACTCTTCTCATAACTTTTGAATTTAATATTATTAAAATAAAGAAAGCTAGTCAAAGTCATAGGGAACACTCCATGAACCCAGATCATGTGAACTGCTAATTCAACTTAACAAAACAGTCATAACTAGTTCTGAAGTAAATACCATATTCAAAATGTTCAGAAATCAAACATATTATAATTTACATTTCTGATATCAAACCAAACTTCCTTACCTTTTCAGTGCATGTATGGAGAACAGACACATGATTGGAAAAAAAACTTGGAATTTTATTAACTTCTTTTAACCCCAGTTTCAGAAGCATTAAGTAGCTAACTAAATCAAAGAATATTCTCTTGAAGGAAAAAAAAACCTTTCATTACCAAAAGTTAAGTGATATAACAACTAAATTTTTAAAAAAGAATATTAGAGTTATCAATAATTCACCCTTTTAATTGTATGATTTCCTGCTATAATATTTTATTTCCTCAATTCATGAAACAAAATATTTTTTAAATATTCTCAAAACTGAGACATCAGCCAGGTTATCATTCCTTTGAACGTGTAACAAAACAGCAGTGATTGAAATGTTTTCACGTCAGAATTTCAACATTTAACAAATATTTATTGATCTTAGTGCCACACAGTGTTCTAGACTCTAGGAATTACAACAATGAATAAAACAGACAAAAATTCCTGTTTTCATGGAGCTTACACTAAGCGACACTTAGATTCCAAAAACCACCTTGATTCAAAGTTTAAAGTCATATTAAAAAAAAATAAGTGGAGCGGGGCCAGAGAGCAAAGGAAGTATAAGCAAGCCCTTTCTAACTGTGTAACAAAAGTGCCTATAGTTCACCACATTCCCCAAGTCCCTCCCCAGAAAGGAAATGTCCCTGAGGTAGAAACTCCAGGGATTTACTAGCCAGCAAATAAGGCGGGGAGGAGGGAGGCGGACTGTATGTCAAACATAGTCAATTAGAATCTAATATTTTCGATTTTAAATATTACAAATAGGTAATTAGTATAGTCTTTCTGTGGACTGTCTTCCATAAGTCACTGGACCCCAGTTTTGCACAGTGAAGCAGGAATTTCTTAAGATATATTCTAGAGAATTATAAAGGTTCTCAATACTTAGCGTACCTAAACATATTTCCCGAACTATTGATTTTGGTGCCACAATTTGATCAAAGTATACTGTCCTATACAATATTATCAGCTTAGATGAGGGAAGACCCAAATAAATTCAATTTATTTGATAATGACGTGTTATCTGCAATTGGATGGTATGCACTGAAATTTTCCCTTTATGTTCACACTGTATTCAAAGAAGTCTTTATTTGTAGGTTAAAGTCAATGCTCTTAGAATGTTCAAGGGACTGAACATTAAGTAGAATGTTCATGTGAATGACAATTTACATGACGTATTCTCTCTCTCACTCTCTCCCTCTCTCTCTCTCTCTCTCATCCTCTCTCTCACTAACACACACACACACGCGCATGCACACACACACATGCACCATAGTTTACAAATTGAAATGCAAAAACCTATTGATTCCTTAAAAAGTAGCCACTCTAGGGAACCAATGTTTCCTTAAATAAAGTACAAACTTGTTCTGAAATTCCTCTTTGTAATTCCCTACACGGTCTACTTATAGGCAAATAAGAAGAGCCTGGTGAATTTTTTTTTAACACATGGGACTTAAAACAATGACTTTCATTGTCCAATTTTTTTCACAAAACATGACTCCTGACTATTTCCAAATATCAAATCAATCTTCAAAGGATGAAGATTTGACACCCTCAAGATACTCAAGAGAATCTAACACAGGCTCTGAAGGTACTTCCAAAGAAGAAATGCAAACATATCCAGGCAACAAAGTCACTGTCAGATCTCATTAATTTAGACATTTAATCATTCAGCATTTACTAAGCACCCATTGTGCCAGATACTGGAGAATATTTTATGTGATTAACCCTCATTCAGAGGCAGAAGTTCTGGTGTGCTTGTTAAAAATGAAAAGGAAAAATCACTTTACTTTATAATCACACCTCATTTATGGCCTGCTAGAATTAGTTAGCCAAATGGCTGCCAATAAGCTCAAATAGTTTTAACACTGGGTTATTGGGGTCAAAGGTTAAATCCCCATGTGGGAGAATTAAACCAGCTCTGTTCTGAGGCCAGACCACAGCTCCAGGCAGCCACTCTGTAAAAGTCTGCAATTGATCACAAACTGGGCAAGAGGGCAGGAACAGATTCACAACCCCACCAGCCACATAAGAATAACAACTTGACGTACACGGCCTAATAGCATGTATACTAGAATCCTTACCTCTATAGCATCTTTCTTTCATATATTGAAAAATTACAGATGATACGGGTTATGATCATACACACCTCAAAATGATGATCGATCAACTCAAAATATTCTTGAAGGGGCATAGATCCAGAAAAAGAACATGCGAAATCTTTGATTCCCTGTTTTTCAAAATATTCCTGAAGGCGGATAATAAGCTCATTTGTTATGAGCCAAAGATCCTCAAATTGTTCACTCTGGATGCGATATCGTTCTAAGGAGAAAAAATAATTAAGGAAAAGGCTTATTAACACATAATTAGTAGCTGAAACTACATGAATTATCACTAACTCTGACATGAATGCCAAAAGGACAAGGATTTCTTTTTTGGAATATAGATACAATTTCTACTGGCTTAATAAAAATAATTCTGGGGCTTCCCTGGTGGCGCAGTGGTTGAGAGTCTGCCTGCCAATGCAGGGGACACGGGTTCGAGCCCTGGTCTGGGAGGATCCCACATGCCACGGAGCAAATGGGCCCGTGAGCCACAATTACTGAGCCTGCGCGTCTGGAGCCTGTGCTCCGCAACAAGAGAAGCCACGACAGTGAGAGGCCCGCGCACCGCGATGAAGAGTGGCCCCCGCTTGCCGCAACTGGGGAAGGCCCTCGCACAGAAACGAAGATCCAACACAGCCATGGATGGATAAATAAATAAATAAAATAAAATAAAATAAAATAAAATAAAATAAAATAAAAATGTTTATTAAAAAAAATAATAATTCTGCCTTATCGTGATTTTCTGCATCAACAACTTAACATTTTCAAAGCTCATTCCAAAGGTATGTGGTCACAGCAGCAAGCTGCACAGTCCTTTTAACTATGTATCTTATAATAGGTTTCAGTATGGTAAAAACACAAAATTTGGATCCTTCTAAAAAGAGCTTTACTCAAAAGGTAAAAAACAAACAAACATAACAAAAAAAAAGGTAAGAAAACAGCCATTGCAAAAGTACAACCTGGTATCATTAGTCTGTTTCAAAAAATTGATGTGAAATAAAATTTATTCTATAGAAAGCCCACATCCTGGACACAGTAGCCAGCTTAAATCCCTGTAATCGTAATCAAAGTTTTCTATTTTTCTAATAGTTCTTTCATTTGAAGAGAGATTTTGCAATAAGACCCTTCCCCAATTATAAACCTTGGTTCCCTCCGTTCCCTGACACATCAGCTCCAAGACAGCCAAAGTCTTGTCTATCTCCTACCCTGATGATGATGACAATGATGATGACAGCAGTGACAATAACCACATCTATGGTGAGAGCAACTACGATAAGAGCACCAGCTATGCATCAAGCACTATTAACTACAACAACCCATTTTTTATAAGAAGGAAAACCAGGCACAGAGAATTTCAGAGACTTGCCACAGGTCACAAAGCAATTTAAATGTCAGACCTATAATTCATGATATATATCCTTCTTCCCCAATTGTCTAAACTCTACCTATTCTTCAGGATCTGGCTTCAGTCTCACCTACCCCAAGAAACCTTTATTTCTCTACCATCTGTAGAAGCCTTATATGTGCCAATCACTATCTAAAGCACTTCACATTCACTCTCTTGTTTAAACCTCAACAGCCCAATAGGCTACTGGCTATATAACAATAGCCCCATTTTACAGAAGAATAAATCTAGTGACAGAAGAGTTTAAATAATCTGCAAGGTCACCTAGCCAGTTAGTAACAGAGCAGGGATTGGAACTTTAGCAATTAATCCAAAGATTATCTATCAATTTTAAGCACCTCATAACATTGCATTTCTCTGAATTTATATAGAGAATTCTACAGTTTACTATGCACTTAATACATACAACCATGTACCCTTATTTAACTTTCCAGATGATTATATTCAGTCTCTGCAAAAAGACTGTACACTTTTTGAGATCAAAGTTACCTATTTTATTTAGTTCACCATTTATTGAACAACTATTATGTGCAATTTCATAGAGAAAGAAATGTTGGGGGTACAAAAATTAACTTAGTCTTTTTGCTTAAGGAGCTTAAGGTAATACGATACGTGCATGTGAAATATTTATTTATATTCCCCATGGTACATTGACAAATTCTATAAATATATTACCTCTTTAAATTGGTTTTTAACTTCAATTTGTCATCCTCAGCCAGAATTCAAGAATATATCTGCTCTCATTCCCCTAGTCATACTCTTTTCACTTCTATAAGGAATAAAATACACTGAGTATGCCTGCCATGGTGCATTGCAAACACCCTGGTATTCTCTGCTGTCATATCATTCCCCTTGGAGCTTCCCCACTCTTCCCCTCACTCCAGTCTTTTTGTTTTTTTTTTTTTAACATCTTTATTGGAGTATAATTGCTTTACAAAGGTGTGTTAGTTTCTGCTTTATAACAAAGTGAATCAGCTATACATATACATAAATCCCCATATCTCCTCCCTCTTCTGTCTCCCTCCCACCCTCCATATCCCACCCGTCTAGGTGGTCACAAAGCACCGAGCTGATCTCCCTGTGCTATGCTGCTGCCTCCCACTAGCTATCTATTTTACATTTGGCAGTACATATAAGTCCATGGCACTCTCTCACTTCGTCCCAGCTTGCCCTTCCCCCTCCCTGTGTCCTCAAGTCCATTCTCTACGTCTGCGTCTTTATTCCTGTCCTGTGCCTAGGTTCTTCAGAACCTTTTTTTTTTTTTTTTTTTACAATCCATATATATGTGTTAGCATACAGTATTTGTTTTTCTCTTTCTGACATACTTCACTCTGTATGACAGACTCTAGGTCCATCCACCTCACTACAAATAACTCAATTTCGTTTCTTTTTATGGCTGAGTAATATTCCATTGTGTATATGTGCCACATCTTCTAAGTGTCAATGGACACTTAGGTTGCTTCCATGTCCCGGCTATTGTAAATAGAGCTGAAATGAACATTGTGGTACATGACTCTTTTTGAATTATGGTTTTCTCAGGGTATATGCCCAGTAGTGGGATTGCTGGGTCGTATGGTAGTTCTATTTTTAGTTTTTAAAGGAACCTCCATACTGTTCTCCAAAGTGGCTGTATCAGTTCACATTCCCACCAACAGTGCAAGAGGGTTCCCTTTTCTCCACACCCTCTCCAGCATTTATTGTTTCTAGATTTTTTGATGATGGCCACTCTGACCGGTGTGAGGTGATACCTCCTTGTAGTTTTGATTGGCATTTCTCTAATGATTAATGATGTTGAGCATTCTTTCATGGGTTTGTTGGCAATCTGTATATCTTCTTTGGAGAAATGTCTATTTCGGTCTTCTACCCATTTTTGGATTGGGTTGTTTGTGTTTTTGATTGAGCTGCACGAGCTGCTTGTATATTTTGGAGATTAATCCTTTGTCAATTGCTTCATTTGCAAATATTTTCTCCCATCCTGAGGGTTGTCTTTTAGTCTTGTTTATGGTTTCCTTTGCTGTGCAAAAGCTTTTAAGTTTCATTAGGTCCCCTTTGTTTATTTTTGTTTTTATTTCCATGTCTCTAGGAGGTGGGTCAAAAAGGATCTTGCTGTGACTTATGTCATAGAGTGTTCTGCCTATGTTTTCCTCTAAGAGTTTGATAGTGTCTGGCCTTACATTTAGGTCTTTACTCCATTTTGAGTTTCTTTTTGTGTATGGTGTTAGGGAGTGTTCCAACTTCATTCTTTTACATGCAGCTGTCCAGTTTTCCCAGCACCACTTACTGAAGAGGCTGTCTTTTCTCCATTGTATATTCTTGCCTCCTTTATCAAAAATAAGGTGACCATATGTGCATGGGTTGATCTCTGGGCTTTCTATCCTGTTCCATTGATCTATATTTCTGTTTTTATGCCAGTACCATACTGTCTTGATTACCGTAGCTTGGTGTATAGTCTGAAGTCAGGGAGCCTGATTCCTCCAGCTCCGTTTTTCTTTCTTAAGATTGCTTTGGCTATTCGGGGTCTTTTGTGTTTCTATACAAATTGTGAAAGTTTTTGTTCTAGTTCTGTGAAAAATGCCATTGGTAGTTTGATAGGGATTGCACTGAATCTGTAGATTGCTTTTGGTAGTAGAGTCATTTTCACAGTGTTGATTCTTCTAATCCAAGAACATGGTATATCTCTCCATCTGTTTGTATCATCTTTAATTTCATTCATCAATGTCTTATACTTTTCTGCATACAGGACTTCTGTCTCCTTAGGTAGGTTTATTCCTAGGTATTTTATTCTTTTTCTTGCAATGGTAAATAGGAGTGTTTCCTTAATTTCTCTTTCAGATTTTTCATCATTAGTGTATAGAAATGCAAGAGATTTCTGTACATTAATTTTGTATCCTGCTACCCTACCAAATTCGCTGATTAGCTCTAGTAGCTTTCTGGTAGCATCCTTAGGATTCTGTATGTATGGTATCATGTCATCTGCAAACAGTGACAGCTTTACTTCTTCTTTTCTGATTTGGATTCCTTTTATTTCTTTTTCTTCTCAGATTGCTGTGGCTAAAACTTTCAAAACTATGTTGAATAACAGTGGTGAGAATAGGCAACCTTGTCTTCTTCCAGACCTTAGACGAAATGGTTTCAGTTTTTCACCACTGAGAATGATGTTGGCTGTGGGTTTGTCATATATGGCCTTTATTATATTGAGGTAAGTTCCCTCTATGCCTACTTTCTGGAGGGTTTTTATCATAAATGGGTGTTGAATTTTGTTGAAAGCTTTTTCTGCATCTATTGAGATGATCATATGGTTTTCCTCATTCAATTTGTTAATATCGTGTATCACATTGATTGATTTGTGTATATTGAAGAATCCTTGCATCCCTGGGATAAACCCCACTTCATCATGGTGTATGATCCTTTTAATGTGCTGTTGGATTCTGTTTGCTAGTATTTTGTTGAGGATTTTTGCATCTATGTTCATCAGTGATACTGGCCTGTAGTTTTCTTTCTTTGTGACATCTTTGTCTGGTTTTGGTATCAGGGTGATGGTGGTGGCCTTGTAGAATGAGTTTGGGAGTGTTGCTCCCTCTGCTATATTTTGGAAGAGTTTGAGAAGGATATAGGTGTCAGCTCTTCTCTAAATGTTTGATAGAATTTGCCTGTGAAGCCATCTGGTCCTGGGCTTTTGTTTGTTGGAAGATTTTTATCACAGTTTCAATTTCAGTGCTTGTGATTGGTCTGTTTACATTTTCTATTTCTTCCTGGTTCAGTCTTGGGAGGTTGTGCTTTTCTAAGAATTGGTTCATTTACTTCAGGTTGTCTATTTTATTGGCATATAGTTGCTTTTAGTAATCTTTCATGATCCTTTGTATTTCTGCAGTATCAGTTGTTACTTCTCCTTTTTCATTTCTAATTTTATTGATTTGAGTCTTCTCCCTTATTTTCTTGATGAGTCTGGCTAATGGCTTATCATTTTGTTTATCTTCTCAAAGAAACAGCTTTTAGTTTTATTGATCTTTGCTATTGTTTCCTTCATTTCTCTTTCATTTATTTCTGATCTGATCTTTATGATTTCTTTCCTTCTGCTAACTTTAGGGTTTTTTTGTTCTTCTTTCTCTAATTGCTTTAGGTGTAAGGTTAGGTTGTTTATTTGAGATGTTTCTTGTTTCTTGAGGTAGGATTGTTTTGCTATAAACTTCCCTCTTAGAACTGCTGTTTCTGCAACCCATAGGTTTTGGGTTGTCGTGTTTTCATTGTCATTTCTTTCTAAGTATTTTCTGATTTCCTCTTTGATTTCTTCAGTGATCTCTTGGTTATTAAGTAGCGTATTGTTTAGCCTCCATGTGTTTGCATTTTTTACAGACTTTTTCCTGTAATGGATATCTAGTCTCATAGTGTTGTGGTTGGAAAAGATACTTGATACGATTTCAATTTTCTTGAATTTACCAAGGCTTGATTTGTGACCCAAGATATGATCTATCCTGTAGAACATTCCATGAGCACTTGAGAAGAAAGTGTATTCTGTTGTTTTGGGATGGAATGTCCTTTAAATATCAATTAAGTCCATCATGTTTAATGTATCATTTAAAGCTTGTGTTTCCTTATTTATTTTCATTTTGGATGATCTGTTCATTGGTGAAAGTGGGGTGTTAAAGTCCCCTACTATGACTGTGTTACTGTCGATTTCCCCTTTTATGGCTGTTAGCATTTGCCTTATGTATTGAGGTGCTCCTGTGTTGGGTGCATAAATATTTACAATTGTTATATCTTCTTCTTGGATTGATCCCTTGATCATTAGGTAGTGTCCTTCTTTGTCTCTTGTAATAGTCTTTATTTTAAAGTCTATTTTGTCTGATATGAGAACTGCTACTCCAGCTTTCTTTTGATTTCCATTTGTATGGAGTATCTTTT
Source organism: Balaenoptera physalus (assembly GCF_965194825.1). Lineage (NCBI taxonomy): Eukaryota > Metazoa > Chordata > Mammalia > Artiodactyla > Balaenopteridae > Balaenoptera > Balaenoptera physalus. The sequence continues at coordinate 79,940,222 of NC_138887.1, read as the reverse complement.
TCCATCCCCTCACTTTTAGTCTGTATGTGTCCCTAGATCTGAAGTGGGTCTCTTGTAGACGGCATATATATGGGTCTTGCTTTTGTATCCATTCAGCCAGTCTATGTCTTTTGGTTGGGGCATCTAATCCATTTACATTTAAGGTAATTATCGATATGTATGTTCCTATTCCCATTTTCTTAATTATTTTGGGTTTGTTATTGTAGGTGTTTTCCTTCTCTTGTGTTTCCTGCCTAGAGAAGTTCCTTTAGCATTTGTTGTAAAGCTGGTTTGGTGGCGCTGAATTCTCTTAGCTTTTGCTTGTCTGTTAAGGTTTTAATTTCTCCATCGAATCTGAATGAGATCCTTGCTGGGTAGAGTAATCTTGGTTGTAGGTTTTTCCCTTCCATGACTTTAAATATGTCCTGCCACTCCCTTCTGGGTAGCAGAGTTTCTGCTGAAAGATCAGCTGTTACCCTTATGGGGATTCCCTTATATGTTAGTTGTTGCTTTTCCCTTGCTGCTTTTAATATTTGTTCTTTGTATTTAATTTTTTATAGTTTGATTAGTATGTGTCTTGGCGTGTTTCTCCTTGGATTTATCCTGTATGGGACTCTCTGTGCTTCCTGGACTTGATTGACTAATTCCTTTCCCATATTAGGGAAGTTTTCAACTATAATCTCTTCAAATATTTTCTCAGTCCCTTTCTTTTTCTCTTCTTCTTCTGGGAGCCCTATAAATCGAATCTTGGTGTGTTTCATGTTGTCTCATTGGTCTCTAAGACTGTGCTCAATTCTTTTCATTCTTTTTTCTTTATTCTGCTCTGCAGTAGTTACTTCCACTATTTTATCTTCCAGGTCACTTACCTGTTCTTCTGCTTCAGTTATTCTGCTATTGATTCCTTCTAGAGAATTTTTAATTTCATTTATTGTGTTGTTCAGCATTGTTTGCTGTTTAGTTTTTCTAGGTCCTTGTTAAATGTTTCTTGTATTTTCTCCATTCTATTTCCAAGATTTTGGATCACCTTTACTATCATTACTCTGAATTCTTTTTCAGGTAGACTGCCTATTTCCTCTTCATTTGTTTGGTCTGGTGGGTTTTTACCTTGCTCCTTCATCTGCTGTGTGTTTCTCTGTCTTCTCATTTTGCTTAACTTACTGTGTTTGGGGTCTCCTTTTCACAGGCTGCAGGTTCATAATTCCCATTGTTTTTGGTGTCTGCTCCCAGTGTCTAAGGTTGAATCAGTGGGTATGTAGGCTTCCTGGTGGAGGGGACTAGTGCCTGTGCTCTGGTGGATGAGGATGGATCTTGTCTTTCTGGTGGGCAGGACCACGTTGGGTGGTGTGTTTTGTGGTGTCTGTGACCTTATTATGATTTTAGGCAGCCTCTCTGCTAATGGATGGGGTTGTGTTCCTGTCTTGCTAGTTGTTTGGCATAGGATGTCCAGCACTGTAGCTTGCTGGTTGTTGCGTGGAGCTGGGTCTTAGTATTGAGATGGAGATCTCTGGGAGAGCTTTTGCCGTTTGATGTTACTTGGAGCCGGGGGGTCTCTGGTGGACCAATGTCCTGAGCTTGGCTCTCTCACCTCAGAGCCACCAGCCTGACACCCAGTCAGAACACCAAGATCCTGTCAGCCACAGGGCTTCAGTGTCTTTTTCATCCCCCCTCCTTTCACCTTCCTTCTCTGCCCTCCCTCACTCCAGTCTTATTCTGAATGTTGGTTTCTGCCCATGGTGCTGATCAGATGTTTTCCTCATTTCTCCTCATCAAAGATAGTAGGACCAAGGTCAGATATAACAATTTTACCTTTCTTTGTAAATGTCACTGAAGGTTTAATCCTTTAGAAGAAGGATAAAGAGAGCACAATTATGGAGGGGTGTGAGTAGAGAGGTAGAAGGGAGAATGCTGATGACAAAGTATGCTAGTATTAGGATCCTCTAAATCTGGAGTCTTACCAAAGGTAAGCTTGGGGTCCAACACAGTAAACCCAGACTGGTATTTATTCACTCTTTCATTCATTTATATAAGTCAGTGCAAGATGCTGGGGATAAAATCAGCAAGAATGGGAATAAAGCAAGAGCCTCTGCTCTCACGGAGCTCACCTTCGACCTGGGAAGATGGAGTGATGGGGGAAGAACAAACATGGCTTCTGCCATCACTGGGTCAGGGATACCCCATTAAGGTTGACTTTGCCACAAAAGTTCCAGGGCTTTCCCCCAGTGATATATAACTATTTTCAAGTATGTGACGGTCTATCACACAGCAGAAGGATTAGACAATAGCAAGGGAGCTGCAAAGGGCAGAAGGCACGATAGAATTATATCTTCAAGGCTGTCACTTCCACCTACGGCATGTCAGCCCATGCCTCCTTCAGCTGCTTTTCTGATCCCACCTACTTCATGTGGGCTTCTTACACCATCTTGTGGGCTTCCTCAGACAGGCTGGCCATCAGTAACTCCTCCAGCTCCTGTTCAAGGTGTTCCCACACCTCAGACAGCTGTTCATGGCCCTCATCTTTCAGCCTCAGCTCCTTCTGGGCAGTGTGAGCTCCTTCTTCAGGGCTCAAAGCCCCGCCCTTCTTGCAAATCTCCATGGAGATCCTGCAGGAATGCCTGTCAAGATCATTAGAGAAGAGCTACCTCCAGGGTTCATCATACTGAACAAGATCCTTTACTACTCCCAGATTCTGAGATCCTGAAAGTGAGACAACACACTGCCTCATTGCAGTCATTTCCTCTCATGTATACGTACCTTTTAATAAAATACTCAAAACGGTGCCTAAAATATATTAGGTGCTCAATAAATGCTATCCATTGTCATCGTTCTCACCATTATTTCCTCAGGGCTATTATAAACTAAAGAGCAGGGCTTCCATAATAAACTTCATAAGACCCACATAGAACCTAACCCAGTAACATTCAAATAGCAGATATGAAAAAAAAAGCGGCCTTAATAAAATGTGTTTTCCTTAGGATAGAATTTATTGTCATTTTAGATAGAGCTGTAAATTTTTACATAAATATTACAGCGCTGATATTTCAAAGGAAATTTAATTCATTTAGGTCCTAGAAGGATTTTGAATAGGCTTCCACATACAAGTAGAAAAACCTGGGGTAAAGCCTAAATATACATAAAGAATAAAATTTCTTATATATAAAGTGAAATAGGACTTCCCTGGTAGTGCAGTGGTTAAGAATCCGCCTGCCAGTGCAGGGGACACGGGTTTGATCCCTGGTCCGGGAAGATCCCACATGCTGCAGAGCAACTAAGCCCATGAGCCACAACTACTGAGCCTGCGTTCTAGAGCCCGTGAGCCACAACTACTGAGCCCGTGTGCCACAACTACTGAGCCCGTGTGCCACAACTACTGAAGCCTGCACGCCTAGAGTCCATGTTACGCAACAAGAGAAGCCACTGCCATGAGAAGCCCATGAACCGCAATGAAGAGTAGCCCCCTCTTGCTGCAACTAGAGAAAACCTGTGTGCAGCAACGAAGACCCAATGCAGCCAAAAATTAAAAAATAAAATTTAAAAAAAAATGAAATAAAACTACAGAGGAAGTTATCCATTCAGCTACAATTTTTCAATACAAATGAGTCACAATTTACAAATCTTAAAAGAGATGCACATAAACAACTGGGATTATTATGACACATTTTTTAAAAGAACTATGTCATCTGGCCCAAGATGCGAAAAATATACATCTCAAGATACCTGAATGAAATGATGGAGCAAGCCATGGGGATATCTGTGGAAACAGCATTCCCAGCCAAGTGAACTGTGAGTGCAAAGGCCCTGAGGCAGAAATGTGCTTTTAGGAACACTGAGGAAGCTAGCATGGCTGAAGCTGAGTGAGCAGTTTTTATGCTGCACTATAACGAGATAATACACCGGTTTCTATTAAATCACCTACGTAGGTACTGCAAGAAAATCTCATAATAAGGCATATTCTGGTATGTCCTGGCAAGTTTGTCCACCAAAAGTTAGTTTTATTAGTTAAGTTTTATTTAAAAGTTAAACATTTTATTAGAATTTATGACTGGGGGAAATATGGAGAGGATTCTCAGCCAAATACCAACCAGTACCCCAAGCTCAGCTGTCCACTGGCTGAGCTGATGCTGGGGAAAGACAAATCCAATTAACACCTATTCTAATGCCTCCGAGGAAGTGCTGGGTTTAGTCCCCATTCACAGCTTACACTGGGCATGGGTGTTTCATTAAGGAGAGCAGGGGATGTTGTGGGATAGCCAAGAAAGGCAGTGGTGCCCAAAACTCTTCCCCAGAGAGGGGAAGTGTTTATCTCTGCTACCTACAGCTGGAGCTCCTTCCTCACTCCTGGCAGACAACAAAATCCCTAATCCGACAAAATGATATGTGGGCAAGTCTAAACATTTCCCTTTATCTTTTATCTAGATTTGAATTATCTGAACAGAGGCCTGTGAACTCTCTGAGAAACCCATCTCAATCCCCTGTACTGGGCAATGACTTCCACTTTCTAAAGATAAAGTAACAGAGAAAAGTCGTGTACAATAGGTTCAAAGGAAAGAGACAAATGAGAGAAATGAAATGCAATTCCCTTTACAAAATAGCCATAATTCAAGACTATCTTTATTTGATAGTCTCAAAAAGATTCAAAGTTACTCTGCACCTACTCATTCAATTCAAAAGATATTAAATGCTAAGTGCTGGGGAAACAATGGGGAACAACACATACTGGTCCTGGTCCTCATCCTAGTGAGAAGGGCAGAAAATAAATAAGTAAATAACAAATAAATAGTTAAAAGTTATGAAAGGACTATGATGCAGATAAAAAGGGTGCTGTGATAAAGACTAATGGGTAAAATAGTTTTTATATTATTTCATATAATACAGCAGCTAAATAATACTAGCAGCTAAAATTTCACGAGCACTTACAATGTACCAGGAAATTGCTACATGCTTTTTAGGAATTATCCCATTTGATTCTCACACATTATAATTGTACTATTTTATCTCTGTTTTGTAGATGGAAAAAACAGGCACAGTAATTTTTTCAAAGTCATTCAAACGAACTCTAAGCCAGAGCCTGGAGCCCACACTCCTAACCATTTTGTGCATAAAGCTTGGAGCTTAAGGATGGGCAGAATAGCCCAGGTAGAGGGAATGGCAAGTTAAAAACTTCATGGTAGAAAAAGTCAGACATGTATCAGGAACTGAGAGAAGGCCAGAGTGAGGAAGAGAGTGCCCATAGATGAAGCTGGATGTTAGGCTAGGCCAGAACATACAGGGAGACCTATAAGGGTTGGTAAAAGTTTGGATATTATTATAAACACAAAAGATTTTAAGCCGGAGAGTGGCATGATATAATTTGTAATTGTTTGTTTCCTCGTTTTTATTACAAGAACTGCCGAGTAGAAAACGAATTGGAAAGGGACAAGATAGACTTAGAGTTAGGACATTATAACCATGACCAAGGTAACAGATGGTGGTAGCATATATAAGCAATTAAGGGTATCACATTAGGAAGGAAATCTCCAGTTTCTCAGGTCTTATCCCTGAGCAAAACTTAAAATGTAGTAAATTATTAAATCTATGACTTCAGTACAAATAAATCATCCAATCTTCAATTTCTTCATCCACACAAAGGGGAAAATAAAACGTACCTCACAAGGTTGGTATGGAGATCAACTATAGTGTTATATGGAAAAGACCTACACAAGCACAATTTATCTTGGTATTATAAAATTTAGATCAAGCAAAATTAGATGTTCAAAATACATTGGCTGAAAAAATTAAAACTTTGATACAAAAAGTGTGGAATGAAGTGAGTAAAAAATCTAAAGCTCAATGAAAAATTTAAATATAAATAAAATTCTATATATCCAGCAGGTATTTGCTATAGCCTGAATGTTTGTGTCACCCAAAATTCATATGTTAAGTCCTGATACCCAATGTGATAATACCTGGATATGGGGCCTTGGGGAGGCGATTATGTCATGAGGATTGAGCCCTCATGAATGAGATTAGCACCCTTATAAAAGAGACCCCAGAAATCTTTGTTGACCCTTCTGCCATGTGAGGACACACTGAAAACTCAGACATCTGTGAACAGGAAGCAGGCCCTTACCAGAAACCAAATCTACTGGTGCCTTGATCTTGGACTTCCCAGCCTCCAGAACTATTGGAAATAAATTTCTGTTGGGTAAAAGCCACCCCAGTCTATGGTATATTTTAGTAACAGCCCAAATGGATTAAGATAGTACTCCACTGTGATAAACTATAATACATGAATGTCACCAAACAACAAAAAAGTAAAAATCATAATAATAAACATTTAAATAGTGTGATATTTTCTGTAACTTTAACATTTGGGCCTCAATTATTTTCTTATTCATCAACACATGCGGGGGTGGGGGGCAGGAACAAATGTTTTAAAATAAAAAAACACCATCAGACTTGGGATTTAAAAATATAAACACAAGGGACTTCCCTGGTGGCACAGTGGTTAAGAACCTGCCTGCCAATGCAGGGGACACGGGTTCGAGCCCTGGTCTGGGAAGATCGCACATGCCGCAGAGCAACTAAGTCCGTGCGCCACAACTACTGAGCCTGTGCTCTATAGCCCGTGTGCCACAACTACTGAGCCCACGTGTCACAACTACTGAAGCCCGCACGCCTAGAGCCTGTGCTCCGCCACAAGAGAAGCCACCACAGTGAGACGCCCGTGCACCACAACGAAGAGTAGCCCCCACTCACTGCAACTAGAGAAAGCCCGCACACAGCAACGAAAACCCAACACAGCCATAAATAAATAAATAAATAAATAAATTTATCTTTAAAAATAATAAATAAAAATATAAACACGATATCTGCAAGTTGATTTTTTTTCAGATTACCAAAAATCAACAAGAATCAATGAGTTGAAGATTTATAAGGCATTATTTTGATTATTAAGCATATTCTCAGTACTAGTACTCCCAGGTAGTTAACATTGCCCTGGAGACTTTCCAGAGTACGCATTTCATGGAAAGGAGAAATGAAAATTTCTGTTTGCAATATAACATGAAAGAAGAAAGTTGTATTATAAAATATATCTTTACAATATGGTAATTAAAATAGCTGCCAAAATGAACATTCAATTTATTGTTTTATCTCTTTTCCTTTGCATCTTGTAATAGCAGCTCAGTGGAAATAACCATTTCAGCCTCCAAATGAAATAAATTTGGATGATTAGAACCCAGTCAATTGTCATTGCACCCTACTACAAATGGAGAAAATAATACATTTAACTAAGCAGGGCACAAAAGTGCATAATGTCAGTCTCTATTCATGTCAGAACATCTGAAGTTCATCAATATAAATAATGTTTGTATCCATATCATAAACAAAGCATCAATATAATTTATGATCTTTGGAAATTTTAAAATGTGAGATGGAAAAGCAGATGAATGCTTTTTAAACCAAAAGTTGGAAGAAATAATAGAAACAATTTCAGTAGATACTAGTATAATATTCTACATATACAACCTCTTCAATATTAGTAGAAACTGGGGATGGTTTCTGTAAACTTACTTTGCAAAAGGCTTTTTCCAAGCAGATTTATATAATATTCCCATTGTCCCTTGATACTACTGCTAAGATGTTCTAAGATAAATATTAATAGTAATATTATATTGATGAATCACTGTACACATTAAAGCACTCACAGTGGCATGAGGTGGGTGTCAGGTGAGTTTAGATTTGATCATGACACTTGTCCCTAAATTTTTTGGCTTTATTAAAGGACTATCACAGAGACCCTACTCTATGAACTTCCAGGCACAGAAGAAAATTTACTGATCTCTAAAAACCCCACACTTTATCAAGCATCTGAAGATAACTTTTTCTCTTTATGGAATGCCCTCCACCTAATAATCTCCTATTCATTCCTCAAGATCCTTCACAAATAAAATCTCTTATGGAATCTCATTCCTTTGGACTCCAACAGCAGCTAAAGTGTGCTTCTGTAAGCACATCAAGCATTCTGGTATCAGTTCGCTACCTGTTTGTCTCTCCCGTTAGCACAGAAGCTCCACAACAGCCACGACAGTCTCTATATCTAATACGTCTGCTGAATGAAAAATGAACAAAAGCACGTGGTCTACCCAGATGGAGTGGAGCAAGACTCTCACTTTCCTTGTTCTGAAGATATTTTGTTTAACACAGTTCAGGATCACATATGCTTTCTTTTGACAGATGCAAAACAAAAGGCTTTTTCAAGGCCCAACCCTTATTCACGTACATGACTACAATTCTTTCATTATACCTGAAAACAAAATAGTCAAAATGGATAAGCAAAGGACTTTTAAACTTGACCTTGTTCAATTCAATCACTCTTTCTAGCATGTTAAAATCTTTCAGGATATTGAAATGTTTAGTATATTAGTTATCCTTTCCATATCCCAAAGGCCTACCTGAGGCAACATAAATTTGCTATTTGCAATTGCTTAGCCCTACTTGTGACACTGAGAAGATGTATTTACTCAGCACTCATTGCTAATTACCAATTTAGCAGGGTACAGAAGTCTAAATTGAAAATCATTTCCCTCAGATCTTAGCGAAAATTTTTCCATTGTCTTCTAGCATCTAATGATTTTGATGTTAAATGCCGTCTTGATTCATGTTCCTTGAGTAGATTGTTTTTTCCTTTATAATCTTTGAAGATATGCTCCTGATTCTTAGTGCTCTAAAATTTCACAATAATATATCTGTATGTATTTCTTTTTCTCTTTCATTGTGCTAACATCAAATAGGCTCTTCCAATATCCACAACTGAGACATTTCATTTCCTAGAAATCCTTGTTTCCATTGGTTTTCTCTCCATCTTCACAACCCACTGCCCCAGTGTCACACCTTGCCTGATGAGCCTCTCATCAGAATCTGCAGTCTCTCTGAACGCTTTACATCAGCACTTCATTCATTCTCTGACCACCACCTTTTGTTCTTCTGGTTCACTTGCTCTATAACTCCTACTACTTCACTTCTTCAACCTTATCAAGGCTTGTGATCCATTGAACCCATTAAATTCTCACCATGTATCAGTTTTCTCTACTTTATTTCTCTTAGATTTAGTAGTCCATTATTACAGTGATTCTCATAAAAATATTTTATCTGAAATTCTCTGTTTCAAAATCCCAGCCCTGACTTTAGTTGCTTGGATACTGATAAACAAATCACTGCCAGGCAAAATCGTCTAAGGATGACTGGCTTCACTTCAAAATTCAGGATCTCAGACTTCAACATTGCCTTATATTTCATGAGTTTGCTTTCTTATTCTTCAAGACATCAGTGTCATGCCTTTTCTTTTTCAAATTTAGACATCATCAAAGCTCCCCTATCTTTCCATCAACAAATCTACAGAATCTCCCTGGACCTACATCTTGTCACAGTAAAGTTACAAAAGGCCTGTCCTTCAATTCTCCTCACCCTCCAGGCTCTGCATCCCACCCCTTCTCTCCTTCTAAAGGACTTCATTGCTTTGTGATCCCCTTCTTCCTGATCATCAGCCTCTCCCATTAATTCAATCATTTCAATTGCTATTCAAACATGTTCTAATACTGCTCATTTAAAAACAAAACCCACAACTCCTTCCAGCTACATTTTACTTCTGAATTACTGAGTTTGGTTGTCCAATTCTTACTGAAAATGCTAGATACTAAATTAGAGTGTGTAATACTAGACACTCTAAATTTATCCTTGGATTAAGCTGCAGCTTAGACTGTACTGCTTTGGGCTCATACAGAATTATACCTAGTAATTGCATTTTGTCATTATTTTTAAAGCTTTATGAAATTTGTTACTCATAAAGTATAATTATATAAGTATAACAATTATAACTATAAGAATAAGCTATGGAGACATTATTGAAGAAGCTATCTTTATGATATTCAGAAGAGAAACTTCATCCTGGACTCAGCATCAGTAAAGGCTGTGCATCTCCTGAACAATTGATTTGATTTGATCTTATGAACATTCTGAAAATTGGAACTAAAATGCTTTCTTGTTATTTTTAGACTGCTAGCATCTTATTGATTCTGCAGTATAATCTTTTTCTTATCTTTATTAATTTCCTGCTCTTATTTTCTCTCTCTGTTCCTTCAACTGTTTACTTTCTCCTTTCATATTTTGGAAATTTTTATAATTTATATATATACTTTAAATCCATTAAAAAAAAGGAACAAGGCAAAGTACAAATAGATATAGTAGAGAAAAAGACAAAAATAGATATATAAGAAAGATCAAGAAAAGTATGGAGACAAAAGGGGCAGGAAGGAAGAGGGAGAGAGAGGAGGTAGTGTCTGTTGTGCGAGGTAATAAATCACAAAGTGGATCTGGATCTTAAGAGAGTGCCATGGCAGGAATATATAAGTATTTAGTCAATAGCATATTTCTTCTGAAATTTCATTGTACTGAATCAGTAAAAATAATTGACTTCCATGTAGAAATATTCTATAATTCTGATTATAAAAATATTTGATTTCACAAAATGTGACCTACTGGTTATTTTTAACAAGTTTATAGAGGTAGCACTGATATACAAAGAATGTATATATTTAATACACACAATTTGATGAATTTGGACATATGTATATACCTGTAAAACTATCACTACAATCAATAATATACATAATTAGTAATGTAATATACATACATATATACATATATTAGTATATATTACATACATATATTAGTAATACACATACATTAAAAAGTAATATACATATCCATCACCTGTCTTATTATTTTCAATTTAGGTCTGTGGAAATCATTTTCAGAAATTTCGCTAGTGTAGAGTATTTTTCCTACATATTTTTATGTTCAATGCATTGGGATTTTTCAGAATTCACATAATAAACTCTAATTACATTGAACCATTACTTTCTGAAATTAAAAACTTATTCAGCTCCCCAGAGAAGGTGACTGGATACCTGAGCCAAAGAGCTGCATTCACTTTTCTCTTGTCTGCTCTGACTGATCTACACCAAATTGAACTAAAATTACCGCATAGTACGCTTCAAGACTGGTTGATTATCAAGCAGGTTTTAAAACCCACATAAAACACTATCCACGATCAAGGACAACTATATATGACATATGTAGCATTTGACTGTTTGCTAGGGAAAAAATAGTGGGTTCTTTCCATATGTAGGGTTTTTCTGTCCATGCAGATTTCAAGACAAAAGATTGTGTGACTTTCATAAAAAAGAAAAATGCCAAACAAATTGGATACAAATTACTTCATTCCTTTCTTGGGTATGAATGCACTGATAGAGCAGTAGGGAGCACCAATATCTGCCTAGACTCTGGAAAATTGTACTTCCTTATTTTATTTTTTTATTGGAGTATAATTGCTTTACAATGTTGTGTTAGTTTCTGCTGTACAATAAAGTGAATCAGCTATATGTATACATATATCCCCTCCCTTATGGACTTCCCTCGCCCGCTGCATCCCACCCGGCTAAGTCATCACAGAGCACCGAGCTGAGCTCCCTGTGCTATACAACAGGTTCCCACTAGCTATCTATTTTACACATGGTAGTGTATTGATGTCAAACCTAATCTCTCAGTTCATCCCACCCTCCCCTCCCCCACCATGTCCACACATCCGTTTTCTACATCTGCGTCTCTAACTCCTGCCCTGCAACTAGGTTCATCAGTACCATTTTTCTAGATTCCATATACATGCGTTAATATACGGTATTTGTTTTTCTCTTTCTGACTTACTTCACTCTGTATGACAGTCTCTAGGTCCATCTACATCTCTACAAATGACCCAATTTCATTCCTTTTATGGCTGAGTAATATTTCATTATATATATGTACCACATCATCTTTATCCATTCATCTGTCAATGGACATTTAGGTTGTTTCCATGTCCTGGCCATTGTAAGTAGTGCTGCAATGAACATTGGGGTACATGTGACTTTTTGAATTATGGTTTTCTTAGGGTATATGACCAGTAGTAGGATTGCTGGGTCATATGGTAGTTCTATTATTAGTTTTTTAAGAAACCTCCATACTGTTCTTCTCCACAGTGGCTGTATCAATTTACATTCCCACCAACAGTGCAAGAGGGTTCCATTTTCTCCACACCCTCCCCAGCATTTATTGTTTGTAGATTTTTTGATGAAGACCATTCTGACCGGTGTGAGGTGATAACTCATTGCAGTTTTGATTTGCATTTCTCTAATAATTAGTGATGTTGAACATCTTTTCACGTGCCTCTTGGCCATCTGTATGTCTCCTTTGGACAAATGTCTATATAGGTCTTCCGCCCATTTTTTGATTGTGTTGTTCGTTTTTTTTTTTTTAATTAATTTATTTTTGGCTGCATTGGGTCTGGTCTTCGTTGCTACGAGGGGGCTTTCTCTAGTTGCAGCGAGCGGCGGCTACTCTTCCTTGTGGTGCACGGGCTTCTCATAGTGGTGGCTTCTCTTATTGTGGAGCACGGGCTCTAGGCACGTGGGCTTCAGTAGTTGTGGCATGCAGGCTCAGTAGTTCTGGCTCTTGGGCTCTAGAGTGCAGGTTCAGTAGTTGTGGCACACAGGTTTAGTTGTTCCGTGGCATGTGGGATCCTCCGGACTAGGGCTGGAACCAGTGTCCCCTGCATTGGCAGGCGGATTATTAACCACTGTGCCACCAGGGAAGCCCTGTTTGTTTTTTTGATATTGAGCTGCATGAGCTGCTTGTAAATTTGGGAGATTAATCCTTTGTACGATGCTTCATTTGCAAATATTTATTACCATTCTGAGGGTTGTGTTTTCATCTTGTTTATGGTTTCCTCTGCTGTGCAAAAGCTTTTAACTTAATGAGGTCCCATTTGCTTATTTTGGGTTTTATTTTCATTACTCTAGGAGGTGGGTCAAAAAAGGTCTTGCTGTGATTTAAGTCAAAGTGTGTTTTTCCGATGTTTTCCTCTAAGAGTTTTAGAGTGTCCGGTCTTACATTTAGGTCTTTAATCTATTTTGAGTTTATTTTTGTGTATGGTGTTAGGGAGTGTTCTAATTTCATTCTTTTATATGTAGCCATCCAGTTTTCCCAGCACCGCTTATTGAAGAGGATGTCTTTTCTCCATTGTATATTCTTGCCTCCTTTGTCATAGATTAGGTGACCATATGTGCATGGGCTTATCTCTGGATTTTCTATCCTGTACCATTGATCTATATTTCTGTTTTTGTGCCAGTACCATACTGTCTTGATTACTGTAGCTTTGTAGTATAGTCTGAAGTCAGGGAGTGTGACTCCTCCAGCTCCATTTTTCTTTCTCAGGATTACTTTGGCTGTTCAGGGTCTTTTGTGTTTCCATACAAATTGTAAAATTTTTTGTTCTAATTCTGTGAAAAATGTCATTGGTAATTTGATAGGGATTGCATTGAATCTGTAGATTGCTTTGGGTAGTAGAGTCATTTTCACAATATTGATTCTTCCAATCCAAGAACGTGGTATATCTCTCCATCTGTTTGTGTCATCTTTGATTTCTTTCATCAGTGTTTTATAGTTTTTTGAGTACGGGTCTTTTCCCTCCTTAGGTAGATTTATTCCTAGGTATTTTATTCTATTTGTTGTAATGGTAAATGGGATTGTTTCCTAAATTTCTCTTTCTGATCTTTTGTTGTTAGTGTATAGGATTGCAAGAGATTTCTGTGCATTAATTTTGTATCCTGCAACTCTACCAAATTCATTGATTAGTTCTAGTAGTTTTCTGGTGACATCCTTAGGATTTTCCATGCATAGTATCATGTCATCTGTAAACAGTGACAGTTTTACTTCTTCTTTTCCAATTTGTATTCCTTTTATTTCCTTTTCTTCTCTGATTGCTGTGGCTAGGACTTCCAAAACTATGTTGAATAATAGTGGTGAGAGTGAACATCCTTGTCTTCCTCCTGATCTTAGAGGAAATGTTTTCAGTTTTTCACCATTGAGAATGATGTTTGCTGTGGGTTTGTCGTATATGGCCTTTCTTATGTTGAGACAGGTTCCCTCTATGCCCACTTTCAGGAGATTTTTTATCATAAATGGTGTTGAATTTTGTCAAAAGATTTTTCTGCATTTATTGAGATGGTCATATGGTTTTTAGTTTTTAATTTATTAATATGGTGTATCACGTTGATTGATTCGCATATATTGAAAAATCCCTGCATACCTGGGATAAATCCCACTTGATCATGGTGTATGATCTTTTTAATGTGTTGTTGGATTCTGTTAGCTAGTATTTTGTTGAGGATTTTTCGTCTATGTTCATCAGTGATATTGGTCTGTAATTTTCTTTTTTGTGATATCTTTGTCTGGTTTTGGTATCAGCATGAAGGTGGCCTTGTAGAATGAATTTGGGGTGGTCCTCTGCAATTTTTTGGAAGAGTTTGAGAAGGATAGATGTTAGCTCTTCTCTAAATGTTTGATAGAATTCACCTGTGAAGCTGTCTGGTCCTAGACTTTTGTTGGTTGGAAGATTTTAATTACAGTTTCAATCTCATTACTTGTGATTGGTCTGTTCATATTTTCTGACTCTTCTTGGTTCAGTCTTGGAAAGTTGTACCTTTTCAAGAATTTGTCCAGTTCTTCCCAGTTGTCCATTTTACTGGCATATAGTTGCTTGTAGTAGTCTCTTATGATGCTTTGTATTTCTGTGGTGTCAGTTGTAATTTCGCCTTTTTTCATTTCTAATTTTATTGATTTGAGTCCTCTCCCTTTTTTTCTTGATGAGTCTCACTAAAGGTTTACCAAGTTTATCTTCTCAAAGAACCAACTTTTAGTTTTACTGACCTTTGTTATTGTTTTGTTTCTCTTTCATTTATTTCTGATCTGATCTTTATGATTTCTTTCCTTCTGCTAACTTTGCATTATCTTTGTTCTTCTTTCTCTAGTTGCTTTAGGTGTAAGGTTAGATTGTTTATTTGAGATTTTTCTTGTTTCTTGAGGTGAGATTGAACTGCTATAAATTTCCCTCTTAGAACTGCTTTTGCTGCGTCCCAAATGTTTTGGGTCATCATGTTTTCATTGTCATTTGTTTCTAGATATTTTTTTATTTCACCTTTGATTTCTTCAGTGATCTCTTGGTTATTTGGCAGTGCACTGTTTATCCTTCATGTGTTTGTGTTTTTTACAGTTTTTTTCCTGTAATTGATTTCTAATCTCATAGCATTGTGGTCGGAAAAGATGCTTGATACGGTTTCAACTTTCTTAAATTTTCCGAGGCTTAATTTTGACCCAAGATGTGATCTATCCTGGAGAATGTTCCGTGTGCACTTGAGAAGAAAGTGTATTCTGTCACTTTTGGGTGGAATGTCCTATAAATATCAATTAAATCTATCTGGTCTATTGTGTCATGTAAAGCTTCTGTTTCCTTATTTATTTTCTCTCTCGATGATCTGTCTTTTGGTGTAAGTGTGGTGTTAAAGGCCCCCACTATTATTGTGTTACTGTTGATTTTCCCTTTTAAGGTTATTAGCATTTGCCTTTTGTATTGAGGTGCTCCTATGTTGGGTGCATAAATATAATTGTTATGTTTTCTCCTTGGATTGATCCCTTGATCATTATATAGTGTCCTTCCTTATCTCTTATAATAGTCTTTATTTTAAAGTCTATTTTATCTGATATGAGTATTGCTACTCCAGCTTTCTTGTGTTTTCCATTTGCATAGAATATCTTTTTCCATCCCCTCACTTTCAGTCTGTATGTGTCCCTAGGTCTGAAGTGGGTCTCTTGTAGACAGCATATATACGGGTCTTGTTTTTGTATCCATTCCGCCAGTCTGTGTCTTGGTTGGAGCATTTAATCCATTTACATTCAAGGTAATTTTTGATATGTCTGTTCCTATTACCATTTTCTTAATCGTTTTGGGTTTGTTTTTGTGGGTCTTTTTCTTCTCTGTGTTTCCCACCTAGAGAAGTTCCTTTAGCATTTGTTGTAAAGCTGGTTTGGTGGTGCTGAATTCTCTTAGCTTTTGCTTGTCTATAAAGCTTTTGATTTCTCCATCGAATCTGAGTGAGATCTTTGCTGGGTAGAGTAATCTTGGTTGTAGGTTTTTCCCTTTCATCACTTTAAATACAACCTGCCACTCCCTTCTGGGCTGCAGAGTTTCTACTGAAAAATCAGCTGATAACCTTATGGGGATTCCCTTGTTTGTTAGTTGTTGCTTTTCCCTTGCTGCTTTTAATATTTTTTCTTTGAATTTAATTTTTGTTAGTTTGAATAATACGTGTCTTGGTGTGTTTCTCCTAGGGTTTATCCTGTATGGGACTCTCTGCACTTCCTGGACTTGGGTGGCTATTTCCTTTCCCATGTTAGGAAAGTTTTCGATTATAACCTCTTCAAATATTTTCTCAGACACTTTCTCTTTCTCTTCTTCTTCTGCGACCCCTATAATTTGAATGTTGGTGTGTTTAACGTTGTCCCAGAGGTCTCTGAGACTGTCCTCAATTCTTTTCATTCTTTTTTCTTTATTCTGCTCCTCAGCAGTTATTTCCACCATCCTATCTTCCAGCTCACTTATTTGTTCCTCTGCCTCAGTAATTCTGCTATTGATTCCTTCTAGTGTATTTTTCATTTCAGATATTGTGTTGTTCATCACTGTTTGTTTGTTCTTTAGTTCTTCTAGGTCTTTGTTAAACATTTCTTGTATTTTCTCAATCTGTGCCTCCATCCTATTTCCTAGATTTTGGATCATCTTTACTATCATTACTCTGAATTCTTTTTCAGGTAGTTTGCCTATTTCTGCTTCATTTATTTGGTCTTGTAGGCTTTTGCCTTGTTCCTTTTTCTGTAACATATTTGTTTGTCATCTCATTTTTTTTGATGGGTTGGGCTGTGTTCATGTCTTACTGGTCGTTTGGCCTGAGGCATCCAGCACTAGAGTTTCAGGCAGTTGGGTAGAGCTGGGTCTTGGTGCCAAGATGAGGACTTCTGGGAGACCTCACTCTGATTAATATTCCCTGGTGCCTGAGGTTCTCTGTTAGTCCAGCAGTTTGGACACAGCTCTCTCACCACAGGAGCTCAGGCCTGCCCCCCCAGCCTGGGAATCAAGATCCTGCAAGCCACGTGGTGCAGCAAAAAAAAAAAAAAAAAAGGAGCAGTACAGTAACAAAGAATAAAAAATAAAGTAAAATTAGAAAAATAAAAAATTTTTAGAAAAAATAAAGATATAAATGCAACAACAACAAGGTAAAACAGAACCATAGGGACTTTGCTGGTGGCCCAGTGGTTAAGACTCCATGCTCCCAATGCAGGGGGCCGGGGTTCGATCCCTGGACGGAGAACTAGATCCCACATGCATGCCACAAATTAACATGCTGCAACAAAGATCCAGTGTGCCACAACTAAGACCCAGTGCAGCCAAAATAAATAAACATAAAAAAAAAAAAAACAGAACCACACCTAAAAAAAAAAAAAAAAAAAAGGCTGGAAAAGGTCTTGGTGGTGGGGGCGGGGCTTAGCTGGGGGTGGGGCCTAGGCTTAGGACCTGCAGGGCCGGAAAATGCAGCAGGGCCGGAGGGGGCCTCAGAGTGAGGAGTTCGGAGGTTAGGCCCTGGGTGGGGGTGTGGGGGCGGGGCTTAGGCTCCGAGCAGCACAGGGTGCCTCGGAGTGCAGAGGATCAGGCCCCGGACCTCAGCAGGCTCCCTGCTGATCCCCTCACTGTAGTGGGCCCCTCCCGAGCGTGGGAACCCCTCCCCTCCCCCAGCCGCCCCCCCAGGGCCACCAACCCCGTCTGGCCTCCACTTTTCCTCTCCCCTCTCCCTCTCCCGCCCTCCCATGCCCTCAGGACCCACACGGCTGGAGGGGCCTCAGAGGGCAGAGGACCAGGCCTGGGACCTCAGCAGACTCCCCGGAGGCCAAGTGGGCAGGGGAAATGCTGGTTGTGTTCCCTCCGATCCCCCAAGGGTCTCTCCCCCATCCCCGATGCTCCCCTCACCATGCGTGGGCCACTCCAGGCATGGGAACACCTCCCCTCCTTCAGCCACCCCTCAGGGGCACTGGTCCCAACCTGCCTCCTCTACCTCTCCCTATGCTCCCTCCCCACCCCCACATCCTACCCAGTTGCTCAGGGGTTCCTCCCATCTCCTTAGGTGTCCGTGGTCCCCCACCAGTGCCTGGTAGGTGCCCTAGTTGTGAGGAGACACAAACTCCGCTTCCTCCTACTCCACCATCTTGACTCCATCCCATTGTGTTTTCTTCATATCTATCTCCCTTCATCTCCAAGGACATTCCCTAGGTAGAATTCTGGGCATCACTGAGGCCAAAATAACCATCAGGGAATTGTAATGGCTACACTTCATGTTTCAGTTT
This sequence comes from Balaenoptera physalus, assembly GCF_965194825.1. Classification (NCBI taxonomy): domain Eukaryota; kingdom Metazoa; phylum Chordata; class Mammalia; order Artiodactyla; family Balaenopteridae; genus Balaenoptera; species Balaenoptera physalus. Next base: position 79,921,943 of record NC_138887.1, on the reverse strand, counting down.
ACACAGTTCATTTGATTCTTTATTTAGTAGTTCCTGTCCAATTCCATTATTTAGTCTGTCTGCCCACACTGTAGCTGTGTCAAGGCATTCATTACCATATATTAAGATGAATGTGAATAAATCAGTTATATACATGGATATTTGGTAAAATTTAGAGAACGATAAAGTAACTATGGGCAACAGCAATGTTCTAAGAGTTACTTTATATAAAAAAGAATAAATATAATGCATTAGGACATAAATACCCTCATTTGCACAAAGAATAAATTTTGCCTTTTTTTAAATGGTCTCAATTGCAGATTCATTATACAGCATCATCAACTGAAATCAAACAGATGTGTATAATTTCCCAAAGAAATGTTGGCAACAATTTTTTAGTATAACTAAAGAGAACACTTTAACAAAGAGAAATGTACAAAAATGATTCCATCATCCAACTGAAGATTAAAATTAATCAAAACAAAATGGTGCCAATGTAAAGAAGACTACAATCATGATCAATCACAAAGACCACGAAAAGTACAGAATTCTCTCATTCTTCTCAGAAATGTCTTTAATTTGTGTATCTTATTCTTTAATTTTTAGTTGTTTCCAAATCTATTTCACTAGCCACCAACCTACACAGTCCAGAAGCTGTTATGATCTTAACCACAGAAACTTCATTAGTTTCTAAAATAAGGATGTATATATGTTCCCCCGTTAACATCTTCATTTTTCAAAAAGAACATATCCTTATTTTACTATCTTTTCTAATTATAAAAGAAATAACCAACTAAAACTGCAAATCCATAAAGTATTGATAGAAAATGAAACCCACTGTACAAATGGCAGAGATTTTAAAAATTGGAGTGTACTCAGACTTATATATATATATATATATATATATATATATATATACACACACACACATTCATTTCCCCTAATACCCTTAGTGTACCTAAAATTTGTTAAACACTTCCTTTCTTAATATTTTAATTTATTTCCAAGAAGGTATATAAAACTCAGTGAGTTTAGTAGCTTCATTGTCTACATACATCAGAGGTCAGTTTTACATTGAGTAGTTTCAACCATTATTCTCATATGAAGCAAACAAATCAATAAAGCATATTTAAATCTGAAATTCAAACTTGACTATACACTTACTACTTTTCATTCTACTGAGATTAATCTCAGCAAAAGTTATTCACTTTCACTTTCATCTTTGCAAGTGTCCAAAAGGAGGATGTAAGAATATACACATAACCCAAAAAAATTAACTCCAGTTTCTAGTAACTCCTAAAACCTACTTCACCATATACCTATCTCAAAGACATTTTTCAGTTCTTTAAATTCCTCTATCAAACTCTCCTCATCCCCAAAACCAAAGTTAAGTATCACTAATAAAACAGGATTCTATCTTCATAACTAATATAATGGCTCTTAGTTTTCAATATCTGACATCACCCTTGCAGAAATCTTTGATGTGGCAATGATCTGTGATGCACTGTTCTTAATAGAAGTTTTCAAAAGCAATAATACCATGGCTTTACTTACGAGAGGTTTTGGAAGCAAGAAGAGTAACTCGGGAACCTCCTAAGAAGCGAAAACCCATTACATTCACCTGATCATCTTCTGACTGATTGGCAAAGCCTGCAAAGAAAAGAAAAAATCACCTTACATAATCACAAGGCAAAACACTTAATGTTTAAAATAGGAAGCTTAGTTGACAATGAGTATTTTTTATGTCACTAGTCATGTTTAAGGTCCATGTGTGGACTATAATATATTAGCTGATCTCCACAGTTGCTTCCAATTGCTAAAATTACTGCCTCAGAAGAACATGCTGAAATCACTTAATTTTCTTCTACTAGTTCATTCTAGGTCTGAGGCAGGAAATGTACAAGATGAACTTAGAATGCCTGTCACACCAGAAAGCAAGGAAACTATCAGTGACCAGCAGATTTGTATGAAAAGGACGTAAGAGCCAACTTAAAGAGACTACCACTGGCCAGAGATGAAAATACTTGAGTATCAAAATAATAATAATAATAACTGCAATGAAGTAAAATATATCAAATATATTTAAAGGCATGTGTTCATATTGACACTAAAAATAAAACAAAAAACCCAAATGCTCACTATTGAAGGATCCTAGAGAATCAACTCATTATTTTAAGAATCAATAATAAAAACAAAGAACCAAGCATTTATCCTGATGATCCTACCAAATTGTACCACATAAACAGTGGTAAATAAGGGAAACATTCTCTGTGTGGAAATATTCCAGCTAAAAATTGTAGAAAGCTTGAAAGAATAGAATACCACCATTTTTCAACTTCCAATGAATTAATGGATCTTAGCATTGACTATCAATAGCTGTTACAATCACAAAAAAGGAGACAAACAGATATAATGTACCCACTGCTGAAAGTATATATCACCATTCTTGCAGTAGTATGGTCAAAATAATCAATCCTAACTCTATTATCACTAGATGCAACTATCAATTTACAGGGAACAAGACAGAGAAAATATTAAACAAAATCACAGGGATGTAATCAGCAAAATTCAGAGAACGGGAAACTCACAGGAAAAATAATTTGTATTCTTTAACAAATAAACTGCAAATTAAAAAGAGACATGAAGGAGAAAGCCTACAGAAGAGGAGATATCAAAAAATTCATATCAAAAAATTATAAGTGAAACATATTTGATTCCTGACTCAAAAAAAAAAAAACAAATAAAAATTATAACACTGGAGACTTTCACTCTGTGCCCAAATGGAAAAACTGGGGCCAAATTTACCCTCCCATCTCAAAAAACTAAAAAATGGAATAAAATATATGAACCATTTTTAAGACACTGGAAATTCGCAAATGAACAACAGGGATCTCTGACAAACAAGAAACAAAGTGAGCCCTATGTTTGCACCAGCTTACCACCTAGAGAAATTTCCAAGCCACAACACAGGGGAGGGGAGCCCAGGAGCAACCCAGCATTCTCCCCGAGTTGAGGAGATAGATTTGGTAATCTGGGAAGGCCAAAGTGGCAAACGTTCTCAAGGCAGAGAGCAGACAGAGCTACAGAGAAAGAACTCCAGAGATTTGCAGAGTCCCATTTGAGTACTCAGTAGAATACTAATGGATGCATGCCTATGAGGAAACTACCTGAGGTTGGGGAGAAAAAAAAAAAAAAAAACAGTCAAAAAGATTACAGGAAATAATCCACAAGCCCAGACAGGGCCAGAGATAATCCTTGTTTTCGCACTGGCCATAATATAGACCATCAAAATTCACTAGGTATCAGGTAGATCACATAGAAGAGTTTGGTTTCAGTAGCAGGTAAATTTCACACTAGAATAAATGTTGCTCCCGTCCCACCTAACAAAGCTTCAAAACAACACTAAAAATGATCAAACTTTTTCAAGTAACTTAAATGTGTCCCAGAAAAAAAAAAACCTCAAGAATATTTATAGGAAAGCTAAAATACTCAACACGCAATTAGATAAAATTCAGGAATTCTGTCCTTCAGTCAAAGATTACAGGACACAGAAAGAGAAAAGAAATTACAACCCATTAACAAGGAGAAAAATCAATCAAAACTAACTCAGAAATGACACAGACAATAGAATTAGTAGACAAAGGCATTAAAATAATTATTATATTATTATAAATATTCAAAGGCGCTATATTAAATAGAGACGTGGAAAATTTTTTTTAAAAAGAGAGAGACCCAAATCAAACCTTGAGAGATGACAACTACAATGTCTGAGATTAAAAAAATACACTGAGTGGGATTATGAACACATTCCACACTGAAAAAATAAATAACTTGAATGTATAGCAGTAGAAACTACCCAAAAAAAAGCACAAAGAGAAAAAAGATTGAAAAAACAAAAACAGCATCATTGAGCTCTGGGACAACCTCAAGTGAGAAATATACATATAATTGGAGTCCTTAAAATAAAGATGAAAAAAGGAGTGGAGACAGAAAAAAATATTTGAAAAAATAATAGCCAAAATATTTCCAAATTGGATAAAAATTATAACCCATAGATCAAAATATCTTAACAGAGGGAGACCTTCAAGATGGTAGAGGAGTAAGACATGGAGATCACCTTCCTCCCCACAAATACATCAGAAATACACCTACATGTGGAACAACTCCTACAGAACACCTACTGAATGCTGGCAGAAGACCTCAGACTTCCCAAAAGGCAAGAAACTCCCCACATACCTGGGTAGGGAAAAAGAAAAAAGAAAAAACAGAGACAAAAGAATAGGGATGGGACCTGCACCTCTGGGAGGGAGCTGTGAAGGAGGAAAAGTTTCCACATGCTAGGTAGCCCCTTCACTGGTGGAGACGGGGGGTGGCGGGGGGAAGCTTCGGAGCCAGGGAGGAGAGTGCAGCAACCGGAGTGCAGAGGGCAAAGCAGAGAGATTCCCAACAGAGGATCAGTGCCCACCAGCACTCACCAGCCCGAGAGGCTTGTCTGCTCACCTGTCGGCCGGGACGGCTCGGGGCTGGGAGCTGAGGCTCCGGCTTCTTCGGAGGTCAGATCCCAGGGAGAGGACTGGGGTTGGCTGTGTGAACACAGCCTGAAGGGGGCTAGTGCGCCACAGCTAGCCAGGAGGGAGTCTAGGAAAAAGTATGGACCTGCCTAAGACGCAAGAGACCATTGTTTCAGGGTGCGCGAGGAGAGGGGATTCAGAGCACCACCCAAACGAGCTCCAGTGACGGGGCGGAAGCTGCGGCTATCAGTGTGGACCCCAGGGACGGGCATGAAACACTAAGACTGCTACTGCAGCCACCAAGAAGCCTGTGTACAAGCACATGTCACACTATCCACACCTCCCCTCCTGGGAGCCTGTGCAGCCCGCCACTGCCAGGCTCCCATGATCCATGGACAACTTCCCCGGGAGAATACATGGTGCGCCTCAGGATGGTGCAATGTCATGCCAGCCTCTGCCACCACAGGCTCACCGAGCATTCTGTATCCTTCCCTACCCCCAGCCTGAGTGAGCCAGAGCCCCCTAATCAGCTGCTACTTTAACCCCGTCCTGTCTGAGGGAAGAATAGACCCCCTCAGGCGACCAACACACAGAGGCAGGGCCAAATCCAAAGCAGAACCCCAGGAGCTGTATGAACAAAGAAGAGAAAGCGAAATCTCTCCTAGCAGCCTCAGAAGCAAAAGCTAAGAGAATTCAGCACCACCAAACCAGCTTTACAACAAATGCTAAAGGAACTTCTCTAGGCAGGAAACACAAGAGAAGGAAAACACCTACAATAACAAACCCAAAACAATCAAGAAAACGGTAATAGGAACATACATATTGATAATTACCTTAAGTGTAAATGGATTAAATGCTCCAACCAAAAGACATAGACTGGCTGAATGGATACTAAAACAAGACCCATATATATACTGTCTACAAGAGACCCACTTCAGATCTAGGGACACATACAGACTAAAAGTGAGGGGATGGAAAAAGATATTCCATACAAATGGAAATCAAAAGAAAGCTGGAGTAGCAGTTCTCATATCAGACAAAATAGACTTTAAAATAAAGACTATTACAAGAGACAAAGAAGGACACTACCTAATGATCAAGGGATCAATACAAGAAGAAGATATAACAATTGTAAATATTTATGCACCCAACATAGGAGCACCTCAATACATAAGGCAAATGTTAACAGCCATAAAAGGGGAAATCGACAGTAACGCAATCACTGTAGGGGACTTTAACACCCCACTTCCACAAATGGACAGATCATCCAAAATGAAAATAAATAAGGAAACACAACCTTTAAATGATACATTACACATGATGGGCTTCATTGATACTTACACGATATTCTATCCAAAAACAACAGAATACACTTTCTTCTCAAGTGCGCATGGAACATTCTTCAGATAGATCATATCGTGGGTCACAAATCAAGCCTTGGTAAATTCAAGAAAATTGAAATCATATCCAGTATCTTTTCTGACCACAACGCTATGAGACTAGATATCAATTATAGGAAAAAATCTGTAAAAAATAGAAACACATGGTGGCTAAACAATACACTACTTAATAACCAAGAGATCACTGAAGACATCAAAGAGGAAATCAAAAAATACCTAGAAACAAATGACAATGAAAACACAACGACCCAAAACCTATGGGATGCAGCAAAAGCAGTTCTAAGAGGGAATTTTATAGCAATACAATCCTACCCCAAGAAACAAGAAACATCTCAAATCAACAACCTAACCTTACACCTAAAGCTGTTAGAGAAACAACAAAAAACCCCAAAGTTAGCAGAAGGAAAGAAATCATAAAGATCAGATCAGAAATAAATGAAAAAGAAATGAAGGAAACGATAGCAAAGGTTAATAAAACTAAAAGCTAGTTCTTTGAGAAGATAAACAAAATTGATAAGCCATTAGCCAGACTCATCAAGAAAATAAGGGAGAAGACTCAAATCAATAGAATTAGAACTGAAAAAGGAGAAGTAACAGCTGACACTGCAGAAATACAAAGGATCATGAGATTACTACAAGCAACTCTATGCCAATAAAATGGACAACCTGGAAGAAATGGACAAATTCTTAGAAAAGCACAACCTCCCAAGACTGAACCAGGAAGAAATAGAAAAGATAAACAGACCAATCACAAGCACTGAAATTGAAACTGTGATTAAAAATCTTCCGACAAACAAAAGCCCAGGACCAGATGGCCTCACAGGCGAATTCTACCAAACATTTAGAGAAAAGCTAACACCTATCATCTCAAACTCTTCCAAAACATAGCAGAGGGAGAATCACTCCCAAACTCATTCTACGAAACCACCATCACCCTGATACCAAAACCAGACAAAGATGTCACAAAGAAAGAAAATTACAGGCCAATACACTGATGAACATAGATGCAAAAATTCTCAAAAAAATACTAGCAAACAGAATCCAACAGCACATTAAAAGCATCATACACCACGATGAAGTGGGGTTTATCCCAGGAATGCAAGGATTCTTCAATATACGGAAATCAATTAATGTGATAACCCATACTAAAAAACTGAAGGATAAAAACTGTATGATCATCTCAATAGATGCAGAAAAAGCTTTCAACAAAATTCAACACCCATTTATGATAAAAACCCTCCAGAAAGTAGGCAGAGAGGGAACTTACCTCAACATAATAAAGGCCATATATGACAAACCCACAGCCAGCATCGTTCTCAATGGTGAAAAACTGTAACCATTTCCACGAAGATCAGGAACAAGACAAGGTTGCCCACTCTCACCACTATTATTCAACACACTTTTGGAAGTTTTAGCCCAGCAATCAGAGAGGAAAAAGAAATAAAAGGAATCCAAATCGGAAAAGAAGAAGTAAAACTGTCACTGTTTGCAGATGACATGATACTATACATAGAGAATCCTAAAGACTCTACAAGAAAACTACTAGAGCTAATCAATGAATTTGGTAAAGTAGCAGGATACAAAATTAATGCTCAGAAATCTTTTGCATTCCTATACGTTAATGATGAAAAATCTGAAAGAGAAATTAAGGAAACACTTCCATTTACCATTGCAACAAAAAGAATAAAATACCTAGGAATAAACCTACCTAAGGAGACAAAAGACCTGTATGCAGAAAACTATATAAGGCACTGATGAAAGAAATGAAAGATGATACAAACAGATGGAGAGACATACCATGTTCTTGGATTGGAAGAATCAACATTGTGAAAATGACTACACTACCCAAAGGAATCTACAGATTCAATGCAATCCCTATCAAACTACCAATGCCATTATTCACAGAACTAGAACAAAAACTTTCACAATTTGTATGGAAACACAAAAGACCCCAAATAACCAGAGCAATCTTAAGAAAGAAAAACGGAGCTGGAGGAATCAGGCTCCCTGACTTCAGACTATACTACAAAGGTACAGTAATCAAGACAGTATGGTACTGGCACAAAAACAGAAATATAGATCAATGGACAGAATAGAAAGCCCAAAGATCAACCCACACACATATGGTCACCTTATCTTTGATAAAGGAGGCAAGAATATACAATGGAGAAAAGACAGCCTCTTCAATAAGTGGTGCTGGGAAAACTGGACAGCTACATGTAAAAGAATGAAGTTGGAACACTCCCTAACACCATACACAAAAAGAAACTCAAAATGGAGTAAAGACCTAAATGTAAGGCCAGACACTATAAAACTATTAGAGGAAAATATAGGCAGAACACTCTATGACATAAATCACAGCAAGATCCTTTTTGACCCACCTCCTAGAGAAATGGAAATAAAAACAAAAATATACAAATGGGACCTAATGAAAGTTAAAAGTTTTCCCACAGCAAAGGAAACCATAAACAGGATGAAAAGACAACCCTCAGAACTGGAGAAAATATTTGCAAATGAAGCAACTGACAAAGGATTAATCTCCAAAATTTACAAGCAGCTCACGTAGCTCAATATCAAAAAAATAAACAACCCAATCCAAAAATGGGCAGAAGATCTAAATAGACATTTCTCCATGGAAGATATACAGATTGCCAACAAACACATGAAAGATTGCTCAACATCACTAATCATTAGAGAAATGCAAATCAAAACTACAATGAGGTATCACCTCACACCGGTCAGAATGGCCATCACCAAAAAGTCTACAAACATTAAATGCTGGAGAAGGTGTAGAGAAAAGGGAACCACCTTGCACTGTTGGTGGGAATGTAAATTGATACAGCCACTATGGAGAAGAGTATGGAGCTTCCTTAAAAAACTAAAAATAGAACTACCACACCACCCAGCAATCCCACTCCTGGGCATATACCCTGAGAAAACCATAATTCAAAAAGAGTCATGTACCACAATGTTCCCTGCAGCTCTATTTACAATAGCTAGGACATGGAGGCAACCTAAGTGTCCATCAACAGATGAATGGATAAAGAAGATGTGGCACATATATACAATGGAATATTACTCAGCCATAAAAAGAAACGAAATTGAGTTATTTGTAGTGAGGTGGATGGACGTAGAGTCTGTCATACAGAATTAAGTAAGTCAGAAAGAGAAAAACTAATACCATATGCTAACACACATATATGGAATCTAAAAAAAAAATGGTTCTGAAGAACCTAGGGGCAGGACAGGAATAAAGATGCAGATTTAGAGAATGGACTTCAGGACACAGGGAGGAGGAAGGGTAAGCTGGGACAAGTGAGAGAGTGGGATGGACTTATATAGACTACCAAATGTGAAATAGATAGCTAGTGGGAAGCAGTTGCATAGCACAGACAGATAAGCTCGGTGCTTTGTGACCACCTACCGGGGTGGGATAGGGAGGGTGGGAGGGAGACACAAGAGCAGGAGATATGAGGATATATGTATATGTATAGCTGATTCACTTCGTTATAAAGCAGAAGCTGGCACACCATTGTAAAGCAATTATACTCCAATAAAGATATTAAAATATATATATATCTTAACAAACACCGAGCACAAGCAAAATAAAAATACAACAAAACCAAAAACACTAAACCAAGGTACACCAAAAATGAATTTCTTAAAGAAAAAAATCTTAAAAGCAACCAGAGAGAAAAGACATATTACATATAGAGGTACAGTTTATGTCTTAATGCAATGCCAGAAATCAATGGAGCAATATCTTTACAATATTGAAAGAAAAACATTGTCAACCTACAATCTTTACCTAGTGAAAATAACTTTCAAAAAAATGGTGAAAAAATACATTTTCAGACCTACAAAAGCTGAAAAAATTCATCACCAGTATTTCTACACTAAAAGAAATGTTAACAAAGTACTTCAAGAAAAAGGAAAATGATACCAGATGGAACCTGGTTCTACACAAAGGAATGAAGAGCAGTGGAAAAGGTAACTCCATGAGTAAATATATAAGATCATTGTCTTAATTATTAATATCTCTTAAAAAGAGAATCACTGTACATGTATAACTGAATTACTCTGCTGTACACCTGAAACTAACAGAACATTGTTAATCAACTATACTCCAATATAAAAAATTTTTTTAAAAAGATAATCACTGTTTAAAGCAAAATTCATAACAATGTATTGCAAGCTTTATAATATATGTAGATATAAAATATAAAACAACAATAGCAAAAAGGCTGGGAGGGGAGAAATGGAAGTATACTATTGTACGAGTCTTATAGTATGTTTGAGGCATTATACTATCACCTAAAGATAGACTGCGATAAGTTAAAGATGTACACAGTATTATGCATCTGTGCATTTTTGACAGGGAAATATTGCTTCCAAAGGGGCAAAAATCAATTTATAGGGTTCATCCATTGTAAAGCAATTACACTCCAATAACGATGTTTAAAAAAAATTTATAGAGTTCAGAAAAATCTTACTCATTTTATCTATAAAAACATATTCATATAGAATGTGAACAGATATACAGGATTATCTGTGGTACTAAAACTGTGTGGAGGGGCTGATTAAGAAAAAGATTCTAAAAAGTCTTGTGGAGAAAATCATAAAAGAAAGGTTGAGAAACACTGCCATAAGCTTCAAAGAAGCATCTAAATTAACACTAGGTGGTATAGTGAATAAGACAACAAAGGAGATAAAATGGAATCATAAAACATACTCAATTCAAAAGAATGCAGGAGGGGACTTCCCTGGCGGTCCAGTGGTTAAGACTTCACCTTCCTAGGGGCAAGACGGGAATAAAGATGCAGACCTACTAGAGAAAGGACTTGAGGATATGGGGAAGGGGAAGGGTACACTGGGATAAAGTGAGAGAGTGGCATGGACATATGTACGCTACCAAACGTAAAATAGATAGCTAGTGGGAAGCAGCCGCAAAGCACAGGGAGATCAGCTCGGTGCTTTGTGACCACCTAGAGGGGTGGGATAGGGAGGGTGGGAGGGAGGGAGATGCAAGAGGGAAGAAATATGGGGACATATGTATATGTATAACTGATTCACTTTGTTATAAAGCAGAAACTAACACACCATTGTAAAGCAATTATACTCCAATAAAGATGTTAAAAAAAAAAAAAAAAAAAGACTTCACCTTCCAATGAAGGGGGTGCGGGTTTGATCCCTGGTCGGGGAGCTAAGATCCCACATGCCTAGTGACCAAAAAACCAAAACATAAAAAAAAAAAAAAAACAGAAGCAATATTGTAACAAATTCAATAAAGACTTTTAAAATGGTCCACATCAAAAAAAATCTTTAAAAAAAAAAGAATGCAGGAAAAAAAAACAGATGAGGCAAATAGAAAACAAAGAGCAAGATGGTAGATTTAAAACCAACCATATCAATAATCACATTAAAAATAAATAGTCAGGGCTTCCCTGGTGGCGCAGTGGTTGAGAATCTGCCTGCTAATGCAGGGGACACGGGTTCGAGCCCTGGTCTGGGAAGATCCCACATGCCTCAGAGCAACTGGGCCCGTGAGCCACAACTACTGAGCCTGCGCATCTGGAGCCTGTGCTCTGCAACAAGAGAGGCCGCGATAGTGAGAGGCCCGTGCACCGCGATGAAGAGTGGCCCCCACTTGCTGCAACTAGAGAAAGCCCTCGCACAGAGACGAAGACCCAACGCAGCCAAAAATTAATTAATTAATTAATTAATTTTACAAAAATTTTTAAATAAATAAATGGTCTAGGGACTTCCCTGGTGGCGCAGTGCTTAAGAGTCCGCCTGCCAATGCAGGGGACACAGGTTTGAGCCCTGGTCCGGGAAGATCCCACATGCCGCAGAGCAACTAAGCCTGAGCGCCACAACTACTGAGCCTGTGCTCTAGAGCCCGAGAGCCACAACTACTGAGCCCACGTGCCACAGCTACTGAAGCCCATGTGCCTAGAGCCCATGCTCCACAACAAGAGACGCCACCACAATGAGAAGCCCGCACACTGCAACGAAGAGTAGTCCCCGCTCGCCGCAACTAGAGAAAGCCTGCGCGCAGCAATGAAGACCCAACGCAGCCAAAAATAAGTAAATAAATTTATTTTTTTAAAAAATGGTCTAAACACCCCAATTAAAAGATAGATAATATTGTATTGCATTAAAAAAGCCAAGACTCAACTGTATGCTACCTATAAGAAACCTACTTTAAATATAAAGATGTAAACATCTTAAAAGGAAATATACATATATATCACTGTAACACTAGGGAAAAGAAAGTTGGAATAGCTATATAAATATCATAAAAGTAGATTTTAGAGCAAAGAATATTAACAAAGACAGAGGCTATTTCATAATAATCAAGAGAACATTATACACCTAAATTTTCATGTGCCTAAAACAGAGCTTTAAAATGTATGAAGCAAAAACTTCAGATCTGAAAAAAAAAAAAAAAAAAGAAATAGACAAATTATAGTTGAAGACTTCAACAAACTACTCTCAATAATTGACACATGTAGGGCTTCCCTGGTGGCGCAGTGGTTGAGAGTCCACCTGCCAATGCAGGGGACACGGGTTCGATCCCTGGTCCTGGAGGATCCCACATGCCGCGGAGCAGCTAGGCCTGTGCGCCACAACTGCTGAGCCTGCGCTCTGGAGCCCACAAGCTACAGCTGCTGAGCCTGTGTGCCGCAGCTGCTGAGGCCTGAGCGCCTAGAGCCCGTGCTCTGCAGAGAGAAGCCACCACAATTAGAAGCCAGTGCACTGCAATGGAGAGAAGCCCACGCACAGCAACGAAGACCCAACACAGCCAAAAATAAATAAATAAATTTATATATATAAAAAAAGAGGTGGTTACTCTTATAAAAAAAAAAATAATTGACACATGTAGACAGAAAATCAGTAAGGATATAGAAGATTAAAAACATTATCAGAAAACTTGCCTTAACTGACATTTACATAAGATCCCACCCTACAACAGCAGAAAATCCATTATTTTCAAATGCACGTGGAACATTTATAAAAACAGTCCTATCTTGGGGCCATTAAATAAGTTTCAATAAATTTAAAAGGATTCCAGGCATACAAAGTATGTTTTCCTACCACAGTGAAACTGAATTCCAAATCAATAACAAAAGTTGTATGGAAAATCCCCAAGAGTTTGGAAACTACATACCATACTTCTAAATAACACTAGGGTCAAAAAAGAAATCAAAAGGGGAATTTAAAACTGTTTTATACTGAATGAAAATTAAAATTACAACATTTCATCATTTGTAGGATGCAGCTAAAGCAATAGAGGAAATTTTATAGCATTAACCAACTAACCAAGAAAAGAAAATTAAACCCAAAGTAAGCACAAGAAAGGAATATGAGAGAAATTAAAAGGAATAGAAAACAAAAAATAAAAAGAGGAAATGAATGAAACCAAAAGCTGGTTTTTCAAAGCGAGATAAAATGGATAAACCTCTAGTCAACAGATCAGGAACAAAAAAGAGAGAAAACACAAATTAGCAGTATCAGTAATGAGTGAGTTGTCATCACTACAGATTCTACAGATATTAAAAGGATCAGAAAATATTATGAACAACCTTATGCCAATAAATTCAACAATTCAGATGAAATGTACATATTCCCTGAAAGACAGAAACTAACAAAGTTCACTCGATAAGAAATAGATAACCTCAAGAGGCCTATATCTTTTGAAGAAATTGAATTTGTAGTTTAAAAGCTATCCCATACAGAAAACTCTATGTCTGGAAAACTTCTCTAGTGAATTCTTCCAACTATGTAAGCAAAAAATAATACCAATTCTGCACGCTGTTCAAAAAAATTGAAGGGAGGTAAATATTTCCCAATTCATTCCATAAACTCCACATTAATGACATAATTATAAAGAAGTAAAATTACAGATCAATATCCCTTATAAACACAGATGTAAAAATTATAAAGTTTAACAAATTAAATCCAACAGTCTATTGAAAGGAAAATACATCATGATAAAGTATGATTTATCTCAAGAATGCACAGTAGGGCTAACATTAAAAAATTAATCAATGTAATCCACCTATTAACAGACTAAAGAAGAAAATGATATAAAATATCTCAGTTGATGTAGAAAAAGCATTGAAAAAATTAAATATCTATTCCTAATAAAACTCATAGCAAACTTGGTATAAAAGGAAACTTCCCCAAGCGTGTAAAGGACACCTACAAAATACTTACATCTAAAACATATTTAATGCTGAAAGACTGAATGTCTGCTCTCACCATTACTATTCAACATCGTCCAGAGGTTCTAGCCAAGGTTAAAAAGCAAGCAAAAAATAAACAAACTGAATCTCCAGATTGGCAAGGAAGAGGTAAAACTGTTTTCACTTACAGATGACATGATCATCTATGTAGAAAATCTGATTAAATCTACAAAAAAAAAAAAAGCTAGTAGAAACAATGCTGTGTGATACAAGATCAATATACAAAAACCAATTGTATTTCTATGTACTAGGAAAGAACAATTTGAAATTGAAATAAAACACTACAATTTGCAATCACATCAAAATATATTTTAGGGATAAATCTGACAGAGATTTGTAAGACCTGTACATTGAAAACTATAAACTCTTAGTGAGAAAAATAAAATACGTCCTAAATAAAGGAAGGTCTCTACTTTCATCTTAAGAAACTAGGATAAGTGGAGCAATTTTTACCATGTTCAATATTGTTAAGATGTTGTTTCTCTCCAAATTGATCTATAGAATTAGATCAGTTGCAATCCCAATTACAATCAAAATCTCAGGCATTTTTTAAATTGATAAGCTGATTCTAAGATTCATGTGAAAATGCAGATGATCTAGAACATCCAAGACAACTTTGAAAATAAAAGAATAAAGTTGGAGAAATTACGCTACCTGACTTCTAGACTTATATATAGTAATTAAGACACTATGCTATTGGTATATAGCAATATTGATGGGCAAAGATAAATAGATCAATGGAACAAACTGAGCAGAAATATATATATACATTCTGATGATTTATATAGTCCTATGATATACATTCAGATGATTTTCAACAACTTTGCAAAGGTGATTCAGTGGAAAAAAATAGTCTTTTCAAAAGTAGTTTGGGGGAATTCCCTGGCAGTCCAGTGGTTAGGACTCCACACTTCCACTGCAGGGGGCACGGGTTCAATCCCTGGTTGGGGAACTAAGATCCCTCAAGCCGCGTGGTGAAGCCAAAAAAAAAAAAAAAGTAGTGCTGGAACATTAGATACTCATATGCAAAAATATGAATTTTATCCATATCTCACACCATACATAAATATCAATTCAAAATGGATAAGAGCCCTAAATATAAAACATAAAACTAGAAAACTTCTAGAAAAACAAGTACGAGAAAAACTTTGTAACCTTGAGTTAGGCAAAAATTTCTTAAATATAACATTAAAATCATGATCCATAAAAGAAAAGACCAGATAAATTGGGCTTTATCAAAATTAAGAACTTCTGCTCTTCCAAAGACACTGTTAAAAGAATGAAAAGACATGCCATAGACTGGGAGAAAATATGTGCAAGTCATATAATCTGATAAGGGAATGAAAGAAGGCAGACAAAAAAGAGCACATACTGAGTAATTCCATTTTATAAAACTTTAGAAAGTGCAAACTAATCTATAGTGACAGAAAGGAAACCAGTGGTTGCCTGGGGATGGGGGAAAAACAGATCACAAAGGGGCACAAGGAAGCTCTTTGGGGTGATGGATATTTTCAGCATCATGATTGCAGGGATGGTTTCAAAGGTATATACAAACACCAAAACTTACCAAATTGTATACTTTATACATGTGTACATAAGTTATACTTCAATAAAGTTGTTTTTTATAAAAACAAAAAATTTATACTGAAGCTGTGTTTCAGAATTAAAGAATGTATTAAAATGTACCAGAAGAAAATATAATTAATATTTTATAATCTTAAAATAGAGATCATTCTAAGAACAACATGAAAACTTGAAACTAAATAAAGCAGTTATAAAATTAAATTTTAAAATAAATTTTACTGCCTAAAAATATAAACCTTATATGTTAAAAGAATACAAGTAGTTAATAACAATTACAAAATTTCTATGCTAACAAATAATTTAGAAATGCAAATTTTAAAAAGAGATGTCATATTTCACCTAACCATGTCAAAAATTTTAAAAGCTTTAAATCCAGCTGCTATCCTGCGTACAAACCCTGATGTTGGGCTTGTAACCTGATACAATTATTCTGGAAGTAACTTTGGCATTTGAATAAAGTTTTCAAATGTGCATATCCTTTAACTCAGTCATTTATCTTCAAGGAATTTCTCCAAAGAGAAACAGAGAAGTACAAAAAAGCTATGTACATGGCACCCCTAAACAATAGAATATTATGTAAACATTAAAATACAAATTCATTGACAAGGAAAGATAGCCATATATCTGAGTACCATAAAAGGCTGCTACAATAGCACGCTATTTGTTATTACATTTATGTAAAATTTTTGTGTAAAATTACTGGTATCATGGCATACAATGAATGTCAGCTAATTTAACATCTATTCCCAGCCTCCTTTTCCCCAGCCCATCTACAGTAGTTCTCAGCCCCCTTTACTGCTAGAAGAGGCCATGTGACAGTATTTTGGCTATTGAGGCCTAAGTAGAAATCTCCTAAGAAGTTTATGGAAACATGCCTTTCTGATAAAAGTTACAGTCATTGCTATAGCTATCTCTTTCCCCTACCTCCTGCCCTGTAGTCAGTTATGATGACTTAAGCCAAAGCAGCTATCCTATTGCCATGGAACAAGCCAACACACTAGAGAATGCACATTGCAAAGAAAGAAAAAAGCTGGGTCTTTGATAACATTCACAAACCACTATACCAGCTTCCATTGCCCACTTGTGGACCTCTCTTTATTTGAGATAAAAAATACATATTATCTTGCTTAAGTCACATTTAGCCAAAATCACTCCAGATAATTATTTATATATATATATGTAAATAAATATTTTCTATATAGCCATTAAGCATATTAAAGCTTTTTATAATTATAATATTCTCTACTGGCCAGTATTTGGGGCACTAGACACCTCCATTCAAACACTGTTGATAGAGTTAACTAGTGGCCCTTCAGGAAGTCAATTTTACATTATATTTCAAAAGCTTTAAAAATATTATTATCCTTTGCTTGACTCAGTAATTCCACTTTTACATATTCATCAAAGAAGTAATAATAAATTTAGAGAAATATTGCTATAATATATTCACAATATTAATAAACTGAAAACAACATAAATACAGAAAAATATAATGCTGGCCAAATGATTTATGATAGAATAGTATGTAATCATTAAAATCATAAAATAAAAAATCTAATTATATAGAAAGGTGTCTCCCAACAATATGCAAAGTAATATTCTTTGGGGGGATGAAATGCTTAGAAAAAATATTTTTTAAAAGAGTAGGAAAATGTAATGAAATATAAGTAGATATTGCTGGGTGTAAGAATTACCAGTAACTTTCATTTTCTTCTTTTTGGTTATCCATTCTTAAATTTCACATTTCTTTTGTAATAAGAAAAATTAATTTTAAATATACAAAAAAAAAGAACTGAAATAAACAAATAGGAAGAGATGTAGATTAAAAGTAGTTTTATTTCTACTCTACGAAGATCATTAATTTTATTTCCGTTAAAAAATAACTTGTAATAGCAACTTTAACATCAACATATAAAAGTCATATATAGCAAGAGTGAAACGTATCATGAAAAGTGAAAAAGTAGCAAGAGTACTTCTTTTAAACAATTACAGGATTCCAGCATGTTTAATATGAACACAAATCTGGAAACTCAAAAAGAGAACACACTATATTACATAAATTGACTCTTAGGGGAAATTTTTTAAATTTGTCATTGAGTCCCATTTCTAAAGTGAATAAGAAGCAAATATATGCTGAAGAGCCTAAGATACCTGTGACATCAAAACAACTGAGTCCAAAATCAGGACACATGAGTTATCTAAGCTTTCCTTAGTACTTCTTACCCAATTCATAGCTTACAGAGATACCCTCTCTGGTCAAAAGCATACATTCTTAATCAATCTCCATCGGTTTCAGTCATCTGCAGTAAAGATTGACCACTCAGAAGCCAGAGTCTTAAACATTTTTCAAAGGCATCAATAAATTTGGTGCGCAACATACAATTTCCAACTATGTTGTCAGGATAGAATAGGAGACCAAGGAACTAGTATGTTTGCATAAGATGTTATAAAGGTAGTGACTCTCTGCCTTTTTTATAATCCAAATTTTTTATAAGAAAATTGACGAAGAAAGGGAACGAAAGGGAATAAGAAACCAAAAGGTACAAAACTATTTGCTAACTACACACACACACACACACACACACACACACACACACACTCATTCACTCGAACTCATTCAAACTAAAGAATAGATTAATTGTAATAAAGAGCATCTTGGAGATTTTTCATAGAGTTATACATAAATAAAGCTTTTAAAAACACTTCAGGGGCTTCCCTGGTGGCGCAGTGGTTGAGAATCTGCCTGCTAATGCAGGGGACGCGGGTTCGAGCCCTGGTCTGGGAAGATCTCACATGCCGTGGAGCAACTGGGCCCGTGAGCCACAATTACTGAGCCTGCGCGTCTGGAGCCTGTGCTCCGCAACAAGAGAAGCTGCGATAGTGAGAGGCCCGCGCACCGCGATGAAGAGTGGCCCCCGCTTGCCGCAACTAGAGAAAGCCCTCGCACAGAAACGAAGACCCAACACAGCCATAAATAAATAAATAAATAAAAGTTAGCTTAAAAAAAAAAAAAAGTTAGCTTAAACTTAAAAAAAAAAAAAAAACTTCAAATTAATGAAAAATAAATTTTAGTCACTTTAAGTAGGTTATAACACAAAAGTTGACTTGCCATAAATTTCTAAACCTTGTGGGAAATACTTGTATTCTAAATCCTATCCAATAATGCAAGGGTGAAGATGCATCTTACAGTCAACAGTGCTGATTTTTAATGATGGATTTAAAAGGGTCGATTTAATTCCCAGATTATTTTTTTTAATTCCACCTCATCACCAAGAAAGTTAATAGATGCGACACATTAGAAACCCTGGCAACTAAAGATGTTTTATCCAATCAATGCCTCTCTCTTTTCTAAGCTACTCAAAAAGAAAAACCAACACCTGGAGAAAGTCACACCTTCACAAATTACCAATAATGTTCGCTGTGATATTCTAGCTTTATACATGTAGCCCCTTCTAAAGCACTGGAGGCAAAGAATGGACATTGCCCCCTCCAGCTGCTGAAGACAGCAGAACCACATAGAGCACCTACTTATGAGGTTACTTTTCAGGGGCATAAGAATATGCTTTTAAAAGGGACATTTCCAAAAACCTACAATGAAGATGAATAATAAATATTTACATGCTTAGAAAAGGGATATATTTGAAAACCTACAAGAAAGATGAATAATAAATATTTACATTCCAAGCCAAATAATTCCACAGCCTAAAAAGAAACATTTGATGTTTTTATTTCTGAATACTGAAGCAAAATAATGATTATAATAATTCTAATCAAACTTAAAAGGTACGCTTTATTACCTTGTTGATATAAGCTATTTGCCTTTGAACCCGCAAACAAGATGAAAAAATCCTTGAGGCACTTTTATATTCTGACTTAACAATTATCTGATAATTACCCCATCATTACCTGCTGATGAAGGATTCCATTCTAAATTCTTAACATTTCTGATGTTACAGGCATGTTACTTCAAGAGTCCTACCTGGAAAGAGACTGAGAAGACTGACTGGAGATTTGTTGGTATCAATAGTTAGTTTGTGGCTTGCAGTTTTTGAAGGCTGGCCTGGCAAGCAGATTAATTTCAGGGGAAGTCTAAACTTACATTGGCTAACTCGAGGAATGCCTGAAATAAAGAGAAATATATATTCATAAATTTGACAAATAAGAAAAATATTGTACTACTAATAGTAGTACATAGTAGCAACATATCTTAGTTTAAATGTTTGTTACCTGCCCATTTCATTTAGCATAACTGAAATAACTGGAAAGCATTATCATAATTTATGTTTTTACTTTATTGTCAAAAAGTGCAAGGCAAAAATAAAATCTTAAAAACGAGCATAGGATAAGCTCTGCCTTTAACAGTAATATCATATTTTAAAAGTCATCACAGTTGAACGCTATATAAAACATTATATGTAGTTATATTCAATTACTGAACTGTCTTTAAGACCTACAAAGCTCTAGCCCTAATCCAAGACTATCCGCTAAAATGAGCAAAGAATATGAAATTTATATCAGGAAGACTCTATATGACCATATCTAATCATTTCTCTACCCCCTGAATTTTTTAATTTTAGTTTTTTTACTTATTGAAGATTTGAAGTACAATTAACAATTTGCAATAAATTATGAGCATGAAAGCAGAATTCGCCCTACTGAAGTTCTAATGAAGTTCAATCTAATGATGTCATTTTACACATCAATATGAAGAATATTACTTTCACACAAATTGAATTTTTCTCAATCCATTTAACTTTACATATCACTGTTAAGCAACATTTTGAAAGGCTTACATAGTCATTCAATTCTCAAATTTTTTTCAGAAAGTATACAGGTATATTGAAATAAGTAACTGCATAAATAAATAACAATGAAGAGTTTTATATCAGAATTTAAAGTTTTTAAAAATCATTCCTTTTAATATTTTTACAAAGAATGAAACTGAAACCAAAGCAAATTAGGTTCTCTACTTATAAATCAAGTAAAGCAATTCTACAACTTTAGTTCTCTCTCCTTTTATACTAGGATTCTATTTTTGACTGGATACGACAAAAGATAATATACAGAAACCTATATCTTAGTAAACTACTGTAGAAAAAAGGAAAACTTAAAATGTTCTACGCTACTGGATAGATCCACACATTAATTCCTTTATTTCTTTACAGTGGAGTCAGAGAGCAGCTTAAAAACAGCAAAAGCGGAAGCAGTAAAGTTTGTAGACATGATCCCAAATAGGATTCCTAGAATTAGCAATATATTTTGTTAATGCCAATTGGAGTTGTGTGGTTTACTCTATAACCAAGCTGGAAGTACACTTTTCAGAACTACTTATTCACTAGGATAGTAAGAGATCATCAACAATGGCAAGCATATTGATATATGAGGCCAATTAAATACTTTTTCAGAGCATGTGGAGCATATTTGTCATTCTCTTCAACATAATCTATTATCCATCAAATTTTACATAGCTCATTTTTTGCTCATAACCAACAGATGTTAAATTCACTTCTCCTGGAATCCTAGATGCAAATTATAACTGGTGTCTCTTCAGAGAAGTCCCAGGGTATTATTTCCTGACATTTTGTGAGGTTTTAGAGGCATGTGTATTTGTACTTTAAAATGATGAAATGTTTTGACTCAAAATATTATGGTAACATGATCTAAGCTACTGCTCAGACCACAACTATCAATATCACCACAAAAAACATTACAAAGCATTATTTTTTCCAACTTCATATATTCCATATATCCCCAAATTATGGAAATATACCTACTAATGTTTTTCCTCTACAATATATACATTACAGCCTCAATTAATAGATGCAGTCTGGAAAGAACAAGGAAACTGAAACCTAGTTCCATTTCCTTCATTTTCAATGAATAGAATAACGGGGAAAAAATGCTTCATCTTCTGACAACTCTGTACATGCACAAAGAGAAGCTATCGTCTATGTACTTTCAACCAAAGTCTGAGCTAATTGTTCAAATAAAATTTGGCTGTAAATGCTCTTCTAAAACTACACTGCTGAAACTGTGGCTCTACTTCACTTGGACCAGGTACTGACTGAATTTGTGGTAAAAGAAAATTAATCATGATCAACAACACTAGCTTTATGTTACTTAGATTATTACCCTAAAACTCTGAGAACCCAGAGCTAAAGAAACTGGTGGTATATAAATGTTTCAGAAATTGAAACAAATGGATTGCAAGCACTAATAAACCCAAGAAGGGAAATACATTGTAACTCAATTCACAGCTCAGTTAAGTCAGTTAATGACAATATCACACACTAGGGCAATGGTCTGCAGTTGCTAAGATTTGAAGAACCCTTCCAGAATTTCTTTTCTCTCCAGGAATTGTAAACCTGTTTCACAGGACATTTGGAAAACATTACTTTGAAAAATGATGACACTCATACTTAATAAAATGATTATGGCTATTTTTTAAATGATGGCAGCTTGAAAAGTTTTACCATTGGGGGGGAAAAAAGCATGAAATCCTTTAGAAACCAGTTTAAGGAAACCATACCTTTAAAAAGAAAAATTATACTGCCAATATTTTATATTACTTCCCATCAAATTAAAACCCAAACGTTTCAAAATATAACGTCTAGTGTTTAGACATGGAGTTCATCAGAGGCACATTTCTATTGAGATTTACATTTTCTTAAGAAACCTGAAATGCAGATTTGGCTACCAGTTACTCTTCAGGCTATAACTGTAGCTAAGAACCTGAAGCCAGAGACACGTAGAGGTATGTGTGAGTGTATGCATACGTGTATCTGTAATGAGGAAGGAAAGGATTATATGCATTTAAAGACTTTCCAAAGTTGCTAGTAGGATAGCTTTCAACTCAGTTGAAAGAGCCTAACTGATCCTAACTGCCTACCATCAGCGATATTTAGTTGGCAAAACAGTCTCTATTTGGCTCATTCAACTCTCTGAATATAATGCTGAGAGAAAAGAAGAAATTGGTCATTTGTAATACTCAAATATTGGCCTACTCACTCATCAGACTGACTTTTTTCTACAGTTTTTTAACAAATATAATCACCTCTCCTTCAAACACTTCCCCTTCTAGCCTACTAGAGGAAATGGATAGTCGCAACTACCATGGTGCAATTAATCACAAAATTATTTAACACTTAGAGAGAAAATTCAGATCAAAATCACTCCTGACAGAACAATTTTTCCAGGAAGAGAATTCTAATTACCCCTGGCACACCCAAGAGACCAGTATCACTGTCAAGAGGGATGCCAAAATGTGCTTTAAAAAAAAGAAAAAAGAACTTATATACCAGAGTTGAATAACTATATCTATATATTACACATCTACATAATGCCTTTAGAACTCTTTCCAGGGGCCTGCTAGAGTCATTTCTTATTGAAAACAAGGAACCCCAAAGCAGTAGCAATGTCTGGTAGCCAGAACTTCCTTGATCCCTTCCTGTTATGTCTGGCTACGTACTGTGCTCCATCTGCAGTCATGTTTTACACTGCCCATGTCATGTAACTTTAATGCAGAAATAATGGAGACAAACTCTTATGGGACAACATAAAACCTCGATTGCTTCTCTTTCTCCATATGTAAAAGCAGGACTGCTTATCTGCAATACAGCCTGAACAGATCAGGCCAATAAAATGGAAAAGTCTTTGAAATTTGAAGCCTTATGTAAGTAAGATCTAAGTGGCCACATATTAATTTCTTGCCTACTAGGTAAAGCTGAATATTTCAACTCTACTCCCTGAAGCTTAATTATAATTTTAAAATATATCATAAGAGATTATTAAAACCAGCTTTAGGTTTGCATTGAAATACTAAAATTTCCATATATTGTGATTTTTTTTCTCATGGTTTGATCTGAATTTTTAGTAAGAGGAAATAAATTCCTTTCAATAATAACCTTTACTGATTTTTTTAAAACTCAAAACAAATAATTTAAATAATAATATTGTATTTTATAAAAGTTATTGTGAAATCTTATCAGTTACATGAAATCTTGCAAAGTAAATATTCATTATTAAAATTATTTTTAATAACCCAAATTCTAATTTGACAAGTATACTTTATGTTATTAAGCTAAAAGCTTACTTCTATTAAAATATTTCTCATATAAATATATATTCACCTCCCAGACACTATGCAACTCAGGTTGTTGGAACCACCAAAACTATATGAGTAAATAATGCCATTTTTTTTAAGTATTTTATTTATCTAATTATTACTAATTAATATTATCTAATACTAATCTTAAAATGGCTAATAAACTAAGACAAACCATCACATTAAGTCTACGTCTAGGAGGAAAAATAATCAAAGTAGAAGATCCTTATAGAGTACCTGTCATGTAACCAGATACTGCACAATCCTAAGATAAGTACTTGAACCCTACTCTTAAAGAGCTCAAAAATCTACTAGGAGAACCTAAGGAACAAACTTAATGAAACTCATATTATGATAAGTATTATAGCAGAGTAGTAAACAAAGGATTTGGGGAAAACAAAATGGTGACAACACTGACCCAAGCAAGTTCAAGGGGTCAGTCCCTTGATGATATTACCCCACAAATTCTAAACAAGACAAGGAATAGGCCCATAGAATGAGTACACATGGCATTCTAATCAAAGAGGTGAATATTTTGGGGTATACAGAATCATACAATTTAGAATTCAGAATTTTTTTCCTTACTCTTTTTAAGTACACTAAGATAACTGAGCATACAGGTAAATCACCAATGACTTACAAAAATAAGTTGTCAGTGGCGCCTTTGGTTTTGTTCAAAAAAGTCATGGAGCTTCATTGTTTCTCATGACTCTGAAACAACTAATAATGAATAACAAGTATCTATAAGTGGAAACATCTACTAGCTTCTCCATAGCCAGATCAAGGCACTGAATCACCCTAAAGAGGTTGCTATGGTTAAAACAGCAGTCCATAAAAAGAATTCATTCATGGTATAATACCAATTCAATTAACTGACCAAATTTCAGTTCTGAAATTCATTTTGTTCTAAATTATCTTTTCACTTACCCTCAGGATTTCGATCTATCCATCAGAGGCAATGCAAAAAGGGATAGGGGAGAAAATGTAACAAATTATCTGTTATAAAATTACAACACAAACTTAACACATATCTGCTTAAAATATAATTTAAAATTTTCAAGATTCTTACAGATGATTTAAATGGCCCTCCAATAAAGGTATGCCAATTCACAATTGAAGAATATAAAATGAATAAATGAAATCTAACAATATATTTCATTCATTCTCAGAAGTCCATGAGCGGGTGTTATTCCAGTATAAATGTGACAAAAAGAGGTAAAGATATATGATCTAGCCAAAAGCAAACCAGACTCAATATGTAAATGACATCAAGAGCATTAAATGAATTTTTTGGAAAAAATTTGAGTGAAAGACAAATATATAATATTAGTATTTCCAGTTAGTCTTGCTTATATTATAACTTTAGTTAATAGATACTACTATGGAACAATGTCTATTTTTTTTTCAGCTTGTCTTGGTATACTTTTACTTTTATAGACTTGTTTTTACTTTAACTTCTAATTAACTTTCAACCAATTAATGCCTATGCTCTTTGGTTTAGTAATAATTTATAGTCTTTCAAATTCTGTCTTTAGAAAAGCATAATAGCTCAAAATGGTATGTGCAACCATAAGCTCACTGAATGATTTTATAACTTCATAATGCATTTTTAAGCCTTTTGTCCACTTGCTAGGTAATCCATTTCTTTATTTTAAGTTTATTTTCAACCAGTATCACTACTTTTCCTTGAAAGCAAATGAAATAATTAGTTGAATTAAGGCATCAACAATCTCTATAACTACATACAGAAGGTGTAACAAAGATAAAAAGTATAATCATGCCTATGATTATTAAGATGTTCAATTAATGATAAATGATCCAGAGATTTTAGCCAACATTTCCTGTTTTTTATTTCACAACTCAAAATTAAAATAACACTGAACATTTCAATGTTCTTTTCAGAAACATCCAACTAAAAAGTCCATCATTCTTTGATCCCTTACAGAAGATTTGTATTTCTCTCCAAAGCCAGGTTTCGCAAAGCCTTTTAACCATAAAATATTTATGTTACCCCAAATTTTGAAAATATAGGTAAATGGTTAAAGTGGTCACTTCTGGCCAGAAATGATTTTTTTATAATTTAAAGCAAAATAACTTACAAAAAAGGAGAAACAGATTTTGAAAACATGTACTAAAGTTATAAAATCACCTCCAAGCATAGAGTTGTCAATGCATAAACCAGAAAATTCACTTAGACAAAATAAGAACTACTATTATTAAAAACATTGCCAAGGTGCCTTGTTAGCACAGTAGGTAGTTGCATCAGTCTCATAAAAACATTGCTAAGTAAGCAAAGTAGGTATCAACAGAGAGAAAAAAATATGAATAAGGCATCTCTAAGCTTTTTAAATTAAGAAAACTGTACAGAAATGCTTAAAAAACACAAATGCAACATTGTTGAAATACCCTATCAGTTACACCACATTTAAACGGTTTTTAAAAACAGCAATAACTATTCTTATTCTATCAATCAACTAATTGTCAAACTGTTACTATGAAAAATTCACTACACACACACACACACACACAAAACTATAAAATTGAACCCAAGTTGAAATTTATAATAATTAGATCTCAACTGGACTAAAGATAACTTTTTTGATCTATTAAGAGTTTCTTGAAATAATACAGATCCTGTTCTTAAATATTTTAACATGTAAGATAATAAAGAGTTTTATTTAATCACTAACACAGTGTCTGAAACTCTGAAGACTGACTTAATATTACAGCAACCCATAATAGTCTTTTTTACTAATTCAGACTAGGTTTTTCTCTTTAGTTCAAATACATGAAGTCTGGCTAGATAACATTCTTCTAGTGGGAATAAAAATACATCATATTTGCTATTAATTGAAAAGATAGAATCAAACATTACATATGGAGATCAGCTAAATAGACTATCACTAATTATTCCTAACACATCAAAGTAATTTGAACATACATTTTTATTTAACACTAGAAAAGAATATTTTTTCATTTAATAATATTTTACAATGTGTTTTCCCATTTTAAACACTTAAACATTTAACTCATAACTCCAATAACTTAAAAGAAGTGATTAGGCTTGTAAATTCATGAACAACTGTATGCTTACCTGTAGGTCTGGAATAAGAAACAACAGCATTTCCTTCCAATTCAGGTGGTAAACAACTTCCTTTCAGATAAACGGAAAAGCCCACTGTTCTAGTCATCTCTGGTGCTATAAGCAATGTTAAAATAATATGTTACATAATTTTGGACAATTATTATTAACAAACAGTTAAAATTAGACATATACTGCATGCCAGCTACTGTCTTAAGCACTTTACATAACATAGATTAACTCATTTAATCCTCACAACAACCCTACATGGTGGGTATTATTATTATCCCCATTTTTTGGTGCATGAGGAAAATGGCTACAAAGAGATTAAAAAGCTTGCCCAAGGTCATATAGCTAATACAGAGCTGGGAATTGACTCCAGAACAAGGGTCCTAACATTCTACACCACTGCTTCTCTTTACTCAGATGAACAGGCTGCATGAACAAAGCAAAAGGTACGCAAAGGGCAAGAGAACTTGGAAGTGGGACATAGTACCTTATCATGGCTAGAACACAGACTGCAGGAGAAAATGGAAGGGGGAATTGGATATGGATGTAACTAAAACTGTAGCAACTTGGCAGATTGTGCATAGCCTTCCATATTCATGTATTTGACCTCCAACCTGCATTAGAGAGCTATAAGAAGTTTTTAACTTAAAACATTAATTGTCCAGAATGTGTTTTAGAAAGACAAATTGGAAGTATTGTGAAAAATTAAAAAATAAAGTGAGATATCAACTACAAGTTTACCTCAACCATTCAATCACTCATTCACTGATTCAATGAATACTTATTGAGTTTCTACTATCTGTCGGGCACCTAAGGTAGAGGTTGGTTATAAAAAGGAAAAAAGAGAGATATGTTCTTGCTTTTTGTGAATAAGACATAGGGTTCCCAGCTGAACAGTAGCAGTGAAGAAAGACAGAAAAATACTTGAAAGATAATTCAGAAATCATTTTAACAGGACTAATGACAACTGGATGTAAGTGGTAAGAGAGACCCTATGCAAAGAAATCTTAGGCATTATTACAGTTATCTTACATAGATTCATTTTCTAATTAAGTCCAATTAATTTTCTGATTAAATTCTAATTAAAACAGTTCTGTAACACAGATATCATTATCCCCTTTCTGCAGATTAAAACAAAACAAAACTGAGGCTCCAAGTAATTACTAAAGTAGCTTGCCCATGGTTACACATTGAGTGTCAGAGCCAGGATTCAAATTCAGGCCAGACTCCAAAGCCAATATTCTTTCTTCAAACATTACAGATTCAATAAATAGCTCACTAGAGAAACACCAATAAAAAAGCCTTCCAAAATATAGTATTTAAGTACAATTACACATCCATCTAGTTAAGAAAAGCGTTTGAAAATCTGTAATTACTTCAACTCAACAGCCATTCACTGAATGTCCATGCTTGATGCTTGGAGGGAAAATATAAGCAAAACAACACAATCACTGATTTCAGGAAGATACCAGTCTCACTATTCAGACAAGAAATATAGCCATGAAATAAACCCACTGATAAAAAAATTTTTTAATTAAAAAAAACCTCACACCATGATAGACTTTAAGCCAAAACAAAACACTTACCCATAAATTCAAAGGTGAACTGATCACAAGTCAATACTAAAGGTGGTTGTACATAGACCGATAATCTGATCTTTTGCAATGTCACTCGATTCTGCAGTGTGACCTGAGAAAATAGAAATTGTTATTAATAAAAAAATTACATTTTTTCCAAATTGATAGAATATCACAACTACTTAAAAAATCATTTGCAAATAATTAGGAAATACCATCTGAGAAAAAAAAATGAGCTGTCACAAAACATAACCTGTAACATAGGTAGTAGATTAAAAAGTTCTACCCAGTTAGAAACTGGGCAAGGGAGTTGAACAGACTTTTCTCTAAGAAGATGTACAAATAGCCAATAAGCACGTGAAAAAATGCTCAAAATCTTTGTATGAAATACAAAGTAAAACCACAATGAGATACTACTACACATCTACTTAAATGCTATAATCTAAAGGACAGACAAAAACAGGTGTTAGCAAGAATGTAGAGAAACTAGAACCTGCATAAATTGCTGATGGAAATGTAAAATGGTATAGCCATTCAAGAAAAAAGTTTGACAGTTTCTTTAAAAATTAAACATAAAATTACCATCTGACCTCACAATTCCATGCCAAGAGAAATGAAACATATGTCCACCCAAAAACTTGTACACATGTTCATAGCAGTACTATTCATAATAGCTAAAACTAGAAACAACCCAAGTGTCCATCAACTGATGAATGGACAAACAAAATATGGTATATCTCTACAATGAAATATTATTCAGAATAATATTTAATAATATTAATAATAATAAAAAGAAATGAAGTACTGACACATGCTACAACATGGGTACATTATACTATGCTAAGCGAAAGAAGCCAGTCACAAAGACCACATATTATATGATTCAATTTATATGAGATATCTAGAGTGGGCAAATCTATAAATTTACAGAGACAGAAAATAGATTAGTAGTTGCTTTGGGATGGTAGTGGGATTGGGGGTGGGGGAATGGAGAGAACAGCAAGTGACAGCTAATGAATATGGGGTTTCCCTTGGAGGGACAAAAATGTTCAAAAATTAAATTGTGGTCATCATTCTACAACTCTGCAAATATACTAAAAATCACTGAATTGTACACTTTAAAAGAGTAAATTGTATGGTATGTGAATTATATCTCAATAAAGCTATTAAAAAATGTTCTATCAAAAGCAGACCAAAAAAAAATCTGCCCTCATGTCTGGTGAATAATTACATCATGAAATATTATATGTGTTCATTCTTCTTTACATGTATAGATGTGGCATCATGAATTATTTATTTTATCTAGTATCAGTATATTACCTTTTATACAAGTTACTCTCTAAAGATTTCCTTTCTAGGTAGGTATTTACCATCAGTAGTTTAAATACATATCAAAGCACTACAGTGTCTTCCACAGCTTAATACAAAAATACCTGACATAACTAATTCTAGAAAATATCAAAGAATGGCAATAATGACTGCTGCATTTCTAAGCTGGCTGTATTTCCAAACTGGTGCTCTTGGTTGATGATGCTTGGAATGATAATTCCCATTCTAGTCAGAGTTAATAGCTATGAATTCTGGGGTAATAGTTTGACTGAGAAATAGGGTGGGTAGGGGTAGAGAAGGCCAGGACTTCTCTCACTCCTCCTGAGGAGGAACGTCAATAGAATCCATCAGGCCCAAGGATCTTTACTGGGCCACAGTGCTAGGGGCATCAAAGAAAAAGCTTAAAGATCTGGCTTCCACTGGGAACATTCTCTCTTTGGATTTTGTCTCCTAAAAGTCCCAGCCTCTTTGAACAGTCTCTTTGGATGAGTTTATCCACATGGTAAGCCAGATTTATCACAGTCACTGGCCAGGTAGAGTTGCTAGACCAACTAAATCACAATCTCTGGGAGTAGACCTGGGTATCGGTATTTCTTTAATAGTTCCCCAGGTGATAGCTATTTACAACCAGAGTTGAGAAGCACTCTTCTATTATACAGGGCACCTTTGCTACGGAGCAATGTAGTCTAGTTACTAGACTCTAGTATATGAGACAGATACATTTCATTATTAATTGACATAATGCAAGGGCATACTTAATTTTTAAGAAAAGTCATTTTGAATTTTCTCTTAGGTAAAAGGCATGTATCAACTATTCATTAATTATATATATACATATATACTATAGATAAACAATATACAAGAATATACATCTGGCCCACAAACATTATACACATATAATTAGATTCAGTAAATGTCTTGTATTAATTTTAAATGATGTGGATATTCTGCACAACTTAAAAATAAGCATAACATTTTTGACTTGCAAAGTAAACATTTTAAAGGACAACTATTAATGCAAATAAATACAATAAACACAGCAAATGAACAATGAACCCTCAATTTTTACTTTATAAGCCCTGGGAATACATGGGGGGAAATCTGCATACCACAAAGAAAGATTCCGTAATGATATCTGACCATTATAAAAATCATAATACCTTTTTAATAAAACACTGAGGGTAATTATGGGAAGAAGAAAGTACACGTGCTGTAGACAACATTCCTTCTGATAGCTATTCCACTAAATAAACAGAACACAATTTCAATATTTTACTGTTAACAATAATATGCTGGTCTGTACATATATTTTTAAATAAAATTAATGATAACCATTAGCAGCTTTCTATATTCATGGAACCACGCTAATAAATTATTTATGTGTATTATCTCATTTAATCATTACAACATTGTAAAACAGGTACTATCACAATATACCATTTTACATAAGAGAAAAATGTGGCTCAGAGAAGCTAGATAATTTGACTAAGGCTACTCTGATTATAAGTGGAAGAAGCACAATTTAACTTCTGTCTATCAGAATCCAGAGCCCACACTCTTAATCAATTGTGGTTAAGTCCCAAAATAACTCTGCAAATGAAGAAGTACCCTCATTTTACAGTTTAAAAATAGAGGTCCAGAGAAGCTCAATAACACGTCTAAGACCATCCAGCCAATATGTGCAAGAGAGCTGAAAACTATGACCAGGAACATCTCGTGAGAGGTTACTTTTAAAAATGAAAATGAAAAATCCTTAAGGTAGTAATAAGCCATTTTTAAGACAGCAGACATTCTGACTCTGCCTGGCATAACAACATGTACTTAGACAACAATCGTACAATTTTACATTGTTACAAGTGCTTGCATTTAGTTTAGATGCAAGATTAATGGTGATAACTCTCATACACAGATCTATCGAATCCCAGCAATGGACTAGGCACTTTCAAAAGTGAATCAAGACGGCTTCCCTGGTGGCGCAGTGGTTGAGAATCTGCCTGCCTGTGCAGGGGACACGGGTTCGAGCCCTGGTCTGGGAAGATCCCACATGCCGCGGAGCAACTGGGCCCATGAGCCACAATTACTGAGCCTGCGGGTCTGGAGCCTGTGCTCCGCAACAAGAGAGGCTGCGATAGTGAGAGGCTCGCGCACCGCGATGAAGAGTGGCCCCCGCTTGCCGCAGCTAGAGAAAGCCCTCGCACAGAAATAAAGACCCAACACAGCCATAAATAAATAAATAAAAATAAAATGACTAATACTCTAAAAAAAAAAAAGTGAATCAAGAAGATGTGTGACAAAAATAACTACAGTAACAAAGAAGAGTTGTGTTTGAGCCAAAAAAAAGAGTTAATAAAGACTTGGCTAGACCATGAACCTCATATTTTAAGAGAAAAATAATTATAGATTAAGGGGAAGAAAATACAAAAATTAATATCAGAATTTTCCATGCTATTTTCCATTTCTAACAAAATAAAATATGATCCTCAGGAAACATAATACTAAATTTTTATCCTAGATATATAAACATGACTCCAAAGGCCAGGTATTAACAACCACTCTGCCTTAGTTGCCTGCAATAGATGGTCACGCATCACGCACACACACTCAAGGTAGCCACATCTTCATTCACTTGGAACGGATGGAAAAATTTTCTCAATTAACAGGATTTATTACGATGGAAACTTCCATGGTTATATACCTTGGCTGCTGTTGTTATAAAAGGCTATAAGGAGAGATTTATAACAGAAATTTGTATAGGAACTGTCAGGCAGAATCAGGAAGTCATGGTGTCTGCTGCTTAAGTCCAGCTGATTTTGTGCAACTCATGTGTCGCATTCTTTCCCATTCTTTTATAATGGCAATAAGGAAGAGAGCTGTGACTTAGCCATTCTCAAACATAGTTAAATGTTATTCTCCTAATGAAGGAGAATTTTCCAATAGTGTCATGCCACCATTTTAAGGTGGCTATTACACATGAAAGCCTAAGAATGGCACGGGAGGGAAATGTGTATTTATTTATAGCAATAACTAGTAGTGAGGGAAAAAATTAGCATGAGCAAAGTTATCTGGTTTAGGTACAAGATTTCTTTTTGCAATTTGCAGTGTGCTCCTGAATTATTATGTTATGTGTCAGAACAATATCAGTAGGTAGATATAAAAGAAATTTCCCTACACAAAAGTCTATAGATCATTCCTGGAACGCTACAAGGTTGTTGGGTTTTTTTTCTTAAATGTTTGATTTCTTGCCACTAATGCTTTTCCAGACTCAGAAGTATTAATGGGATAGAGCCTTTGACTGGACAGGGGGAAGGGAGACTGGGAAAAGACCACCCTTGCTACCAGAGGCAAGAATCCAAAAAAATTAGCTTAGGAAACTGTTATAAGGTTGGGCTCCCTTCAACTTCTACCAAAGATCCCCACACTTGGGCCACCCGCTGGGTCCAGTATAAGCGAACACAATTGGTAAAGCCTGGTGCCCTGTCAAGCTCCTCCAAGGACAGCAACCCAAAATCTAAGAAAATATAAAGCCCTGTCCAAGTTTTGACTTAGCAAATCGCCAAGATCCACAACTTTCCCTGGCTCCAAAGTCTGGGCAGTGATAAATATTTTCAGCTTAATAATGTGCTGACTTATTACCACACTTTAATCTAAATGCCTTAAGAGGGTTCTACATTTGAGTCCTAGTTCTAAAATTCTACAATGGCAGGACTAAAAATCTTAACCAAAACCACATCCTTCATACTCTATTTTTTGGGGACTATCAATTTGTCACTACTCTATTTTGTGGTTTCTTCATTTAATATTTTCTTGCTATAAATACATCCATTTAAAGCTAATACTATGGCAGATAGATGGCTGGAAATTCTTTTCAAACACACACATAATCATACATAGAAGAAAGATATTATTAACATTCATATGATTCCCCAATATATGTATGATACTGCAATCAACTGCTTGGTCTACTATGAATGTGATGACACAATTCCTTTAGTATACTTAAATACTAATTTTGTTTCTAGAAAAAAGACCCTTAATCACACTACACATTTAATTAATGGTAGGAATAAGTCCTAACAATTATTATATACATATTGCTATAAACGCAATTACTAGTTTTAAATTTGTAGTAAACAATAAAGGCTATCTATTTACTACTCAAGGCTGAGGAAAACTTACAAATGTCAAGTGTTTGAGTTTTTCTATTTCTTAACTTTTTAACCAAGAAATCTTTTGTTTAATTGAATAAATTTAATGTGTAACATTGTGTACATTTAACATGTACAGCATGTTACTTTGATACATTTATATATTGCAATATGATTGCCAAGGCAGTGATATTTATCACATTACATAATTATAGTACAATATTATTATCTATATTCATTATACTGTGCATTAGATCTCTATGGCTTATTTACTACTCATTACAAGTTTGTGCCCTTAAACATCATCACTCTTAACCGCCCCCAATCCCCTGGTAAGCACCATTTTACCCTCTGTTTTTTACAGGCTTAACTTTTTTAGATTCCCGCATATAAGTGATATCATACAGGACTTGTCTTTCTCTGTCTGACTTACCTTACTTAGCATAATGTGCTCAAGAGCCATCCATGTTGTTGTAAATGGAAGGATATCCTCCCTTCTCATAGTTGAATAATATTCCATTGTGTATATGTACCATATCTTTTTTTATCCATTCATCCATCGATAGGCATTGGGGTTATGGCCATATCTTGGCTATTTTGTGAATAATACTGTGATAAACATGAGAGCGTATATCTCTCGTGGGAAATACTATTTTCATTTCCTTTGGTTTATAGCCAGAAGTGGAGTTGCTGGGTCATACAGTAGATTTTTTTTAAAATTTTTGAGGAACCTCCAATTGATCTCCAAAGTGGTTGGATCAACTTACATTCCCACCAACAGTATTTAAGGGCTCCCTTTTCACCACATCCTCACCAGCACCTGTTGTCTCTTGTCTTCTTGATGACAGCCATTCTAAGGTGTGAGGTGATATCTCATGTGGTTTTGATGCGCATGTCCCTGACGATCAGTGATGTTGAGCATCTTTTCATGTGTCTGTTGGTCATTTTGATGTTCTCTCTGGTAAATGTCTATTAGTTCTTCTGCCCACCAAGTGTTTTTACATTTCCATAAGCTACTTATAGGGTGACAAGTGACAGATGTGATGAAATGTGTGATATTGTTTGCACATTACAGTCTAGAACTATGTACAATACCTTCACTGTGACTGAAGGGACAAGGTCAGCTCCCACTTCAACATCAGTAGATTGCTGTAAACACAGAATTGAGAAGAGAAGGAAAGAAAGAATAGTTTCAATACTGCACATCAATGAGTAAACACAGTAGGTGTGATACATACCTCTCACCACCAAAAAAACTATAAAGGATTTATCACTCTGATGGCAGACTAAAAGAGTCAGTGTGGCTTTTTGGATGGCTTCATTGGGAAAGTCACAAGCTAATATTAAAAAACCCACGACTCCAAAAAGGGAAGAAAAGTTCACATATTTTACTATCAAACTACTCTATTGCCAAATTTCCTTAAAAACTGAAACTAATTCTATTAACTCATTCTTTATATTATATAAAAGACTTCTGTATATTTTCTATATAAACAGTATGCCATTCTTTTAGGTCCTTGTATTTTTAGCTTGCCAAAGGTATGTTTTATTCTGATTAATAATATGTATTGATATCTAAGACATGTAACTAATGATATAAAGATTGAGTGGCCTTACACCTAGAAAATAAAACAAAAGTAGGAGTGTATTTTTTTTACTAGCGCGTATCATAAACTCTTTTACTCTTTGAGCATCAGCCTTGGTTACCTGGTCCTATCTCTTAAAGAATTCAGAATATAATATAATAGAGCAAACATTTCCTTAGAATTTATAACTTATTTTTTAGAGTGGTAGGTTGAGAGGAAAATATGGTCACTCTACAATAGAATAAGATCAAAGCATAACATATTTTCTAATAATACCCACATGAATTCCTGAGGGAACAATTAAGATCATGAAATCTCTGTCCAACAATGAATAAATCCATTGTACTTTGTTAGCCTATTTGGAATTATTTTACTAAGAAAAATTAAATCACTTCTAATCAGCGGGGATCACTATGATGTAATGGTCATCAGCATAATTAAGAGTTGGGAGATTCATATTCTATTTATGATTCCATAGGAAACTATATATGAACTTTGATCCAACTTCTCAATCAAGCAGAGAGGATAGCGATGTTTATCTCTTCTGTAAAAGCCCCCATTCTAACACTAATTATATTATTTTTTGGATGTGTGCTTTCATAACAGTGATTGAAAATAAAATATTAAGCCAGGCTTTTTGCTCTAGTATTACCTAAAATCCAGGAAATGTTTTACATTTAGCTGTCGGCAGTTCTGGAAGAGAAACCAACATCTCCTGTTTCCTGCTCTTTTCAATCCATATCTAAACACCTAGATATTTCAGGGACAAAAGTCCTTTGGAAACATGAAATTACAGCCAGAGAGAAGTAGCTCTACAAAGACAGTATAGCATCACAGCCACCTAAGTCGTTGGACTGATGTTTTCCAATGGGATGAATATGATACTCTCAAGAATCTCTTAAGAAGAAAAAAAATAGTAAGAAGGGGAAATGAAGCTGAAAAGAGACATCTAGTTAAGAGGAAAAAGCACTCCAAGTTACTGATAGGGAAATATATATTACAATACAGTGCTATTACATAAGGCCTTTTCTCACAAAGATCAAAAGTTGCTAAAGAACAGAAAGGGAATTTCAATCCAAATAGCCTATGTTTAAGAGAACCTAGAAAAAATTATATAAGTTGCCCAAAGGAGAAAAAGAATCATTTCCAAGGCAAGAAAATGTGTGTACATTTGTCAGCTAACTAAGCAAAAATGTTCCACTCAGACTACACCCTTCAGGTAGAGTGAGAAATGGTGTGTGCTGAATATCCAATGTTTAAACAGTACCTCTACTATGTGACTCAGCTGGGTGAATGTTTCTTTCATATATAGCCCTACTTTTTTTAAGTACACCCAACTTACTATACTATGGCAATGTTAGTGTGATTTTTATCACAACTTGGGTTGGCTGTTTATACTAAGATTAATCTTTGAAAAGCTTATGGAACTACTTACTATATTACGCTGTGGTACCTAAATATCAAAGTCATTTCCTAAGCAAAATTACATGACATAAATTCCATACAGAGTAAAAAACAGTGAATTCAATCACTTTCCTAAATTGATCAACTTTGGTACAGATATAGATAAACTTAATATATTTTGCCCAAACTGCAGGCAGTGAGAGAAAACCAACCATAATCTAACAAGTGCTTACAGAAGACTAAACAAAGAGATGGGGTAATGTAACCAAGGACAGTCTCTCTTTCTTGTTTCTCAGCTTTATTAATTCATTTATAGAGCGAATATATACTGAACACCCATTATGTGACTGACACTAAGGATATGGCACTGAAGGAGACGAGTAGAATGCAGGTGGTGGTGGTGGTGGTGGTGGTGATGATCGTGATGATCGTTTTAAAAGAATTAAATGTAATTTTATTATTATAATGATTTGTTAGTTAATTATCATAATTCAACAAAGTGGATTCTATTACTATTCCCATTTTACAGATGAATACATTGAGACTAAGAAAATTGAATACCTTGCCCTGGGTCACACAGATAGAAATGAGAGGAAAAATAATTCCTGGCCCAACTCTATTCTTAAACTACTTCCCCACCACAACCACCGTAATGTATTAAAGACTATAAATTACCAAACCCTGACCTATGCCTTTCATAAACATTATCTCATTGAACCTTCAACAAATATCTAGTGGGGTCAGTATTATTCATCTGGATTAGGATTATCTCAATACTCAGCACTGAAAAAGTTTTTTTTAAAAAAGTAGGTAGATTCAGAGTAATGGTGAGAACCTCTTTGACCATTTCCCTTCCCTCCCTTTTTTAAGACAGAAATCCTGCCTAAGGAACTTCTTATTACACAAAGAGCTTAGAAATGTTTTTTCCTAAAAGTAACAAAACCTAAAACTTATCTTCCCTAAAGTTTCTATTTAGAGGCCCAGAATTTAAACCAATACATTTTGATCCCAATTTATCAGAGTCCGCCACTATCACAAACCCTTTGAAAGTCTGCAAATACACCTACAGATACCGAATCAAAGTTAGGAGAAACCATGGCAGAGACTTTCAGGTCATCTTCTCTCTCGGTCATAGGCCAAACACCTGTAATTTTAAGAGAAAAAAAAGTATTTACTCATAAAGTAAAACTTGCTGTATATAGTTGTTTTAAGGTTTATCTATACCATATATCAAAAATATACTCACGAGTTGAAAAAAAAAACTGAGGCATTACAGAATGAGAAGCTTTATGCTAATTCTTTCCCCTCTACATTACTAGAAAGAAAAACTGTCTCTTTTTCCAAAGATATTAGCTAAGATGTGACCCATTGACTGACCAGTGTCAGGAATTTCAATTCCCTATCCTTAGCTACTGGTAGAAGCCCAAAAGAGTACAATCCTTTTGAAGGTAAACTGGCTATAATTATCAAAATGTAAAATTCACCAAAAAAATGTAAAATTCACACACCCTGTGACTTAACAATTCTACTCCCAAACATTTACCCAATACTCATAGACATGCCCAAGGAGTTTCTCTGTTGCTAGTAATTATTAAAAACAAAAACAGCCTAAATCTAAATTATATTTCTATTAATAAATAGTTAACTAAATTATGGTATATCAATACTGTGCAATGGTCCAAAACCCAAAACTCTAAATAAGAGTGCTGTCCATCTTTATATACTGACATGAAAAGAACTCCAAGATATGCTATTGATTAAAAAGAAGCAAGATGTAGTACAATGTCTCTAATACACACGTATTTGTGTAAAAACAATTATATAAACAGTAAAATTTTCTCAAAGAATACACAAAAGCTCTTAATAAAGGTTACCTTTAAATAATCTAGTGGAACTAAGACCTGGGGTTTATGCTTTCAGTACTGTTTGAATTATTTTAACCATATTCATTTTCTCTTTACAACTTAAAATTTCATAATTTAAAAAATGTTTATAGTGCATAATGAGATATTATGAACAAGTTATAGAGATCCTAAATAAACAAGAAACATAAATAATACATATGCACATACATATGTGTGTATATATACATATATATATGACAGATTATTGGCTGTCCCCCTAACATCCATTCTTCCCTCCTCCTTCTTTGTGGCAGAACACTAATTCTGTTGAGGCATTCACCTCATCTCAAAGTTATTGAATTGGTCAAATCCCATCATGATGATTTCATTCCCCTGACCTTTTGTTGTTTTAGTCGTGAGCATGGAGCCTAATCCTGGCAGATGTGAGGTGAGGAAAGGTGGGAGTCGGCATGCTGGTACATGCTTCTGGGAAAGCTAGTCCTCCCTAATAAATGGGGAGACTTGGGAGAAATATCTCTCTTCTTCCCTGGAAATCATACTTGCACATAATGCCTGGAACTGCTAAAATCACCCTGTGACCCTGAGAGGAAACATCCCCCCACACTGAGGATGGCTGACTGAAAATATAGAAAGCACCTGGATGATGTCACATGAATCAGCTGTCTCACAAAGAGAAAAGAACCGCCTACAATTGCCACCAGGCATTCCCACCAATATTACACTGTTTGGAATAAGAATTTCCACAACTTAGTGAGAGTACAAAAGGCTGCTTGTTGCCCACCCAGTAAAGATTCTTCAGTTCTTTTTTACTAAAAAAGAGTCCAATTTTATCCTAAGTAACAAAGCGCTCAACCAAAATGCTAAATTTCCCAGGCTCTTTTGCAGCTTGGAGTGGCCAGTGAGATGTAAGTGGAAGCTGTTCAGGGTGTGGCTTCCAGGAAAGATCGTTAAGTGGGCTGACTCAGCTGCAGATGTGAGGGCAGGAGTTCCAGAAGCCATCCTAGACCAACAGAAGACCCTGGGTGAGAAGGAATCAGAGTCCCTGATGACTTTGGAACTGCCAAATCAACCCTGGACTGTCCATTACTGGACTTCTTTTCCATGAGAAAGAAATAAACCTGTGCCTTATTTAAGCACCCTATTTAGGCATTCTGTTATATGCAGCCAGACATAACCCTGAATAGCACATCTTCCAACAAGGTTACCAAGTACAAATGTTTCTACTACGCAATGGTAGAAGCAACTTAGTTATCCTAGACATATTTCAAATGGATGAAGACTTTCATTTATACGCCCATGTCTTACTGCTCTCTTTCCCTTCCTGAAGACACAACTATGCTGTGTGGGAGTCTATCTCAGTATTGTACCCTTTCCTTCACATCCATCCCAAGTAAAGAACATATCAACTGTCTAAATAAATCATAAGGAAACTCTGTTTTTGAAAGTGCCTACTGATAGATGTTGTTGACTACTAGTAACAGAAATGCAAGGCAGGATTCTCACTAATGAGTTGATTATGAAAAGCTTCAAAATCCATAAGCCATACAGAAATTATTACTATAATTTCATGCTTACAACATACATCCCTCATATAACTTACACACATAAAATCAGCTTCAAAAATACTTTTATTACAGTAGATAATATAAACCATGTGTACAACAAAATATACTCTCTAAATTGGCTTTACATTTTGCTGCAATTCTTGCTTTGAAGAAATAAAAAAAGCTTTTAAGTGCTGAACATAACCCACAAGACTGTGAACTTCCTTTTTGCAAGTTAAAGTCACTGTACTAAAATAGGTGGCATTTAAATGAATAATGAGGTCATCAAAAAGTTCAGAGTTTTAACTTCTCATAGTCTTCTGTAATGAAATGATTTGGTGCTTTTATATAATTACAGGTATTTTAATGAACAAATATACCACAATTTTATAAGTGTAGAGAATACTAAATTTTTTCCATATCTAGAAATAAAATATGTTAAAAGTCTCTCTTTTTTAAAAGAGTCTCGGTTTCTTTTTTAGGAATAATACCAAATGATGGTGGCAAAGAAGGGGCAGAGAACTTCAAATATTAACTTTGAGGTTATATAAATAATAAACTTTGCACTCAAGTCTGTAGGTACATCCCTAGCTTAATTAGCACTTATTTCAAGATACACAGAAGAATCAGGGTAATGACAAGTAAAACAGCCTAACCCTTCTCACCCAGGGGAATCACTATGGCCACCAAAAAATAACTTTTAGCTGTAAGGGATTTACCTGAGAAATGTCTTACATAATCAAGTGTTCATCAAAATATCGTTAGCACATTGTCTATGGAAAGGCCAAAATCTCAAGACACAAAAGTTGGAGTGAAAAGCCACATTAAATTTATTTAACCAACTCTGGAAATTTCATGTTTCATACGTATGCCACTCTTCTCCAATTACATTTTTAAATGACAAAATGAGACTTATATTCCATTAATCCCAAAACACTAGTATCAAAAATGGAAAAAAATGTGCAATATGACACATCCAGTTTTAACTATTTTCTATTTGACATGAGGGTCCTGACAACAAATGGGTTTTTAAATTATTGGAGGTACTTAAAAGACCTAAGTTTCACTTGCTTACTTTCAAAACTTTCTAAGAGAATGTGTAAAGCCAAAGCATAATAATTTTATTTTAATATTAATATTTTTTAAATATATTATCTAAATTCCTCTGAATGTCTCTTGGTAATATGGACTCAAAAATACATAAATCTAGGAAAGTGATTGGACCAGGATTAAGACTGGCTCTGTTGTTTTGGTTGGCTTTTGATGCTCTGCTTCTTTTATTATTCCTGCTTGTTTTAACATTTCTTTTATGTGAAAATAGTCCATATTTTTTCTCATTAAAAAAATACTTTTACCT
Source organism: Balaenoptera physalus (assembly GCF_965194825.1). NCBI lineage: Eukaryota > Metazoa > Chordata > Mammalia > Artiodactyla > Balaenopteridae > Balaenoptera > Balaenoptera physalus. Next base: position 79,880,218 of record NC_138887.1, on the reverse strand, counting down.
GACCCTGAGAAGGGAACTTAAAGTAATGCTTTTCACATGTCCAACTCAAACTGCAGGATTGCTGTTTTGTTTCTCCTTTTAATTTACAGTAAAATTATACCCTTGTGAATCCCAAAGTAAGATAATATTGAGTTATACAAAACTCAAGAACTGAAAATATCATCAGCCTCTGAGTCATTAGAAATCAGCATACCACAGGCTACACTCCATTTGGATGGCTAATTAACTACAAACATAAATTATATCACTAGGCTGCAAATGACTACATTTTTAGTAACAAAGTAGTAATTCACATACTGCTTTGGTTTCTTTTAAAAGAAGCAACTAAAATTTTTTCAGGGATATTAGAAGTTAATAAATGATCACTCTAAACCTTAATGTAATTCTAAAGGTCTAAAACCACTATCCAAAGAAATACATGTTCCTTTCTTACAGTTTAAAGAAAAAAACTCAGCACTGCCCCTGAAACACACTAACAAAAGTATTACCTTAAATAGGACATATTTTTCAGAAACCATAAAATACAAATTAAGCACAAAGACTAGTATGTTAAAGAGCAATGCTGTTTTTACAAAAATGACTTTAAATAAGCCTGGGGGAGAAAATCAACTAATATGTATAAAACATTATCCATATACAAAATAATATAAATTTTACACTGAATACTAAAATCAAATAATAAAAAGCTGCAAATGAGATACCTTGTGATTTGTTAACATCTTTGATGATTTTCTGAAGTTCTTTCAATTCTATATCAAGTTCATCATAGTTTAGTTCTCTAGATTCAACTTTTGGAGCTTGGAACAAAGAAGGGTCTGTCCCCAGGTATGAACACTGCAAGTGACCATCATCACTCAGAGTGACTATCACTCCCTTTAAATCACTACAAAAAGGAAGAGAAAATGAGACATAATTAAAATTTTTGGTGGATTTAGACTTAATCTAGACCGACTAGATTTTCATTCAATTCAGCTTCAACATACCATTAAGAAAATGACTATATAATGTATCTATTTCTAAAGTTTTACGTCAAGGACTCAATTTAAATGTTTCAAACATGATTTACATTTACAGAAATATAACAATTATTATTAAAGCTTCCACTTTTGGGGACAAAACTATGTGGCAACTTCTGCTCTAAGAGCTTTTCAAGGTCTTACTTGTATCATTCAATCCTCACTGCACCTCCCACTTGGCAGATTCATAATAAGCAGTGAACAACACGTAGGAGCTACAATGGATCAAGAGCTAGGCTACTGGCTGGCTGAAGACTAGGGCTGAGGCACAGGAGGGAAGATGGGACAATCCAGGGGAATGGGAAGGTTAGTGGAGGAAGCCCTACGAGGCCTTGAAGAGAAATGTGCCCCCTGCTCTTTTCCTTTTCCTTCTCTCTACCCTTGGGACATGCTTCCCCTCCCTCCCCAGGTCCACTCACCGTGGCTTCCTTCACACGCACTCCTATTCAAGTAGCTCTTTGGTCTGTTCTCTCTTTCCCTTCACTCTTAGATAGAAGTATCCCATTTTCTCATTTAGTAGCTCTTTCTCCATCACTCTTCTCATCCTGATTATCTCTTTTCCTCCCCAACCTTTCACTCTTCCTTCTCTCTTAGGCTCCCTCATCTCTGTTATTCTCTAGAAACAGCCATAATATATAAATTATAGATAACTTTAGCATAAATGCTTAAAAATAAAAGTTGTACGTTTTCCTGAACTTGCTATAAAAAGTAGTTGAGATGAACACTATTGGCTTCCTCCCTACCTTACCCAGAGGGAAAAAAATTCAATATTGCCATAAGTCATTTTGAACTGATATAAAATGAATTTGTTTTAGATTTGTTTGTTGTGTTTTCTATTGGTCTGTGATTTAAAAAAAACAAAAAACAAGTTTTTTTTTTTTTTTTTTTTTTTTTTTTTTTTTAAGTTTTTAATTTTTATTTATTTATTTATTTATGGCTGTGTTGGGTCTTCGTTTCCGTGCGAGGGCTTTCTCTAGTTGTGGCAAGTGGGGGCCACTCTTCATCGCGGTGCGCAGGCCTCCCATTATCGCGGCCTCTCCTGTTGCGGAGCACAGGCTCCAGACGCGCAGGCTCAGTAATTGTGGCTCACGGGCCTAGTTGCTCCGTGGCATGTGGGATCTTCCCAGACCAGGGATCGAACCCGTGTCCCCTGCATTGGCAGGCAGATTCTCAACCACTGCGCCACCAGGGAAGCCCAAAAAACAAGTTTTCCAACACTTTTCTAAAGGTTAAATATTAGTCAAAAACAACAGAAAACTTGAGAGAGAAAAGAACTTGAAAAGAAGTGTTGCTATTTATCTGAAGAAAAGGAGTTAAGGTATATAAGGGTCTAGGACTCATTCAGAACAAATAAGAATTTTTAAAACTCCCCAACTTCGGGTCACAGCAAGTGGTCAGCTCATTAATCTAAAAGCTCAACTTGATTGACAGTAAATACTACCATTGCTCAATCCTTCCCATAAGGTGGCCACCAGCAATCACTTCACCACCTGCCTTCAATACAATATTCCTGTACATACTTTCTCCAGGATATATACATAATTCTGTAATGTGACTTCAGAAAAATAAAAAATAGATTGGTATCACTGATTTGATAGCTAAAAAACTAGCTAAAAACTAAAAAGGGGACTTGGGTTCTAGCTCTGACTCTGCTCTGTGTAGCTGAGTCAACTTGGAGAAGTCTTCCTAAATGCTTTATGTCTAAAATGAGAGGGTGAAACGAGATGATCCTCAAAGGTCTTTAAGTTTAACAAACTTGTTCCATCAAAATAGCTCAGAAAATAAATACTCCCAAATAAAATTATTTTCCTAAAATAAAATGTTTTCACCCCTGTAGTATCTCTGGGCCTGACCCTTTCCTTGCAGGCAACTGAAGCCACTTAGTGGCCATGGAAATCCCAACTTCCAGCTCTGACAAGCCCATTTCAAGAGGGCAAACCTCTGTCCCTATTGAGTTAGTTGTGACTGTAGTCTGTTCCCCATTCCACCCAGACCTACTAAAGTCTGAGAATACAGTAAGTCCTAAGGAAATGCTAGGAAACTAAAAGGCAGAGCTTCTCAGACAATGTGGGGATCATCTGTTCTTTGAATCCAAAAGGGTATTTCCATTTTATCTTCCCCCTTTGAGTGATCCATTATAAAGGAAACCTAGCATGAGGCATTACAAATATACCTCACTATCCAAATTTATTTGGTCTTTGAATTGGATAGCTTATTACGGAATCAGTTTCAACACACTGTTTTAGATGGCAAATAGCAACAATTTAGATACAGGGATTTATCTAAAAATTTATCTGAACCTAGTAAGTTGTTGAGTTCAGATAGAGAGAGTTTGAATAGTACTGTATACACATATTTCTTCAGCGTCTCAAAAAGAAAAAATTCTTTACTGGTGTTTTGAGGTGTCCAAACAGAAAAGGGAGCAGCCAGGGTCTTTACCCACTCAAAGAGCCTAACAAGCATCACCAGAATGTCTTAACACTAAATTACAAAACTTAAGCAATTTACTTTTTTCTTATCAGTGGTATTAGAGCCATTACATACAATTTAGATCAAATAACAGAAATTTAGAATAGCTGAATTCATTTAACATTGCATGTTTTATTCCACAGGAACACTAACACAAGCTCTAAAAATTTTAGAATAAATCAGTGAAATTTCTGTCTAAAACATCTATGATGGAAAAAGTACTTTGACACAGGCCTATACCACTACTTAATACATAAGTAATGTCATCACTTGGTATCTTAAATGCAAAGGAAAATTTTAAATTATATATATATAAATATATATATATATATCATTCCTAAAGTTAAGCCCAACCTAAGTATAAAGTCCAATTTAAGTATAAAAGAGAATACAATCAAGATTTTTTTAATCTTTCTACTTAAAGAACATTTTTAAAACAATATTGTCCATGTGAGTTAATGTGTAAAATTTTCTGAGTGATAGAATTTTATGTTAGAAGAAGCCATCAAGTAAATCAAGTATTGTGTACCTTATTACTTACATCCTTAGAGTTAACACTTTCAAAATGAAGGTCTCTAGATTACTCTGGTCCTTGAAATACATCAGCTAAACCAAGGAACCAGAATGATGTATTTTATGAGGACTCAAGGTCAAAGATGTTATATTGCTAGGACACACAATAATTTTGTGATTTTAGCAATGGGGCATGAAATTAAACAATAGAGTTAGCTCAGGAAACTGAGGGTAATTGTTTCTTCATTCAGTAAACAGATCCTGGCCTTAACAACACATTCAAACAAAATTCCAGATGGATTTTAAAAGTTAAATTAAAAAATATGAAACTACAAAAATATTTATCTGCCCTTGGGATGGAAAGAACTTTTGCTGCAAGAAAGCAATAGAGGACAAAGCAAAGGATCTCTAAATTAAACCACAAAAAAATTTTAAACTTGTTCTATGCTTTAAAAATACATCACAGTAAAAAGAACACAAGACAAACAAACTGGGAAGACCTTGGCAACCAACATAAATATATGATTTAGCTTGAATCATATGAAGTTGTGGATATTCAACTGTTTTTGTCCTATAAAAATAATTTTGTATGTTTCATCTACTATGTAAAGAACTCTTACAAGTCAATGAAAATGAGTATATCTCAAAAGAAAAAGGTCAAAGAAAATGTACAATTCACTTGAATCAGCAACTTAAAGGTTAAATAATCTATGGAATTAAAACTTTTATCTAGTTCTCTTTTTCTGACAAGGCCAATCTATAAAATGAGCAACTTGAAAGTATTTGAAATACAGCTCAAAAGATAAAAAATGAACAGTTTCTTTTGCTAATACAATAAAACAAATGAATAATAGCTTTAAAAACAAATGAAAAGAACATGCACGGTTCTTCTAACGGTTCTTGTCCAGCTACACTTTATGCAAAATAGAAATATTTTAAATTATCAAATCATCAAAGTCTGGTTTTTATTATGATATACAGATATCAAAGAAATCAAAAACTTAAATTTTGGATTCTTTCATGCCCTTACCAAAATAATACTGAAACAGAAAACAAAAAGTAGGAAGGTGCACGATTTTCATCTAGTCTCTTTTTTATTTACTATCTGTCTCTCATTTCTCTACTATATTTCATTTGCTCATCATTCACTCACTCATTCATTCATTCATCAAATATTTTCAAACACCTGTTATATGCAGGATGCCATTTGAAGTGCTATAGAGCATACACAGATAAAATCAGAAATTAGCTGAAAAAGATTGTAACCCTGTAAAAGAGTAAGATATGCATCTCGATAAGTATGCACGGGGTGGAAAACATAAGAGCTATAAGACAAGTATAAAGTACTTTAGTGTTCAGAAGTAGGAATGTCATTTCTAGCCAAGGGGATCAGGGAAATTTTGATGGAGGAAATAAAAGCTTAAGCTGGACACTGAAATTCAGTCTATTCTTCAGATTATTTCTGAAATCTGAATTAACTCACATGTGATTTGTAAGCAAGGAAATGATGTCAATAGAACTTTGAAGTTGGTTCATACTCTTTTACCCATCGCCTGAATGTTTTGAACCTCCAAGTAGTAGCAGGAAAATATAGTACATGACTATATACAAAGCACCATTATTCCACTGTTCTTTTTGGCTCAGTTTGCAAATATGTCCTGGATTGAAAGTGCTTCTTACATGGTTCTCATGTTCAGTTTGTCTTTCGCTCTTTTTTCCTCAACGCTTCCTTCACGCTACCATCATCTTTCTATTTAAAAGTAAAGTCCTATTTTAATATGACTGTTATTTGGGTTTGGTTTGTTTGTTTGGTTGATTGGTTTCTTGGTTGGTTGGTTTGCTTTGCTTTGCTTTTTTGGTGCTCCAATCACAGTTGTATAAATTTTAAGTGATCTGCCCCACAACAATTTATTTTGTTTGTTTGTTTGTTTTTTACTTGACATATAGTTGATTTACAATGTTGTGCCAATCTCTGCTGTACAGCAAAGTGACTCAGTTTTACATGTATAGACATTCTTTTTTTTAATATTCTTTTCCATATGGTTTATCCCAGAAGATTGGATCTAGTTCCCTGTGCTATACCATAGGACCTTGTTGTTTATATATTCTAAATGTGGCAATTTATTTTTAAAGGCTTCTTACTGTTAACTTGTAATTTATTACATTATAACATAAATATCTGTAGCATTTGAGCCTTTGGGATTTGGAGAACAGGTGTGAAGAACATTCAGCACGGAGAACATGAGAGAAGAAGAGGGAGAAAAGTTTAGACTATGTATGAGAAAGAAAAAGCAACCTGGATACAACATTCATTGAATAAAAAAAAAAAAAAAGAGGAAAGAGACTCTTGGGAATAAAGCCATCTAAAGATCTTAAGCTTTAATCTATGTAATTGTGGAACCAGTAAAGGCTTTTGAGCTAGTGAGTGACATAAGCAAAATATGCTTTAAAAAGATGTACCCTAAAAGACTCAATATAGTTTAAAATGTTGATTCTCACCAAAATGATCCATAATGTAACACAATCCAAATGAAAATCCCAGAAAGCTTTTTTCTGTAGAAACTAACAAGCTGATTTCCACATTTCTATGGAAGTGCCAAAAAAACCACCTAGAATGGCAAAATAATCTTGAAAAAAAGAATAGAGATGGAGGGCTTTCATAAACTGACTTCAAGACACACTATAAATCTATAGTAATTGAGGAAAAGGACTTGTGTCCTCTGCATATAAAGAACTACTGTAACAAATGACCAAGACACACACACACACACACACACACACACACACACACACGCGCATACAAAATTCAACTGGGCAAGACTTGCATAGATATTTCACAGAGTAAGGTATAAAAACTGTCAACAAGTTAAGAAAAAATGCTCAATATTATTAGCCATTAGGGAAATGCAAATTAAAATCACAATTCGCTACCACCACACATACATCAGAATGTCTAAATTTAAAAGACTGACTGCATTAAATGCTGGAGAGGATGTGGAGCAACCAAAACTCTTATATATCACTGGTGGGAGTGTAAAATGGTTTAACTAATGTGCACAAAAGTTTGGCAGTTTCTCATTAGACTAAACATATACCAACCCTCTAACCCAGCAATTTTACTCCTAGTTATTTATCTAAAATAAATGAAAACATATGTCCACAAAAAGGCTCATACATAAAATGAGATAAACAAGTTATGATACATTCATTGAATGTAACATTACTCAGCAGCAAAAAATAAACCAACATTGGTACATGCAACAACAAAAATGAATGTTGAAAAATATTATGCTGGAAAAAATGACAGACATAAAAAGTACATACTGTGTGATACCATTTATATGAAGTTCTAGAACAGGCAACACAAATCTATTATGAAAAAAATATGAACAGTTGTTACCTGGAAGCAGGGAAGAAAGGGATTATTAACTGGAAAGGGACACAGGGAAAATTTCTGTGATGGAAATGTTCTATAACTTGAGAGAACTATGGGTTACACAGGTGTATATCCATTTGTCAAAACTGTACAGTTAAGGTTTGTGATTCCCAATGTATATAAATTTTACCTTTGAAAAAGGAATTAAAAAATAGGGTAGGCAGAGGTGTAGAAAAAGCCAGCATGCCAGAACACTGGTAAGTGCTGAAGCTGAGCACTGGCTACAAGGGAGTTCATGATGCCATCCACTTACTTTGTATGTATTTAAACTTTTCCATAATACAAAAATTGGGGGGTTTAAAAAGAAGCAAATAAAGTGTATACATACTACACAAATACATATAAAGTGATACCACCAACACAAAATACTTTTAGTGATAACGTATAAAATCTACCTTGACATGAGCTGGGACCTGCCTCACATTTTAGCACCCATTCCCACCCTTATTCACACATGCATAAACAGACACACAGAACTTTTAAGTGTGTGTGTGTGTGTGTGTGTGTGTGTGAAACAGAGAGAGAGAGATGATTTATGTGAATACTTGGTATTTTTAAGTACCTTGTTGACATATAGCTACTTAAATGAAGCAACAATTCCACAGCAACTGATTCACTGGTAAAAAAAAAAAACTAACAAGCCAATGGGCCCATCAATGTGACCCTTTCCCCCCAAAATAATTAAAGGCATCATTATTTTTTGATGCTAACACTGACTCCTCTTTTAAAAAGTATCTCTTCCACAGCCAATCTTACTACCTTCAAATAAAATAGACCACTTTACTATACCCACTAAATAATACTTATATAGTAGCATCTACAAAATGTTACAGCATTTCTTTAAATTTTTGCATGTTTGTCACCTTTAACCAGGCTGTTAATTCCCTCAGGGCAGGAATTATGTGACACTGAATTTGTGTCCCTCAGTGCCAGACACAATGACTTCATCTATATGAAATTTTCCAAAAGAATTCAAAATTCACCTCTAATACGAAGTCATAAGCAAATACAAAAATACCACAACACTCCATATACCAATCAATAATTATAGACTAACAAATAAATCTAGAAGACCTCTGTAATTGTCCATAATACTTCAAATGGAACCCTTTAGATCAATATAAGATAAACCCAACTTTATTTACAGTTATCTAATGTCCCTTCCTTATTCCTTCTAATCATCAAATAATAAGACAATGTCAAAAGGAGTGGGAAGATAAGAATATGCAGGTGGTAGCTCTAACCTGGCACTGAGCCTTGAACGTATGAATGCCAAGAAAGCTAGTATGCAAATATAGTCTCTCCCAAGGAAAATAAGAACATTTTCTAAAGTAAAAGTTCAAAGCAATGACTCTTTCCATAAATAAAACTAGATGTTGGAATCCTTCCCTGATGCATGAAAGAAGACATGATTTGATGCCATAATTTTCTAATGTATTAAGCCCTTACCAGAATTAAGTCAGGCATTAAGGAAACAACCTGTGTATTTTTAGCTCTTATGTGTTGAGGAGTTACTTTTGCAATTTTTAAAAATAATTAGGCCTTGTTTGTTCTTCTCTGTATGACCATCTCCCAGGCAAAGCTTCATATCAATACCTTTTGACATACATAGTTCGTACCGAATACAAAATCTGGGAGCCAGGAAGAATCAAGCGTAGAATCTAAGTTTCCTGATTCACAGTGAGGTATATTTTTGCCCACCATTCCATGTTGACTTCCCAAGAATGGAAAATTTAAAACAATTTTTAAGGTGTAATTTGAGGTTTGTGTAAATGGTTTTTAGTTATTATTGCTATCCACAATTAGCCTCGATAATCAAGAGCTGGATTATTTAATATGAGAGACATGGTAATTAGAATGCCCAAGAAAAGGACAAGTAAAATGGGGGAGCCAAGGCCAGAGTCCAAACATATCATAGTAAAAATAGCTCTGCCAAAAGAAGTTGTCACAGCAAATTGCAGAAATTACAGAGGTTGTAGTTGGGTAGACTGAACAAGATACCATTTGTAGTAAAGAAATTTCTAAGCATCAAAAACTCAGACGTGAGCTTGCTCTTTCAAACCTATCTCTTATTAGACTTATTAGAAAGTCACACAAGACTGCTAAATCTGGCTAATTATGTTCACAAGACTGAACAGGTAAATTGCTAAATAGAAAAAAAAAGAAAAGATATAACTTCTAGAAGTGCCTATTTTGCACTGGGGAAGCAAAATACATTTATAAGGACTTAACTCTAACCTCTTTCATTATTGAAAATTATGTGTTTATTTAGAACTTACTGTATCCAGGCATCATTCTAGATGTTATAGATAGATAGGCAGGTTACACTGGTCATTTTCCTCAAAGAACTTAAAGTACAGTGGCCATTACAGATATGTAAATCAAACAAAAATGTATGAGATGTATGAAGCATGCTCTGATGAATGATGGATGTAAGCAAGGGAACCAATAAAAACAAAGTGAAAGAATATCAAAATCAGACAGTGAGCAGACAGAATGCTTTCTAGAGGAGATAATACAAGCAGGAATTGGATAAGAGAAGGAGCAGGGTATTCCAGCAAAGCATTTTCCTTAAAGGGGACACACACACACACACACACACACACACACACACACACACACACACACACACACACACACACACACCCTGCAGAGAGTACAGGGCATTCAGAAGGTGTTTTACCAAAGCCAGAACCAAATAGATATTCAACAAATATCTATGTGAGTATCAAAGATGTGTCAGAGATAGTTCTCAAAGTGAGTACCAGTGAAGAAACGACACAAAAATCTCTGTCCTCCAGGAGCTCACATTCTGGTAAGGAGAGGAAAAACAATAAACAAAAGAAATAAATATATAGTAAGTTCAAAGGTGACAGGCGCTATGAAGAAAAAGTAAGCAGGTAAAGTAAGACTCAATTTGGACCTAGAAGGAAAGACATGAGTTGCATAGGCTGGGGAGGGCATTCCAGAACAGTGGAACAGCATTAAGTATTAAGATACACCTGTTTCCATCAACCAGAAAGTCTATTTCTCCCCAAGGGGATTCATATGGAAAAGTGAGGGTGATAAAAATTAAAGATGATAAAAATACAAAGGCTTTGAATGCCCTGCAAAGAATTGTAGACCTTACGCCACAAGCAATAGGAAACCACTGAAAGATCCCAATGGAGGAGAAACAATAAATTTTCTCAGTACTCCTCAATTTCATGCAGTATTTGACAGAACTGATCATGTCCCTCCCATTCACTCATTCCATAGGCACTTACTGTGCAGCTACATGATACTGTGTTAAAAATAATATTTTTAAGGGCTTCCCTGGTGGCGCAGTGGTTGAGAATCTACCTGCTAATGCAGGGGACGCGGGTTCGAGCCCTGGTCTGGGAAGATCCCACATGCCGCGGAGCAGCTAGGCCCGTGAGCCACAACTACTGAGCCTGCGCGTCTGGAGCCTGTGCCCCGCAACAAGAGAGGCCACGATAGTGAGGGGCCCGCGCATCGCGATGAAGAGTGGCCCCCGCTTGCCACAACTAGAGAAAGCCCTAGCACAGAAACGAAGACCCAACAGAGCAATCAATCAATTAATCAATCAATCAATCAATCAATCTTTAAAAATAATAATAATAATAATATTTTTAAATTAATACTATATTATATGTCATAAAAGGTTACAGAGGTGTGGTTCATCTCTGGTCACTAAGGAAGATAGGTGCTTGTATTCCATTCTAGATAACACAAGATCCTATGTGCTAAGTAATATAATGAATGAACAAAGTTCAATAGTAACATAGAAAAGGACACTATAAAATGTTAATATTATGAAACCAAGGAAGGCTTCATGGAAGATTTGAGAAACAAATAGGATGTAAACAAAAAGAGATGGACAGAAAAAGGGTATTTCAGGTGGAGAATTTTAGAGGGACACAATCATATGTCATCTCAAGTGCAGTATGGCAAAAATCATAAGAGCTTTTCTGCATCAGAGTTAATTCACAAAAAATGCAAATCTTTCTGGGCCACATTACTTTTCTTCCAAAATTAAAATAGCTTTTATTATAATATACCCTGTGGGGAAAAGTGTATTTCTTACTATTTACACTAACATTCTTTTTTATGTTGTTTTGTTTTTTGGGGTTATTTTGTTTTTTTTTTTTTAGATTAACATTCTATTGAAGAATGTCAGTGGGAAAAAATAATGACCACTATTTTAAGCAATTAAAATGTTAACATCAATATACAGATATTTTTAGGAGAAAAATCAAGGCGGCTTTCGAACACATCATGCAGTAAACAAGGCAGGTAAGTGAAGAGTCTCTGTAAATGCAAATGGGCCAGACTATGACAGATCTTGAAGGCTGTGAGCACTCTCTTTTAAGTAAGGCAATAACAGAATTAGACAACATTTTAGAAAGGGGATCTTTTTTTAAATGAAAGTCTAATCACACCATTCCCTGGATCAGAAACCTCCAGTGATTTCCCATTTAAAAATCAAAATCCTGGGACTTCCCTGGTGGTCCAGCGGTTAAGACTCTATGCTCCCAATGCAGGGGGCCTGGGTTTGTTCTCTGGTCAGGGAACTGGATCCCACATGCTGCAATGAAGATCTTGCACCTGGCAACGAAGATCCGTGTGCCACAACTAAGATCGGGCGCAGCCAAATAAATAAATAAACATTAAAAGTAAAATAAAATAAAAATAAAAATCCTTTAAATTAAGCTATGACCCCTGCTTATTTGACCTGTAGTCACTTCCCTCCACCACCCATGCTCCCCAGCCCTCCATTCCCTATCCTTCTACTGACTTCCCTCTTCCACTTCATTGGAATTGTCATTCTCCATTCCCCTTTAGTACCTGGTATGCTCTTCCTCCCCTCCCTTTAAAAAGGATCTTTGTCTAGCTCAAGTCTACTCATCCTTCAGATTTCAACTCAGAAAATTTTCCTAGGACCTCACATTCTAGGTGAGGTCCCTTGTTTACATGCTCCCAAAGAACAAGGTACTACTATTCCTTCAGGATTTTTCACTATTGAAATAATATCTTTATCTGTGTAATTATGTTTTTTTTTTTATCACAAATGAGGTCTTTTATTTGTCGCCATTAAAAGTCTGATTTTTAAACAGATTCCTGGACTGGTGGCTCATATCCATCAGCTCGTTCAACTTTAGCACCTGTCTCATCCCCAGTAGCTTTTCCAGAACTACCGCCTTCACCATGTAGCTCCATGAGTTTTCCCAATTCAAACTTGGGCTTCTTCAGCATTTTGACTTTTCTAACAAAGACATCATGGAGTGGATAAATAGATTGGCAGGCCTTTTCTATGTCTTTTCCAATGCTGTCTGGAATCAATTTATTGACCACCTCTTTCAAGTCATTTGTCTGCACCTCTCAGGTCATGATTTCCATCATCTTCTTGCGGATCTGGCGGACCTGCTGGTGCTGGGCATAAGAGGTCTTCCGAATCTGATTGTTGCGTTTTTTAGTAAAACCCACACAGAAGAGACGAAGCAAATATCCATCGGTAGTCTTGACATCAACGTGAGCTTCAATCACTGTCTGCCATTTTTTGACCATGGAGCACATTTTGTCACGGGTAAGATCCATGCCATGGAAATTAGTCAGGCAGTTTTTGCCCTGAACATCCTCAGTAATAAGCTTGAATTTTCTAAATGCAACTTCATCATTCTGCAGATCAGCAAGGCTCACTTCAAACACACGACCCTTGAGGCCATCAGATGCGATTTTGGTTCCTTGAGTTCTCGTGACTAGTGTTTTCCCAATATTTCTTATATTGAACATAGCTGGTGCTTTCACATCATACCAATCTTTCTTAGAAAATGGGTCAACCACTTTCTTCTTGGCTCCCTCTTTACCGCCTTTCTTAAGGAGCTTTTTTCTTTCCGACCACCATAGTGCTGCTCCTAGAGCCAAAAGGCTGTAATTATGTATTTAATATCAGTCTTCCTCACTACAAGTTCCATAACTTCAGTGACTATGATTGCTTTGCTCATAAACGTATCTCCAGAACCTAGCAGAGTACCTGGCACAGAGAGGGAGGCTAAATAGACATTCACTGAATTAATTAAATGAAGAAAGTGAAATAATTCTTTGCTGTGGGGGAATATCCCATGCATTCTAGAATGTTTACCACCATCCCTGCCCTGAACCCACTAAATACCAATAAAAACTCTCCCTCCTCCTTGTGTTATGACAACCAAAAATGTCTCCAGGCATTGCCAAATGTCCCCTGGGTAGCAAAATCTCTCCCAGATGAGAACCACTGAGCTAGGAGGTAATACATCCTGGTTTGCAAAGGTCAGTCCCAGTTTATGCCTGTTGTCCTGGTACAGTTATTAACACCACCTCCTTTCACTCTCAGAAGTATCCCAGTTAATAAATTATATTGTCATCATACCTGGATGTATCTATATGGGTTCTCTTGCCCAGACCAAGTGAACTATTATGTACATAATGACCACAGTATTTCTTCTAACCTAGCAGAAATTATAGCATTATTTCCAAGAACTATGGTTTAAAACAAAACAAAAAAAAAACTACCTTTGTATTAGGCTTTGGAATTAATGAAAATAGTACAATGACAGTGGACAGAAGAAACACGGCAGAGATACAAAGAATAATAAATAGTACATGATGATCAATTAAATGTGGGAAAAAGAAGTCAAAGAAAATCCCTAAGGTTTAGCCTGAGAGAGCTGGATATAAAGACATCTATCAAGATTAGATATACAATAGAAGGTGGGTTGTATTTTGTGGAGTGAATGGGGAGATGATGAAGATAGTAAGCTTGAATTTTGAAGCACCCTCTCAATACTCAGGTGATACCCACCAGACATGCGGAAGCACAGGACTTGCAGGGACACAGATCTTTGTTGTGATGCGCTCCGCTCCTTTGGCTCCAGTGCCATTGGACTTCTCCCACTTGTCTACTCCTTGTTTTCTTCAAGGGTTCTTCTTCCTGCTTCCTAATTTTGAGAATCCCTAAACACTACTCAAACTTCTCTGCTTCCAACTCTCTGTTAACTCTGAGAATTCATTCTATTAGCTATTACCTCTGTGATAACAATTGCCAGTCTCACTCACAGCCTGTAATCTCAAATATCATGTGACCAGATCACCTCTGAGTACTTCCACTTGAATTATATTAACTTTCATGTGTATGAGTCTTTTCAGTTTAAAAACAACTTTCACAGGGGGGGGGACCTTCAAGATGGCAGAGGAGTAAGACGTGGAGATCATCTTCCTCCACACAAATACATCAAAAATACATCTACATGTGGAGCAGCTCCTACAGAACACCTACTGAATGCTGGCAGAAGACCTCAGACTTCCCAAAAGGCAAGAACTCCTCACAAATACCTGGGTAGGTCAAAAGAAGAAAGGAAAAACAGAGACAAAAGAATAGGGACTGGACCTGCACCTCTGGGAGGGAGCTGTGAAGGAGGAAAACTTTCCACACACTAGGAAGCCCCTTCACTTGAGGAGATGGGGGGTGGGAGGGGGGAAGCTTTGGAACCAGGGAGGAGACCACAGCAACAGGGGTGCAGAGGGTAAAGCGGAGAGATTCCCTCAAAGAGGATCGGTGCCAACCAGCACTCACCAGCCTGAGAGGATTGTCTGCTTACCAAACGGGGCGGGCAGAGGTTGGGAGCTGAGGCTCAGGCTTCAGAGGTCAGATGCCGGGGAGAGGACTGGGGTTGGCTGCTTGAACACAGCCTGAAGGGGGCTAGTGCACCACAGCTAGCTGGGAGGAAGTCCAGGAAAAAGTCTAGAACTGCCTAAGAGGCAAGAGACCATTGTTTCATGGTGCGCGAGGAGAGGGGATTCAGAGGACATCCTAAACAAGCTCCAGAGACGGGCGCAAGCTGTGGCTACCAGGGCAGACAGCAGAGATGGGCATGAGATGTGAAGGCTGCTGCTGCAGCCACCAAGAATCCTGTGTGCAAGCACAGGTCACTATCCACACCTTCCCTCATGGGAGCCTGTGCAGCCCATGCTGTCCTGTGATCCAGGGACAACTTCCCTGGGAGAACACACGGAGCACCTCAGGCTATTGAAGTGTCACGCCAGCCTCTGCCACCACAGGCTCACCCCATATTCCAAATATAACTACCATACCCCTCCCTGCCCCAGGCCTGAGTGAGCCAGAGCCCCCTAATCAGCCGCACCTTTAACCCCGTCCTATCTGAGCAGTGAAGAGACGCCCTCAGGTGACCTAAACACAGAGGTGGGGCCAAATCCAAAGCTGAACCCCAGGAGCTGTGTGAACAAAGAAGAGAAAGGGAAATCTCTCCCAGCAGCCTCAGGAGCAGTGGATTAAATCTCCACAAACAACTTGATGTACCCTGCTTCTGTGGAATACCAGAACACACAACGAATCATCCCAAAATTGAGGCAGTGGACTTTGGGAGCAACTGTAGACTTGGGGTTTGCTTTCTGCATGTAATTTGTTTCTAGTTTTATGTTTATTTTAGTTTAGTATGTAGAACTTAATCATTGGTAGATTTCTTTATTGATTTGGTTCCTATCTTCCTTTTTTTAATATATATATTTTTTTCCTTTTTCTCTTTTTGTGAGTGTGTATGTGTATGCTTCTTTGTGTGATTTTGTCTGTATAGCTTTGCTTTTACCATTTGTCCTACAGTTGTCTCTGTCTGGTTTTTTGGGGGTTTTTTTTGTATAGTTATTAGTGCTTGCTGTCATTGGTGGATTTCTTTTTTGGTTTCATTGCTCTCTTTTTTTCTTTTTTTTATTACTTCTATTATTTTTTATTTTTAGTAATTTTTTTTATTTTAGTAACTTTTTTGTTTGTTTGTTTGTTTGTTTGTTTCTTTTCTCCCTTTTCTTCTGAGCTGAGTGGCTGACAAGGTCTTAGTGCTCCGGCCGGGGTCAGGCCTGAGCCTCTGAGGTGGGAAAGCCGAGTTCAGGACATTGGGCCAATAAAGACCTCCCAGCCCACATGATATCAAATGGTGAAAAGTCTACCAAAGATCTCCATCTCAATGCTAAGACCAAGCTCCACACAACAACCAGCAAGCTCCAGTGCAGGACACCCTATGCCAAACAACTAGCAAGACAGGAACACAACCCCACCCATTAGCAGAGAGGCTGCCTAAAATCATAACAAGTTCACAGACAGCCCAAAACACAACCAGACTCGGTCCTGCTCACCAGAAAGACAAGATCCAGCTTCATCCCCTAGAACACAGGCACCAGTCCCCTTCACCAGGAAGCATACACAACCCACTGAACCAACCTTACGCACTGGAAGCAGACACCAAAAACAATGGGAACTACAAACCTGCAGCCTGCGAAAAGGAGACCCCCAAACACAGTAAGTTAAGCAAAATGACAAGACAGAGAAATACACGTCAGATGAAGGAGCAAGGTAAATACCCACCAAACCAAACAAATGAAGAGGAAATAGGCAGTCTACCTGAAAAAGAATTCAGAGAAATGATAGTAAAGATGATCCAAAATCTTGGAAATAGAACGAAGAATATAAAAAAACATTTAACAAGGACCTAGAAGAACTAAAGAGCAAACAAACAATGATGAATAACACAATAAATGAAATTAAACATTCTCTGGAAGGACTCAATTGCAGAATAACTGAGGCAGAAGAACGGATAAGTGACCTGGAAGATAAAATAGTGGAAATAACTACTGCAGACAGAATAAAGAAAAAAGAATGAAAAGAATTGAGGACAGGCTCAGAGATGTCTGGGACAACACTAAATGCACCAACATTAGAATTATAGGGGTCCCAGAAGAAGAAAAGAAAAAGATAAGAGACTGAGAAAACATTTGAAGAGATTATAGTTGAAAACTTCCCTAATATGGGAAAGAAAATAGTCAATCAAGTCCAGGAAGCACACAGAGTCCCATACAAGATAAATCCAAGGAGAAACGCCAAGACACATATTAGTCAAACTATAAAAAATTAAATACAAAGAACAAATATTAAAAGTAGCAAGGGAAAAGCAACAAATAATATACAAGGGAATCCCCATAAGGTTAACAGCTGATCTTTCCGCAGAAACTCTGCAAGCCAGAAGGGAGTGGCAGGACATAATTAAAGTGATGGAAGGGAAAAACCTGAAACCAAGATTACTCCACCCAGCAAGGATCTCATTTAGATTCGATGGAGAAATTAAAACCTTTACAGACAAGCAAAAGCTAAGAAAATTCAGCACCACCAAACCAGCGTTACAACAAATGCTAAAGGAATTTCTCTAAGCAGGAAACACAAGAGAAGGGAAAGACCTACAATAACAAACCCAAAACAATTAATAAAAAGGTAATACAAACATACATATCAATAACTACCTTAAATGTAAATGGATTAAATGCTCCAACCAAAAGACATAGACTGGCTGAATGGATACAAAAACAAAACCCGTATATATGCCGTCTACAAGAGACCCACTTCAGACCTAGGGACTCACACAGACTGAAAGTAAGGGGATGGAAAAAGATATTCCATGCAAATGGAAATCAAAAGAAAGCTGGAGGAGCAATTCTCATATCAGACAAAATAGACTTTAAAATAAAGACTATTACAATAGACAAAGAAGGACAATACATAATGATCAAGTGATCAATCCAAGATGAAGATATAATGATTCTAAATATTTATGCACCCAACATAGTACCACCTCAATAAATAATGCAAATGCTAACAGCTATAAAAGGGGAAGTCGACAGTAACAGAATAATAGTAGGTGACTTTAACACCCCACTTTCACCAATAGACGGATCATCCAAAATGAAAATAAATAAGGAAACACAAGCTTTAAATGATACATTAAACAAGACGAACTTAACTGATATTTATAGGATATTCCATTCAAAAACAACAGAATACACTTTGTTCTCACAGCTCATGGAACATTCTCCAGTATAGATCATATCTTGGGTCACAAATCAAGCCTTGGTAAATTTAAGAAAATTGAAATTGTATCGAGTATCTTTTCTGACTACAACGCTATAAGACTAGGTATCAGTTACAGGAAAAAAACTGTAAAAAATACAAACACATGGAGGCTAAACAATACGCTACTAAATAACCAAGAGATCACTGAAGAAATCAAACAGGAAATCAAAAAATACCTAGAAACAAATGACAATGAAAACACGACGACTCAAAACCTATGGGATGCAGCAAAAACAGTTCTAAGAGGGAAGTGTATAGCAACAATCTTACCTCAAGAAACAGGAAACATCTAAAATAAACAACCTAACCTTACACCTAAAGCAATTAGACAAAGAAGAACAAAAAAAACCCAAAGTTAGCAGAAGGAAAGAAATCATAAAGATCAGATCAGAAATAAATGAAAAAGAAATGAAGGAAACGATAGCAAAGATCAATAAAACTAACAGCTGGTTCTTTAAGAAGATAAACAAAATTGATAAACCATTAGCCAGACTCATCAAGAAGAAAAGGGAGAAGACTCAAATCAATAAAATTAGAAATGCAAAAGGAGAAGTAACAACTGACACTGCCAGAAATACAAAGGATCATGAGAGATTACTACAAGCAACTCTATGCCAATAAAATGGACAACCTGGAAGAAATGCACCAATTCTTAGAAAAGCACAACCTTCTGAGACTGAACCAGGAAGAAATAGAAAATATAAACAGACCAATCACAAGCACTGAAATTGAAACTGTGATTAAAAATCTTCCCACAAACAAAAGTCCAGGATGAGATGGCTTCACAGGCGAATTCTATCAAACATTAAAGAAGAGCTAACACCTATCCTTCTCAAGCTCTTCCAAGATCTAGCAGAGGGAGAAACACTCCCAAACTCATTCTATGAGGTCACTATCACCCTGATACCAAAACCAGACAAAGATACTACAAAAAAAGAAAACTACAGACCAATATCACTGATGAACATAGATGCAAAAATCCTCAACAAAATACTAGCAAACAGAATCCAACAGCACATTAAAGGGATCATACACCATGATCAAGTGGGGTTTATCCCAGGACTGCAAGGATTCTTCAATATAAGAAAATCAATCAATGTGATACACCATGTTAACAAATTGAAGGATAAAAACCATATGGTCATCTCAATAGATGAAGAAAAACCTTTCAACAAAATTCAACACCCATTTTTCATAAAAACACTCCAGAAAGTAGGCAGAGAGGGAACTTACCTCAACATAATAAAGGCCATATATGACAAACCCACAGCCAGCATTGTTCTCAATGATGAAAAACTGAAACCATTTCCACTAAGATCAGGAACAAGACAAGGTTGCCCACTCTCACCACTATTCTTCAACAGTTTTGGAAGTTTTAGTCACAGCCATCAGAGAAGAAAAAGAAATAAAAGGAATCCAAATCGGAAAAGAAGAAGTAAAGCTGTCACTGTTTGCAGATGACATGATACTATACATAGACAATCCTAAGGATGCCACCAGAAAACTACTAGCGCTAATCAATGAATTTGGTAATGTAGCAGGATACAAAATTAATGCACAGAAACCTCTTACATTCCTATACACTAATGATGAAAAATCTGAAAGAGAAATTATGGAAACACTCCCATTTACCATTGCAACAAAAAGAATAAAATACCTAGGAATAAACCTACCTAGGGAGACAAAAGACCTGTATGCAGAAAGCTATAAGACACTGATGAAAGAAATTAAAGATGATACCAACAGATGGAGAGATATACCATGTTCTTGGATTGGAAGAATAAATATTGTGAAAATGACTATACTACCCAAAGCAATCTACAGATTCAATGCAATCCCTATCAAATTACCAATGGCATTTTTTACGGAACTAGAACAAAAAATCTTAAAATTTGTATGGAGACACAAAAGACCCCGAATAGCCAAAGCAGACTTGAGGGAAAATAACAGAGCTGGAGGAATCAGACTCCCTGACTTCAGACTATAATACAAAGCTACAGTAATCAAGACAATATGGTACTGGCACAAAAACAGAAACATAGATCAATGGAACAAGATAGAAAGCCCAGAGATAAACCCACACACCTATGGTCCACTAATCTATGACAAAGGAGGCAAGGATATACAATGGAGAAAAGACAGTCTCTTCAATAAGTGGTGCTGGGAAAACTGGACAGCTACATGTAAAAGAATGAACTTAGAACACCCCCTAACACCATACACAAAAATAAACTCAAAATGAATTAGAGACCTAAATGTAAGACCAGACACTATAAAACTCTTAGAGGAAAACATAGGAAAAACAGTCTATGACAAAAATCACAGCAAGATCTTTTTTGATCCACCTCCTAGAGTAATGGAAATAAAAACAAATATAAACAAATGGGACCTAATGAAGCTTCAAAGCTTTTGCACAGCAAAGGAAACCATAAACAAGACGAAAAGACAGCCCTCAGAATGGGAGAAAATATTTGCAAATGAAGGAACTGACAAAGGATTAATCTCCAAAATATACAAGCAGCTCATGCAGCTAAATATCAAAAAAACAACCCAATCCAAAGATGGGCAGAAGACCTAAATAGACATTTCTCCAAAGAAGATATACAGATTGCCAACAAACACATGAAAGGATGCTCAACATCACTAATCATTAGAGAAATGAAAATCAAAACTACAATGAGGTATCACCTCACATGGTCAGAATGGCCATCATCAAAATATCTACAAACAATAATCTGAATCCTCTTGCACTGTTAGTGGGAATGTAAATTGATACAGCCACTATGGAGAACAGTATGGATGTTCCTTAAAAAACTAAAAATAGAAGTACCATACCACCCAGCAATCCCAGTACTGGGCATATACCCTGAGAAAACCATAATTCAAAAAGAGTCATATGGGCTTCCCTGGTGGCGCAGTGGTTGAGAGTCCGCCTGCCAATGCAGGGGACACGGGTTCGAGCCCTGGTCTGGGAGGATCCCACATGCCACGGAGCAACTAGGCCTGTGAGCCACAACTGCTGAGCCTGCGCGTCTGGAGCCTGTGCTCCGCAACAAGAGAGGCCGCGTTAGTGAGAGGCCCGTGCACCACCATGAAGAGTGGCCCCCGCTTGCCGCAACTAGAGAAAGCCCTCGCACAGAAACGAAGACCCAACACAGCCATAAATAGATAAATAAATAAATAAATAAATAATTTTAAAAAATAAAATAAAGTAGCTCCTCGTGCAGGTTCTCAAGTCAGGTTTTCACAATCAGAATCTTAAAAAAAAAAAAAAAAAGAGTCATGTACCACAGTGTTCATTGCAGCTCTATTTACAATAGCCAGGACATGGAAGCAACCTAAGTGTTCATCGACAAATGAACGGATAAAGAAAATGTGGCACATATATACAATGGAATATTACTCAGCCATAAAAAGAAACAAAATTGAGTTATTTGTAGTGAGGTAGATGGACCTAGAGTCTGTCATACAGAGTGAAGTCAGAAAGAGAAAAACAACTACTGTATGCTAACACTTATATATGGAATCTAAAAAAAGAAAAAAATGGTTCTGAAGAACCTAGGGCCAGGACAGGAATAAAGACGCAGACACAGAGAATGGACTTGAGGACATGGGCAAGGGGAAGTATAAGGTGGGACAAAGTGAGAGAGTGGCATGGACATATATACACTACCAAATGTAAAATAGATAGCTAGTGGGAAGCAGCCGCATAGCACAGGGAGATCAGCTCGGTGCTTTGTGTCCACCTAGAGGGGTGGGATAGGGAGGGTGGGAGGGAGGGAGACGCAAGAGGGAGGAGAAATGGGAATATATGTATATGTATAGCTGATTTACTTTGTTGTACAGCATAAACTAACACGCCATTGTGGAGCAATTATACTCCAATAAAGATGTTAAAAAAAAACTTTCACACACATTTATTTCCATCTATGTATATCAGTTGCCTTAAATGCAATATAGTGAAAACTAAACTTTTCTTTCTCATAAACCTGGTCCCTTTCCCAACCTTTCCATCTCTTTCAATATCAGTACAATTAACCTCAACACCATGTTACAGAAATGACCATAATTCTTTCTCTACTTCACGCCTCTGCATAAAAAGTCACCGAATCAGATGACTTATTTGCTTCTTAGTGTCCTCATTTGCAAAATGAAGCAGTTAAACCAGTTGATCTAATGCCCCTTCTAGCTCAACTCTGCTACGATTTAGTTAAACCAGTTGATCTAATGCCCCTTCTAGCTCAACTCTGCTACGATTTAGTTAAACCAGTTGATCTAATGCCCCTTCTAGCTCAACTCTGCTACGATTTTAAGTCCTCCAAATTCTTGAATTCATTCGTCACTACCTTACTCTAGGCCAATGATTCTCAATCCTAGCAGTACATTAGAATCACCTGGGGGAGTCTTCTAAAAAATCACCTATACCTAGTCCTTCTGGGGTCCAAAAATGAGTGTTATTTAAAGACCCCATGCTCCAGTGATTCTAAAGCCGCCAAAACTAAAAGCCACAAGTCTAAGCCCTCAATATTGTCACTTCCATTTTGCAGGTAAGGAAATTCAGTCTCAGAGAAGTGACAAGATTAGCTCAAGGTTTCTTAACTAGTAAATGGACCAAGCTCTCTCTGATTCCAAAACTCACATTCTTTTCATTGTGCCAAAGGACAACTACTACTTATATACAATCTACACCAACTAATATAATGCTTGCTTTTATGTTGCTTTAAAAATGCTTTTTTCCCCCCATATGTGTATGGTTGGTGTCTCTTAAAAGGTCACAGGTCAGAGATGAAGTCTTCTGATTTCCCCTATAGAAACTATGTCAGGATTGAGGACGTAATAAGTATTAAGTCTATTTTTAAAAAATCCCTCACAAAGTAGTGATTGGGGCTTGCATTTTCAAAATACCAAGAAGAGATCTATTTATCTCTTGAAAACTGCTACCATAATTTAGAAATACTGTCAACTGATTGAGATGGAGAATCAGTGTGGCACAAAGTTCAGGAGATAAGGACAATTCCTAACTTCAGAATTGTGGTGAATGGCGTTTTCCTATAGCTCTATAAACTCAAGCTACCAAACATCAGACCTTTAGCGAACAACCACCAAATCTTATGATTAGACACCTTAGCAATGATAATTCTGCAGAACAATCCAGTTAAAACAAAGAATTTCAGAAACTCACTGATGTCTATTTTCTGACCTGCTTTACTCCTACCTGAAAGTTTAGGCTCATCTTGACAAATCAACCTCTAAATTCCCTTTCACCATTTCCTTTCAGTCCCTTTAGGCAGCTTAACCTTATTTCTGGCTTTAACTTTCTTCTCTAGGGAGAACAGAGGGTTCTGTGATGAGCTGCATCCTCCAACTCCAGTCCTTCCTAACTTGATTCCATGTTTCCCCACAGATGCTGCATGTGGTCCTTGTGGTCTTTGTGGTCAGTGTGGTCTTTGTGAAGCACACAGTCAGCTAGCTGCCTGAATTGCTGAGAGCACCCAAACACCAACATCCTGCCAACTTGCCTTTTACCACTCAGAAGATGCCATTTATTCACTTGTACATCTTCAATTCGCACCCCTCTACACACATCATTTACTCCAATGAACACGTGTACTTCATGACCACCTAGCTTTTGACTTTGTCTTCCTTCAGTGATCGAGGCCATTTTGCAGACCTGCTAACAATATCTAGCAATCGGTTTGTTTTACAACTTCATTTTGGCAGAGTATAAAGTGACGCTATTGCCACAAAATACAGCATAATTTGAATAGTATCAAAAGGTTTCATTATAGCACAAATCTGTCTCCTTTTTGTAGGCCTACAGGACTAACTTACTTGCAATGATACTTAATGATAAACAAATAACCTAAATCTATTAGAACTTAGTCCAAGTTAGTAACACCTTTAACTTACAAAAGCAAAATACTCCTCAGTGTCTGTCAGCCCCTACAACCGAGTAATCACTAGTAACAAATATACCAAAAGTGCAGTATGTAAGGCAAAGATTGTACTTATAAACTGACAGCCAACTTTTAAACACATTTCAGTACTAATAAGGAATTTTTTTAATTTATTGATTTTATTTTATTTATTTTTGGCTGCGTTGGGTCTTCATTGCTGCGTGCGGGATTTCTCTAGTTGTGGTGAGTAGGGGCTACTCTTCGTTGCAATGTGTGGGCTTCTCATTGCGGTGGCTTCTCTTGTTGCGAAGCACAGGCTCTAGGCTCGCAGGCTTCAGCAGTTGTGGCACGCAGTCTCAGTAGTTGTGGCTCACGGGCTCTAGAGCACAGGCTCAGTAGTTGTAGCACACGGGCTTAGTTGATCTGAGGCATGTAGGATTTTCCCGGACCAGGGATTGAACCCGTGTCCAGCAGGATTCTTAACCACTGTGCTACCAGGGAAGTCCCAAGCATTTTTTGAAAATTCTAGATGGCCTATGATAAGCCATCAATTGTAACAGATCACACAAGGCATATGACCTCTAAGTGGGAAATGAGAATGGCCTTTTTTATGGTTACTAATACTTCTGCTTCTACTATGATTGCAGACTGTAAATTCCCTTAGGGTTCAAATGACTCTAGAATTTTGCCATAACTTTAAAATTCAGTAAATACAGACCACAAGGAGAAAAAAATCCTAATTTTGTGGCTGCATGTGCACAGCTAAGTGATACTTTAAAAGCAAATACAGGTTGCAAGTTAAAAGTTGAAAATTATACTATATTGCAGTCACCAATGAATTGCTGGTCATTCTTTGCTTTGTCAATTGCTTTATCTCCTTCTTTTTAATTATATGGTTTAAGGACATAAGTCTTGAATTTAGTAGCTTTGGGAGAAGACTTCTCACAGATACTGCACTCATACAATGCCCCTGCAAATATCATTATTTCATTCAATAGACTACCCACAGCATTTGCTTTCAATTACTTGCCAAAATATTTTATTCTGTGCTATTTCTATTATATATCATGCTGGAGTCACAGGAATACAGAACTTAAAGGGGCATTTCAATGCTTAAAATGTAAAACAAATTATTCTGCTATCTAAAATAACCTAACTGGACTTCCCTGGTGGTGCAGTGGTTAAGAATCTGCCTGCCAATGCAGGGGACACGGGTTCGAGCCCTGGTCCGGGAAGATCCCACATGCCGTGGAGCAACTAAGCCCATGTGCCACAACTATTGAGCCTGCACTCTAGAGCCCGTTAGCCACAACTACTGAGCCCACATGCCACAACTACTGAAGCCCATGTGCCTAGAGCCCATGCTCCACAACACAAGAAGCCACCGCAATGAGAAGTGTAACCCTTCCTTCCGTGCACCGCAAGGAAACGTAGCCCCCGCTCACCGCAGCTAGAGAAAGCCTACACGCAGCAATGAAGACCCAACGCAGCCAAAAAATAAAATTAATTAATTAATTAATTAAAAAAAAAACTGTGAAAGCAACTCCTACACACATGTGGTAGTAATTTGCAAAAGTTATCTTTTATTGGATTCTAGGTAATAACAACGACATATGCTTTTTGTACATCTACTCTAACAAAACAAATTTTTCACAACATAACCTTTCAAGAAATCAGAAGGCTTCAGATATTTTCCATTGTACAATATCAATCCAATAACTCAAATATCTGGTTTACAGGACTTAGTATACAAACTTTTTAAGATTACTATCAAAAGAAAAGCATTTCATCATTTTTACTCCAATACAATTTAATGATTGTAAAAAGACTTACATTTTACATCATAAAATTTCTTGTTTTCCTTTTTCTACATTTTCTTGTCCTGAGTAACAGAATTGACTATGGGAGATTTTGTTGATGCTAATATGATATGAATTTGGTGTATGTAAGGAAAAATGTTTCAGTAGCATGACAGCCTTCACTATAGACTGACAATTCATTGGGCAAAATAATTTGTCTTTTGCAATAAACAATCTTCTACTATTTTCAAGATCCTTCACTTTGTATAATACTTCTGAATTGACGTAAGTCTATCCTTTCCTTCTCTTCTTCTACATTCCTGGCATTAGATAAGGGAAAGAGGAAACCTTGTCAGATTCTCTTTGACCTTACCTGACTTCCTGCACTACCATCATTCTTCTGTTAAGAAGCAACGATGGGCTTTCCTAGTGGCACAGTGGTTAAGAATCCGCCTGCCAGTGCAGGGGACACAGGTTTGAGCCCTGGTCCGGGAAGATCCCACATGCCGCGGAGCAACTAAGCCCATGCACCACAACTACTGAGCCTGTGCTCTAGAGCCCACGTGCCACAACTACTGAAGCCTGTGTGCCTAGAGCCCATGCTCCGCAACAAGAGAAGCCACTGCAATGAGAAGCCCGCACACCGCAACAAAGAGTAGACCCCGCTCACCGCAACTAGAGAAAGCCCGCACACAGCAGCGAGGACCCAACGCAGCCAAAAATTAATTAATTAATTTTTTTTTTTTAAAAAGGAAGCAATGTTAACACACACACACACTCACAAATGGTATCTATGTGAGATAATGAATGTGTTAATTAGCTTATGGTAATCATTTCAAAATGTAAACATATATCAAACCATCACATGGTACACCTTAAATATATACAGTTTTATTTGTCAATTATACCTCAATAAAGCTGGAAAAAAGAAGCAATGTTAAGAAGAAATATGTAAAAGTACTTAAAAGAGGAACCTTTTAACTTATCTACATCAGCCCTCATTAGCTATCAGTTTTTTTATTAATTTTATTTTTAAAAAATAACAATTACTTAACACTCCAACCTTTTGGGTCCTCTTGAAATAAGTGTTTTGGAAAGAAGCAAGTTGTGAATAAATTAATAACGTTAAGCCTATTATAGTAAAATTTCTGAAAATCAAAGTGAGAAAAATCTTAAAAGCAACTAGGAAAGGATAGACTACCTTCAAAGAAGTAATAGTTAGAACAACACAGCTAGCTTCTCAATAGTAACTACAGAAACCAGATGACTAATGGACTGATATTTTCAAAGTGTTGAAAGAAAATAACTGCTAATCTAGAATTCTATGCCCAGCAAAAATACCCTTCAAAAATGAACACAGATAAAGAAATCATTTCATTTCAGACAAAAAAAAATCGAAAAACTTACCAGCAGACCCATACTCAAAGAAACAGTAAAGGGTGTTTTTTAGGGAGAAGAAAAATGATCTCAGATAAACACTTAAGGGTTTAGAAAGGAAGAAGACTAGTAAAAAAGGTAAAAATGTAGACATATGTATATGTTATTAAATGTCCAAATTTTATAACTATTTCATGAACGTTTATTGTATCTACCTAGAACAGTACTGATATTGTTATTCATATTTTAAAGAAGAAGAAAACAGTTGAGACATATCCAAGGTTAATTTGTTCAAAATCCTAAACGTAACCTTGGCAATTTCAAGGAAAGAATCTTGGTCTACATTCTCCCTACCACTGCATGCTGTTTCTGAAATCTATAATTAAGAAGTCAAAATAAAAAATTAAAATTAAGAATAAGCAGGTCAAATGACTAGAGACCTAAGTAGAAAATCCTGACCTCACTAATGCTTTGACATTGAGAAACTATTTTCTTGGTAGTGCATCTGTGAACTGGATATTTTCTGTTTGCCCTGCAAACTTTTTATCTGTTTCCAACCTGCTGTGTGCCAGAAGAAGCTCATCACTGCATCAAAGGATCTCTTTTCCTCTGGCTTCCAGTTGAGTTCAGCCAATGAGGATCACTGGCAAGAGACTGGAGAGAGGGAGGAAAATGCGGTCAGGGTATTTATTTCCTCGGCTCCTTCCCTGCTAGGTCACCAAGCTTGGTTATGTCCCTCAACCTAAGACAACAGGGGCTGTCAGATGGCCCTCTCTTCAAGATCCAGTAACCAATCCCTTCTTTTGTCCCTTCGTATATACGGATAATAATATTTCCCATTGTTGCTAGCCTCACCATCTCTTCATCATCCCTTGTTATTATCTCTTACTCTTGTTCATAACTCCTATATCAATTACCCCATTTGAGTGTGCAATCTATTTGCCGCCAAGACCCTGATCTATATAACTGCATGCCAATATATAACATGGAAGGTAGTAAAGATAGAACAGACACTAAGAGCTCAGGCTCTAAAGTCAGAAACAATTGGAAGTGGATCCCTGCTTCAAAACTGTGTGGCTAATTACTGAGCCTGCGCGTCTGGAGCCTGTGCTCCGCAACAAGAGAGGCCGCGATAATGAGAGGCCCGCGCACCGCGATGAAGAGTGGCCCCCACTTGCCACAACTAGAGAAAGCCCTCGCACAGAAACGAAGACCCAACACAGCCATAAATTAATTAATTAATTAATTAATTAAAAAAAAAAAACCTGTGTGGCTTTGGAGAGTATGCTAACATCTCTAAGCCTCTGTTATCTCATCTGTAAAATTAAAAAGTAATACTAGCACTTGCTTCAAAAATTGTTGTTTGGTGTGAATTATTTAATGTAAAGAGCTTAACCCAAGTGCCTGGTACAAAGTAAAGGCTTAATAAATGTTAAATAATTATTATTTTTATCATTATTATTATTGATTACCACTATCTGCTTCACAGGTATGGTATAAAATTGACCACATGACTATAATTCTGGAATAAATATATCCATCTCGCATCTTATTTTGATTAATATTTAATACATCAAGTTTCATACCAGAAAACCATGTCAAAGAGGCAAACTATACCTTTTACAATATGCTACTTTGCCTACCACAAGATTAAAATGCAACTAGTATGGATACTTTTTTCAGGCTATGTAAATAAGCCTGTACATTTTAGAAGTGAGCATTAGCACAATAAGTGGTTCTGCTCCAGTCAACATTACTGGAAAAAAAATAGTGGCATAAATCAGCTGAATCTTATTTCAGCTGGCTCAAGACTTAAAGTAAACTCTAATTGGGTCAAGTCAAAGCAAATCATTTCAGTACATCATATACTTACATAACTGCCCTGAACCAAAAAAAAAGGATATATTAGATAGAAATTGAATGTATGCTTGTGATCAGAAATGCCCAAGAATAATAGCAGTAATTAAGAACTACAACCAAGAACAGACGAAAGAGAAGATAAGGACCATCAAAATATAGCACCCATCCTTCAATTTTAACACTGTGACTAAAAGTGTTAGTTAGTATGCATGCATCTGTGAATAAAAAGACCAAATACAGCCAGCAATACTAAAGCTGGGTGCACGATAGCTAGATTGGTTGCACGTCCTTTGGAAAACAACTGCAGCTGCTGCCTGCAGGGTCTGCATAATAACAATATATTTGGCAGCACTATACAGATAACCATCTTCCAAATTTTCTCTATGTATCATCAACAATAAAAGACTGCTGACTGTTATTTAAACCACGAAGCAAAGTATTTTTTTCCAGGCTGATTATGGTACTGGTTCAATAGGTAGAAAAAGAAAAGTACGACTTGTTCCTTTGTACTGCGTCAAGGTACCAGTTCAACATGGATTCCATGTGGACTCCAGTTCAAGTCCTTGATCTTAGAAACCATAACGAGCTGCCTTCCTGAATCAAATTCCTCTAAGAAACACAATTTCCAAATCCCTGTGATTTGAACTGTTTGAACTTGATGCAATCCAGCAAACAGAAGAGGCTAAAACAAAACTCTGAACACATGTGGGCACTAAATGATGTTGCTGACTCAGTGACCCATTACATAATATTTACCAGGAAATATCTGTTTTGCCTAGCTTTCCTTTCTTGGGCCCAATCTTCTAAGAGAGATATAATTCAGAGACAACTGTATTCCTGCAAAGAATTTAATTCAATAACTAGAGAGTTATAGGCTCTCTAAGGAAAACAATCGTCAAAGTAAGCAAATTGGCAAATGCACCAAATCTAATAATAGTGTTGGCTAAAACATATATAGTAGTGCTATTAGTACTTGTATTAACTTATTCAATCCTCATAACAACCCCACGTGGTAGGTATTTAAATTCTCTGCGCCCCATTTTACAGAAAGAGGGTCTGAGGCACAGAGAATTTAAATACCTTGCCCAAGGTCTCATAGTTAGTAAGCTAGTGAGCATGTGGTCCAGGGTCCTCTGCTTTAACCATCATAATATCTTAACAGTAAAAATATGGCTTTTAAAAATATCCCTGAACCTGACATTACTCAACTGATTAAGGTTCTTCTAAAGCTCTAGTCTCTCCTATAGCTTCTATTTATTTTCATATTAACAATTCAAAGCCTAGATTTTCAAACAAATAAGAGAACTGAGCATATCTCTCCTAAAAAAAAGAAGGCTATCTTAAGATTTCTAAATAATGAAATTTCAGAAGGTTCTCTATGGTAAAAATGTAGAGGATTGAAAAACTGACTTTGATAACTATTTATAAGGTACCCAATTATTCAATAAGTTTTCAATAACATGAAGGTGTTTGGATATAACAAAATTGATTCTGCCCTATGCTTGATGTTTAAAGAGAAGCATCCTAGATGTAGAGAACAGACATCTGGTATATGGATACCAAGGAGGGAAGGGAGGGTGGGATGAACTGGAAGATTGGAATTGACATATATACACTACTATGTATAAAATAGATAACTAGTAAGAACCTACTGTATAGCACAGGGAACTCTATTCAATGCTCTGTGGTGACCTAAATGGGAAGGAAATCCAAAAAAAGAGGGGATATATGTATACATATAGCTGATTCACTTTGTTGTACAGCAGAAATTAACACAACATTGTAAAGCAACCATACTCCAATAAAAATTAATTTTAAAAATATTTTTTAAAAAATAAATAAAAAATAAAGAGAAGCATCCTTTCATGATTTTGAATGTACTATTTTGCCGACCCAACTAGAACTTACCAAATATATTATCAAATGCCTGTTTTTAACTGCTTCTGTTCCTAAATAGAACATAATCAACTGAATTCCAGGAGTCAGCTGCATCGGTAGTATTGTGAAACATATATTTTGTTGCACACTTTATTTTACGAAAAGGTAGAAAGCATATGCCTAAGAAAGGATCTATTCTTTCTTGCTTCTCTGCTTCTTAATTCCTCTGTCACTTCCAGATTACTATATCTGTTGCTAGAATCACCTAAGTGTAATTGGCAAAATGCATCTACTAGTTTTAGATTCTGAAATCTCTAAGCCAAGTCACCTATGACAAAAGACAAATCAATAGCTACAATTTCTTAGAGAAATACTTCTTTACATTCTTTAGTCATATAGACACATTTTGCCCTTTACAAGTACATACTTTACAGTATGTTCTAAAACAACTGGTTTATGTATTCCAAACAGTGATATTCGTTGCAGTGACTGTTTCACTCTAAAACAGAGCTGATGCCTACTCAGTACGTTCATAGGAGCAAGGATTCATAGGAGAAAAATCAACCAACTGAGATATCCACTGAATTCTGAAATAATTCACAACAGGTCATCTCCTGGAGTCATAAGTTTTTCATTTCTACATGTTCTTTTACTCTGGCTTGTTTTCTAAGGCTTACATCCCAGAAAATCAGAATGTTTTCCCTTTCATGTCAACAATGACTCTTTTTAAAGGTCTTTTCTATGTCAGAGGCTGAAGTATACTTCCACTGAAATTTTCTTTTTTGTTCTGCAACTCTTGAAGATAACCAGGCACAGAAAGACAAAAACTTTCCTTTGAAGAGTAAACATTACTGGCACTTGGTCTTTTTCTTTTTTTTTTTTTTCCTGTTGTTTGTAACAAAACTACTAAGTTCTAAGATTCAAGATACACTGTAGAATTCTATCTGGTTTCCTATCCTAAAAAAACCACAATTGGAGGTACCAAATTAATTCTGAACAAATTTGCTTCAGGGTACCTGCAGGGTCCATGGACCTTTAATCTTCACATACCAAGAGTGTTTATTCACCCCTGTTGGAAAGAAATGCAGGTTTGGGAAGACAAAGGTTAGTCAATGGAGGAGGAAAATGGGGTAGAATCTCTCAAGATGACGGAAGAAAGTAGTGAAACCATCAAGTGTTTTCCCTGGCAAGCTGAGAAAACTGCTAAGTTTGGGTCAGATGTCTAATTTAACTAGGAGTCCCATCTTGCTCTTTTTAGATTACCATAATCTCAACAAAGCAAGTGATCATTCCAACTTAAAGATTTACCAAATTACAAACCCAAAATGAAAGCATGCCAAATAATGCAATTAATGAATAATGATTGCTTTAAATTAATTGGGTGTCATGTTTGTTTATAATATCAATAAAATTTTATCAAATGTCATCTAGTCACAAATTAAATTCTGATGATATAGTATTTTTTATATATGGTATATAATATTTTCCACAGTTCTATAACTTGTAAGTACCAATCAATTCCAAGGTACATTCAGAAAGCTGCTATCAAGAGTCACTAATTATAATATTTTCTGGGCTATTCTGTCAACAGTATGGTTTAAACATTTATTGGTGTGGTGATTAAATCACATTGCAATGTATTTCCAGAAATTTTTTTCTTGATTTTTCTGCCTACTACATGTTTTAAATACTCACATATTTTCTTCAAAGTCAGTGTTTTCTGAAATAGAAAGTCTAGACTTTCTTTTTTAACTTGGAAGTGGCTGGAGGAAAATGTAGACATTCAAAAAGACAAGGAAAAATTAGAAATGTAATTAAGAAGTAAAAGCAGAAAACTTGCTCAAGCCTCTTAGATAGCCTCACCCACCAGAGGGCACATAGCAGAAACAAGAAGAACTACAATCCTGGAGCCTGTGGAACAAAAACCACATTCACAGAAAGATAGATAAGATGAAAAGGCAGAGGGCTATGTACCAGATGAAGGAACAAGATAAAACCCCAGAAAAAGAACTAAATGAAGTGGAGATAGGCAACCTTCCAGAAAAAAAATTCAGAATAATGATAGTGAAGGTGATCCAGGACCTCAGAAAAAGAATGGAGGCAAAGATCGAGAAGATGCAAGAAATGTTTAACAAAGACCTAGAAGAATTAAAGAACAAACAAACAGAGATGAACAATACAATAACTGAAATGAAAACTACACTAGAAGGAATCAATAGCAGAATAACTGAGGCAGAAGACGGATAAGTGACCTGGAAGACAGAACGGTGGAATTCACTGCTGCGGAACAGAATAAAGAAAAAAGAATGAAAAGAAATGAAGACAGCCTAAGAGACATCTAGGACAACATTAAACACAACAACATTTGCATTATAGGGGTCCCAGAAAGAGAAGAGAGAGAGAAAGGACCGAGAAAATATTTGAAGAGATTATAGTCAAAAACTTCCCTAACATGGGAAAAGAAATAGCTACCCAGTCCAGGAAGTGCAGAGAGTTCCAGGCAGGATAAACCCAAGGAGAAGCATGCCAAGACACATAGTAATCAAATTGACAAAAACTAAAGACAAGGAAAAATTATTGAAAGCAGCAAGGGAAAAATGACAAATAACATACAAGGGAACTCCCATAAAGTTAACAGCTGATTTCTCAGCAGAAACTCTACAAGGCAGAAAGGAGTGGCATGATATATTTAAAGTGATGAAAGGGAAAAACCTACAACCTAGATTACTCTACCTGGCAAGGATCTCATTCAGATTCAATGGAGAAATCAAAAGCTTTACAGACAAGCAAAAGCTAAGAGAATTCAGCACCACCAAACCAGCTCTACAACAAATGCTAAAGGAACTTCTCTAACTGGGAAACACAAGAGAAGAAAAGGACCTACAAAAACAAACCCAAAACAATTAAGAAAATGGTCATAGGAACATACATATCGATAATTACCTTAAACGTGAATGGATTAAACGCTCCAACCAAATGACACAGACTCACTGAATGGAAACAAAAACAAGACCCGTATATATGCTATCTACAAGAAACCCACTTCAGACCTAAGGACACATACAGACTGAAAGTGAGGGGATGCAAAAAGATCCATTTATAACAATTATAAATATATATGCACCCAACATGGGAGCACCTCAATACATAAGGCAACTGCTAACAGCTATAAAAGACGAAATCGACAGTAACAAAATAATAATGGGGGACTTTAACACCTCACTTACACCAATGGACAGATCGTACAAAATGAAAATAAATAAGGAAACAGAAGCTTTAAATGACACAACAGACCAGAAAGATATAATTGATATTTATAGGACATTCCATCCAAAAACAGCAGATTACACTTTCTTCTCAAGTGCGCATGGAACATTCTCCAGGATAGATCACATCTGGGGCCACAAATCAAGCCTCAGTAAATTTAAGAAAACTGAAATCATATCAAGCATCTTTTCTGACCACAACGCTATGAGATTAGAAATGAATTACAGGGAAAAAAAGGTACAAAACACAAACATATGGAGGCTAAACAATACATTACTAAATCACCAAGAGATCACTTAAGAAATCAAAGAGGAAATCAAAAAATACCTAGAGACAAATAATGAAAACACGACGATCCAAAACCTATGGGATGCACCAAAAGCAGTTATAAAAGGGAAGTTTATAGCTATAAAAGCCTACCTCAAGAAACAAGAAAACTCTCAAATAAACAATCTAAACTTACACTTAAAGGAACTAGAGAAAGAAGAACAAACAAAACCCAAAGTTAGCAGATGGAAAGAAATCATAAAGATCAGAGCAGAAATAAATGAAATAGAAACAAAGAAAACAATAGCAAATATCAATAAAACTAAAAGCTGGTTCTTTGAGAAGATAAACAAAACTGATAAACCATTAGCCAGACCCATCAAGAAAAAGAGGGAGAGGACTCAAATCAATAAAATTAGAAATGAAAAAGAAGTTACAATGGATACCGCAGAAATACAAAGCATCGTCAGAGACTACTACAAGCAACTATATGCCAATAAAATGGACAACCTGGAAGAAATGGACAACTTCTTGGAAAGGTCTAACCTTCCAAGGCTGAACCAGAAAGAAACAAAAAATATGAACAGACCAATCACAAGTAATGACATTGAAATTGTGATGAAAAAATCTTCCAACAAACAAAAGTCCAGGACCAGATGGCTTCACAGGTGAATTCTATCAAATATTTAGAGAAGAGCTAACACCCATCCTTCTCAAACTCTTGCAAAAAATTGCAGAGGAAGGAACACTCCCAAACTCATTCTACGAGGCCACCATCACACTGATACCAAAACCAGACAAAGATACTACAAAAAAAGAAAATTACAGACTGATATCACTGATGAATATAGATGCAAAAATCCTCAACAAAATACTAGCAAACAGAATCCAACAACACATTAAAAGGATCATAAACCATGATCAAATGGGATTTATCTCAGGGATGCAAGGATTCTTCAATATACGCAAATCAATCAATGTGATACACCATATTAACAAATTGAAGAATAAAAACCATATGATCATCTCAGTAGATGCAAAAGAAGCTTTTGACAAATTTCAACACCCATTTATGATAAAAACTCTCCAGAAAGTGGGCATAGAGGGAATCTATCTCAACATAATAAAGGTCATATCTGACAAACCCATAGCAAACATCATTCTCAATGGTGAAAAACTGAAAGCATTTCCTCTAAGATCAGGAAGAAGACAAGGATGTCCACTCTCAGTACTATTATTCAACATAGTTTTGGAAGTCGTAGCCATGGCTATCAGAGAAGAAAAAGAAATAAAAGGAATACAAATTGGAAAAGAAGAAGTAAAACTGTCCGTGTTTGCAGATGACATGATACTATACATAGAGAATCCTAAAGATGCCACCAGAAAACTACTAGAGCTAATCAATGAATTTGGTAAAGTAGCAGGATACAAAATTAATGCACAGAAATCTCTTGCATTCCTATATACTAATAATGAAAAATCTGAAAGAGAAATGAAGGAAACACTCCCATTTACCATTGCAACAAAAAGAATAAAATATCTAGGAATAAACCTACCTAGGGAGACAAAAGACCTGTATGCAGAAAACTATAAGACACTGATGAAAGAAATTAAAGATGATACCAACAGATGGAGAGATATACCATGTTCTTGGATTGGAAGAATCAACATTGTGAAAATGACTATACTACCCAAAGCAATCTACAGATTCAGTGCAATTCCTAGCAAATTACCAGTGGCATTTTTTCTGGAACTAGAATAAAAAATCTTAAAATTTGTATGGAGACACAAAAGACCCCGAATAGCCAAAGCAGTCTTGAGGGAAAAAAACAGAGCTGGAGGAATCATACTCCTTGACTTCAGACTATAATACAAAGCTACAGTAATCAAGACAATATGGTACTGGCACAAAAACAGAAACACAGATCAATGGAACAAGATAGAAAGCCCAGAGATAAACCCACGCACCCATGGTCCACTAATCTATGACAAAGGAGACAGGAATATACAATGGAGAAAAGACAGTCTCTTCAATAAGTGGTGCTGGGAAAACTGGACAGCTACATGTAAAAGAATGAAATTAGAACACTTCCTAACACCATACACAAAAATAAACTCAAAATGGATTCGAGACCTAAATGTAAGACCAGACACTATAAAACCCTTAGAGGAAAACATAGGAAGAACATTCTTTGACATAAATCACAGCAAGATCTTTTTCGATCCACCTCCTAGAGTAATGGAAATTAAAAACAAAAGTAAACAAATGGGACGTAATGAAACTTCAAACCTTTTGCACAGCAAAGGAAACCATAAACAAGACGAAAAGACAACCCTCAGAATGGGAGAAAATATTTGCAAACAAATCAACAAAGGGTTAATCTCCAAAATATATAAACAGCTCATGCAGTTCAATATTAAAAAAATAAACAACCCAATGTAAAAATGGGCCGAAGACCTAAATAGACATTTCTCCAAAGGAGACATATAGATGGCCGAGAAGCACATGAAAAGCTGCTCAACATCACTAATTATTAGAGAACTGCAAATCAAAACTACAATGAGGTATCACCTCACACCAGTTAGAATGGGCATCATCAGAAAATCTACAAACAACAAATGCTGGAGAGGGGGTGGAGAAAAGGGAACTCTCTTGCACTGTTGGTGGGAATGTAAATAGATACAGCCACTATGGAGAACAATATGGAGGTTCCTTAAAAAACTAAAAATAGAATTACCATATGATCCAGCAATCCCACTACTGGGCATATACCCAGAGAAAACCATAATTCAAAAAGACACATGCACCCCAATGTTCATTGCAGCACTATTTACAATAGGCAGGTCATGGAAGCAACCTAAATGCCCATCGACAGACGAATGGATAAAGAAGATGTGGTACATATATACAATGGAATATTACTCAACCATAAAAAGGAACGAAACTGGGTCATTTGTTGAGACGTGGATGGATCTAGAGACTGTCATACAGAGTGAAGTAAGTCAGAAAGAGAATAACAAATATCGTATATTAACGCATATATGTGGAACCTAGAAAAATGGTACAGATGAACCGGTTTGCAGGGCAGAAATTGAGACACAGATGTAGAGAACAAACGTATGAACACCAAGGGTGGAAAGTGGCGGTGGGGTGGGGGTGGTGTTGTGATGAATTGGGAGACTGGGATTGACATGTATACACCGATGTGTATAAAACTGATAACTAATAAGAACCTGCTGTATGAAAAGTAAAATAAAATAAAATTCAAAAATTCAAAAAAAAAAAAAGACAAATAGCGTATGTTACCACTTACGTGGAATCTAAAAAATAAAACAAATGAATGAATATAACAAAACAGAAACAAACTCACAGATACAGAGAACAAATTAGTGGTTACCAGTGGGGAGAAGAATGGGGGAGGGGCAAGATGGGGTAGGTGATTAAGAGGAGCAAACTACTACGTATAAAATAAGTAAGCTACACGGATATAATGGGACTTCCCTGGCAGTCCAGTGGTTAAGACTCCTCACTCCCAATGCACGGGGCACGGGTTTGATCCCTGGTCGGGGAACTAAGAGCCCACATGCTGCACAGTGTGGCCAAAAAAGAAAAGAAGTAAAAGCAGAACTAAGGTTTAAAATTTAGGTATCACATAACATTTTGGTCCTTTTAAAATATATATTTCTTAATTTTGCCCACTTTATTGCATTTTTATACAATTAAAAATTTAACTATATAGTCTGTAATCTTTAAGCTCCCATTATAAAAATGCTTTTTGATCATTTCCCATTTCAAACCTAAAATTAAATAACAAAAGCTGTGTATG
The DNA here is from genome assembly GCF_965194825.1 of Balaenoptera physalus. NCBI lineage: Eukaryota > Metazoa > Chordata > Mammalia > Artiodactyla > Balaenopteridae > Balaenoptera > Balaenoptera physalus. Next base: position 79,841,664 of record NC_138887.1, on the reverse strand, counting down.
AATAATATTAAGAGAATGATATGAGGAGAAAAATATGGGGAAATCCTCCATCACGGTTAAGAATTTTACTCTTAAAAATCAATGGCAATTCATCTCTCTCTCTTATTAATTAGGGAGAAACAAACCTCTCTGAATTTCTGCCTCTTTGATTCGATTTTAGATCCAACATCACTTAAGTACAAATCCCAACACTACTTGCTTTAAAGGTAGATTACATAACATCTCTGTATATCCTTTAATCTACAACCATATTTCAAATATTCAATATGCCCACTCAGGTTGTACCTAAATAAAAGACTAAGTAAAAGATTATACTGGTCTCATTCTAACAATAGACATATTAAGTTATTTCCATCTACAGCAAACTTACTTAGGAAAGAAGAGACTATTTGAAAAAGCCTTATACAAAATAAATGTATCATCAAGAAAATCATTTGAAATAAAGCACAGAGTATCACAGAATAGCTTTCTTTTTTTATTGTGTCATTTACACAGATGAACACTAAAAGCAACCGTTTGAGTTTCTAGATGAATTGGTAATTACCTAGAAAATCAAATTTTGCTTCATGAATATAAATTCATTTTTAATGTTCATCATGTTTAGGCTTTTTAAAAACAAGCATGACTATGATAACATAAAAGCTTCTAAATATGATTTACTTAGTAAGGACATAACTCTAAGGTATCACATTAAAGTTGCCGCTTACAGCTCGGGTATCCAACAGCTAAAAGGGTCAGCTGCATTACTAAAAGTGAGAGGGCAGATGCTGCCTATTAATGCCCACTGCCTTAAATCAATAGCAGCCTCCAGCCAAGGCCTCCTTCTCCCTCCACTCTGCAGAAAGCCACGCACATCCCACCAAATGTGAAGGGGAGGAAAGATAAAAATGTAAATACGTACATACATATATACATACATACATAAATGAAAGTGTTTTGTGTGTGGGAGGGGAGGGGATTGCTGTTGATGACAATAGTAAACATCTCCAAATGGAAAGATATTTAGAAGTAGTCTTATTGCTACTAGTTGGCCAGATCAAAGTTAAACAGCATCGTATAATACAGAATAAATAATTCACCTGTAGTGGCTTCTAAGAAAATACATATTAAACTAAGATTCACAGTCTGATGCTTCTGTGCTTTTAGTTCATAGGTTTCAGGCCACTCAGAAAGAAAGGGAGAAAATGTCTTTAATACCCCCCCCCCCAACATTAGGGCAATGTAACTCATGCTCCACTGAGAAATGAAGTAGCATAAAAATATTTCTAGCAGTTACATTGAAGCCACACATAAAATTTTGTTAAATCTCTTCATATAGGAAAAAACTTAAGTCTCCCAGAAACAGAAGGTGATGTATTTAACAGAGAATAAAAGAAGCTATTGGGGGGGATTAAGTATATTACTCATTAATAATTACAGAAATTAAAAGTATCTGAATCACAATGGCCCAGTGGTCTACAGACATAGGTTTTTATCTATTGGTTAAACAAGACACAATATTATTTAAACACACAGAAAAGAGAAAATGGAAAAAAACATAGATAATACACTGCACTCAGTCTCTGCTATCCTACAAGACAGTTAATTTTATTATAAATTTTCTTTACTTAACACTGTTTCCTAGATGATATTATGTGACCTCAAGAAACAATATTTCAGGGGCTTCCCTGGCAGTCCAGTGGTTAACACTCCACACTTCCACTGCAGGGGGCGAGGGTTCAATCCCTGGTTGGGGAACTAAGATCCCACATGCCACACAGCATGGCCAAAAAAATAAAAAATAAAAATATAAACAATATTTCAATAGAAACAATAGAAGTTTGCATTATAAGGTATGAAGTTGTTCAGTGCCTAGGTAGAAATATACTCTGACCTATGTTGACTCATCTCCTCTCTTGTGACAAATTACAGATCCCCTTTTTCTTTTGCCCTTGAGTCCTTTGCTTGCCTATTTCAACATTGGATGAAAAAAGTCAAAAGGTACAAACTTCCAGTTATAAGATAAATAAGTACTGCAGATGTAATGTACAACAAGACAAATATAATGAACACTGCTCTATGTTTTATATGAAAGTTGTTAAGAGAGTAAATCCTAAGAATTGTCATCACAATAAAAAAATTTTCTATTTCTTTAATTTTGTATGCATATAAGATGATGGATGTTCACTAAACTTATTGTGATAATCATTTCATGATATATGTGAGCCAAATCATTATGCTATACACCTTAAACTTACACAATGCTCTATGTCAATTATATCTCAAGAAAACTGGAAGAAAAAATTAAAAATTAAAAAACTCAATGAACACTTACAGTGGGTGAATTTAACTATATATAAATTATACCTCAATAAAGTTGAATTTTTTTAAAGAAAAAAGCCCCTGAGGTTTCTCCCAAAGAGCATCAGAGTGCTGTGTAATTTCTGATTATCAAAAAATTTTTGTTGGTATAACCCGTTCTATTTTCACTCTCTTATAATTATATATTTCAAGTGGCCAGTCCTGATACATATATATATGAGTTTGATAAGAATATAAAATATTTCCATGTAAAATATGTAAGGGAAAGAAATTTTGACATAATCCATTAGAAGATAATTAAATATGCTTTCTTAACCATATGTGTGTTGTTAGGCCGGAAGGCCTCTTCCATCCTTGTCAAAGGGAGTGCTAACCTTCTCTCCTTTCATACAACACTAAATACGCTTTCTATGAAGTGGTATGAGACACTTTGTACATAAAAATACATGAACTCATGACTGCTGACATAAAATAAAGTCAAGGCCAATAAAAACATAATTCTTTTAAAATTTCTTTTCTACAACCTAAAGTTAACAGTACAAGCATACTCATTAGCATAATAAATAATTATGCATATAAGGAATTCAAATTGCAATTATGCCCTTCATGAAATATGGATCTAAGACTCTTCATGAGTTATTCATCTATGTCTGACAGAATACAAAAGGTTAATAAAATGTTTGACCTCAACAAACAAATAAATGTTCCATAAACAAATTCCCATCATCCACAGAAGAGAGGACAGGATTACTGAGACTAAATTAAATTCCCACAAAATTGAAAACACTTTTTTCAGGCCATAGTTTTAATCCACTCCTATAACAAATGCATTATGGTCAAAAAAAATTTTTTAAGCAGCCAAACTAAATACTTTTTTAATTTCCCATAGGCAAAGTGTTCAGGCTGTGAAGCAGTATGCCTTTGACCCTTCTAATTGAGTCACTTGTTTTCAATTGCTTCATTAATCCCTTCAGTCAGTCAGTCATTCAACCAACATTCATTGAATACCAACTCACTGCCACGTTTGAAGAAATTGAACAGGGTGGTCCCTATGTGAAAAAAAGAAATGCCCATTCTTTTTTTTTTCAGTTTTATTGAAGTATAATTGACAAATAAAACTGTATATATTTAAAGTATACAATGGGGTGATTTGACATACATACACTTCATGAAATGATTATCACAACCAGATGTAACACATACATCACCTTACATGGTTGCCATTGTGTGTGTGTGTGTGTGTGATAAGACTGCTTAAGGTCTATTCTCTTAGCAAATTTCAAGTATACAACACAGTATTATTAACTATAGTCACCATGCTGTACATTAGATCCCCAGAGCTGATTAATCTTATAACTGAAGGCTTGTGCCATTTGACCAGAATCTCTCCATCTCCCTCACCCCTAATAACCACTATTCTAGTCTCTGAGATGCCCATTCTGTAAGCCAACTCCCCAGAGAAAAAGCTCAGCTGGAGAAGGTATTCTCCCCAGACTTGAAACTAAAGTGTCCCTAAAGACTACACATCATAGGACCCCAGTCCTGGCCACAGAAAGAGCCTAGATTGGGGAACTAAGACCTATTAGAATTCACACTGGAAGACAAATGACTTGTTTCCGTGCTACATGGCATTCTGAATGAAACTCACCTAATACTGCTATTCAGTTTAGCTTGTTTTTAAGAAACCAAACATTGTAGACTCACTGGGCTTCTAGGAGCTAGTGAATTTCACTACATATTTGAGTATCACTTGGGAGGTTCAAATGGCTTAAAGATGAGTTTGCCAAAACTCAAGGTACTGTATTAATTCATTTTCATATTGCTAAAGGTAAAGCAATACTTCTAGTCAAAACTGGATTTCCTGAACTCAAATGTGGCATAATCTTGAAAGATTTTTTCAAAATAAATATGAATTCTCATGAAATATATACAAGCTGGAAGAAAGATATGTATTGGGGGGGAATAACACAAGAAAGGTGACAAGAATCTCCTTAAAAGCAACACATAACTATTGCTTGATTTTTCTAAAGTATTTTTAAATTATAGCACTTAAAAATGGGCAAAAGTAACCTAGACAAGAATTATTCTAATTTTAACAAAACTTCATTTAACTTTTCATAAAGACTAGTTTTTAGACATAAGTAATTAAGGAGTAAAAAAGGAAAGAATTAAGATGAATAATCAATCCAAAGTTACTCTAAGGATATGAATTTGTTGATTAAGAGTAAAGAATTCACTATCTAAATTCTATTCTAGCAAACACAAATTCTGTTTGATAAAAGTGGCAAAAAAACAACAAATAAAATTTATGAGATCTGCCTTTAGGCAGACACCAATAAATAAAAATTATTTTATAATATTTTATGTTATTTAAATAGAAATTTATTTTGCTTAACTATTTAAAATTTTTTAAACTACAAAAATTATATATTTGCTGGACTGAAACTGGCACAAATAATTATTATTATAACTATTTCTTTAAAGTAATCTTTGTGTAGAAAACAGTAACACATATATCCATTTCTGGCAAAGACTAATAGTCTGGGGAAAAAAGAAATAAAACAAATGCATAGGTTTAGTGGATCACATACACTATATCCTTTACTTAAAAAGTAATTCATTTCAATGATACATAAAGAAATCCCTATGTTTAATTCTAAATCATGAAAATTTTTCTACACCACCTCAAATAAGGGAAATTTGTTCTAATCTTAGAGTACATCATTCCTGGGCATTACTTCTATCATACCACTACGCCACACACACCAAAAAATAAAAAATAAAATAGCAAATCTTTCAACAAACTATAACTTTGATTCTTGTAATCTTCTTTCCATGAAACTATGCAATACGTTCTAAATTTTGCCATTTTTATATGGTGATGCTTTAATGGTTGCAGTAGTTGTGGTGATGTCAGTTACACTAAAGAACAACAGATGGGCTGGAGGGAAGAACAAAGCATTTCATACCATCTGGAAGCCTGCAGAAATTTAAAAAAGCAGCAAGATAACTTTTTTATCTCCATCCGCCCATTACTCCCAATGTGATTGTGTTTTAATTGTTCATATTTTTCTGCTAAACTTTAAGTACTCTGAATATTGTTTCCATAGAAACTGTTCCTGCAGCTTGATCACTCACACACTAGCTCCATGCTGCATTCACACAGTATGGGCATAGCTGAGGCTTTGCAAAGTAAAGAATGTTTTTTTCCAACTACAGATCTTGAAAGATGTCATATATGTTTTCTCCATCGTTAACAAAGTTTTTTTAAAAGAAGGGAAATGTAGAATTTGTATACTCCTAAATGTTCAGAGTTATTGCAAAATTCATTGCTAAAGGTAAATTGTTATATGGTCCAAATCAGAATAATTTTCCTTCCAAGAAAAATTTTTAAATGTTCAATTAATATGAACTGTTCCTACTCATTTGAAATATGAAGGTAACAAGATGGGATAAGAAGAGGAGAGAAATTTGCTGTTGGAAATAAGTATAAGTGAGAGATAAAAGGTATTATTTTTTTCATTGTATTTTGATAACTGAATACTAGTAATTTCTAATTCACAAACCATAACTTTTCTTTCAAATAAAAAGAAAAAAGGAATAATTTTCTATAACACTGTTCTTCTTAATTAAAATACTTAATAATTTATCTTTCACTTTTTATTCATTCTAAAATATTTATTTCTATATTAATACATCTAAACTATTTTAGATTTAAATGAAAGAGCCTTGGCAGCATCATTGTTTTTCCAAAGACTGAAGGTGATTTTTAGAATACCTTAGGCTTTCTAAACGTTATTTAAAGAACATATCCAGATTCTTCCACCCCTCAGTCCCACACTCCAAAAGTAATCACTTTTGTTTTAGGCTTCTACCTTCTGGTTTTTCAAATGTTTATCATTTTAATTTCAAACAATATACTGTCATTAGATTGAATATTGGATAGCACTAATATGAAAGGTAAGCAATTGTTCTGGAGAAAAGAAAGGTATGAGAGTTTTTTAGTAGAAACAAAAAGAGTTGGGAGTTCGACTTCTAGTAGCATGGTAGACTAAATACTCTGAAGGGCCCTATCACTTTCTGCTTTTCTATGTTGGGACATTAACCCATTTATGCTATAATTAGTTGTTTACATGTTTGATTATGAGCTCCGGCTTATTATTGATTTTTCTATGCCTCAGTTTTATCACCTATAAAATGGGAATGGTAATAATATTAATAATAGTAGCAATTCTTAGAAGAATTAAATAAATTACTATGTATAAAGCACTTAGAATACTGCCTGGTGCATAGTAAGTGAAATAAATATTAGTTATTATTAGCATATGGACTCTTGGAACAGTGTTATGGTAAAAGAACACATTACTAATTAGACAATCAATGTACGCTCTAAAACATCTTCATAATATGTAATACATGCTATCTACAAATATTAAAATACTCTCACTCTAAAAACATTGGAAAATTAAAGATGACTTTTTGATGAACTACAAGGGGAAAAAAGTATAATAAATCTTTCTTTCTGAACTAAGCAAAGATTTCACATAGCCAAGGCTTATAAAGATTTGAACATAAGTTCTAATTAGAACATATGTTCTACATTAATGAATTACTGTTCAATAATGGCATTCTGTCACCTACTTAATTAAAACAAAAACACTTTAACTTTGAATTAGTACAGTTTTCTCTATGGTTTTAAATATTACACACTCAAAACAAATTATATGGGCATCTGAATCTTTCTTTTTTTAGCATATCAATAAAGCAGGTAGTAAGTCTGTTTCTATTTTACACTTATTTTAAATAGTAAACTGCATTTCAGTGGACAAAAGTTAGTAGACTTTATCTACAGGCAGGAAAACCATTGAATACAGATCCCCATTTTAGAATATGTGGGAACCCTCCTATCTATTCAGTGACAGATTCCGTGTGTCACAGAGGTCAGATAATTGAGAGATAAAGCCCTATTTTAGCAGGCAAAATTTCATTTACTTACTAGTTTCAAGTTAAAGTTATAAAGAGGACTTAAATGATAACATGATTGCTTGACTATATTATATTTTTCAAGCCCTTTTTTGGGTAATTTTATTTAGTATTCCAGTCTCTTGAAAAGAAGTAATGCACCATCACTCTCCCCAATCTGTTTTTTAAAGATGTAGGGAGTTAGTGAAGATTTCTAAACCATTAAACACTTCAGAAGTTTTGAATGAGTTACTAATGTAGTTCTTTTTAGAATTTAAGAGCCTAATGATACAACGATGCCAGTACACACCAGGCAATAACTATGTACTGTTGTATTCTTGCATTTCCTTTCAGATAACAGTTGATTCTAATTTTAAGGCATCCAACTTTAGCTTATAGAGTAAGATTTATATACTTACATACACCCTTTTTTATTCTGGCAATATCCTAGATATGCACTCCAATGCTAGTTCAAAAGTATAGACCATATACTGATTAACAAGTTAAAAGAACTAAGTTCATTAAAAGTTCCAAAGTTATTAGTAGCAGAATATAACCTAATATTACCCAAAAAAATAACTTTGTTTCTCTTTTATACTCTCCAGTAAGCAACTTAGAAAATGTAACTCTTTTTATCTTGGAAATATAAATATTTTTTAATAATTTAGAAATAAATTTAAAGCCTCATTCTATCTTTGAAACCAGAGTATTTTAAGTGAGGAGGGAAAATGTAAAATTATATATTTCCAAGAAAGATGCATGTATTTCCAAGAAAGATGGAAAGCAAAGTCACCAACCTGATACAAATAATCTCCAAGACCAAAGGGCCAAGGAGCTATGCATTTATTAAAAGACAAAACTCGCCCTAACTAGTGAAAAGCAAAACACTTTTCTGCTGCTACCACTCTATTGAACAACTGACTCCTCTGCCAGCCCCTTCATCCGCTATGAAATTAACTCTCATATCAGTATGGGACAGAGAATCAGAAACCAAAACACAAGGCTTTTCCATATAGATTATTTTCTTTGAGACTGAGCACTTCCTTTTAAGAGAAGTTCACAGTCTCAATGACAGTATGTCTAAAGAAATTTTGCAGTGGAAATACATGGTAATAAGATGAATTCTACCATTAAAACATTTAATTTATAAAACACAAAAGAATAAACCCAACCAGCATTCTAAGTGCAACTCCTTATCTTTGGCTGTAGAGTGCTTCTAAAACCTCTGGCAGACAAATTAAACAGATTTGCTATGGAATGTACCAAAGTCAAACAATCTGCAACTGTAATTACTATCAAACTTTTCATGAGAATGGAGGATGCTGTGTTTTACATTACTACATAAAAAATAAAATGATAATGAAAACATGAGACCACAGCAAAAGATTTCTAACTTTCATAAGTTTTCTAAGGATTATAACCTCAACTGATAAATAACAATAAAGACATGGCTTTTTAATTTATTTATAAGATTACTGCAAGTCTTTTCCATGTGAATAAACTACTTATGGAAGGAGCAATACTACAGTTCATAAAGCAGCATATTGATAGGCCATAGGTCAACCATGGTTTAGCTACATGGTTATAAGGACTTTACAAGCACAATTCTTGTTCAAATGATATAAAATCCAATCAACATAAAATCTAGAAATCACCTCATTAAAGACCTTGACCATACACAATAGAAATACTGTATATGCATACAAGTAATGATGACCATCAAAAGTACAGCAATTCATTTTACTCCCAAAGTGCTTCAATAGAATTGATATAAACAATTTGTCTAAATCATGGTTACTGAGGTATCAACAATAAGAGAAAGAAAAAAAATACCAAATATGATAAATTCTGTTCTTCCTTCTCTTCCTTCCCCCATATCTCCTTACATTAAGTTATAATCTATTGTGTTACACTAGCAGGCCCACCATGTCCCAAACTGAAATTCCCCTTTTCTGATAGGGGTTCTCTCGCCCTATTTATATTTATATTTATTTATCACATAATATATTATATAATATTAATATTTCTGGTTAACAACCCAATTATCATCTTATGCCACTTAAGTCTCAATGGGTTTCTTTAAAACTGATTTATCACTATTAATATAGAAAAGATATTTTTTACTTCCCAAATAAAAGGAAAAAGCAAAACAAAACAAAAACTAAACAAGCAAATAAAAAATAGGGGAACGAATTAGACTTCTCAGGAAAAAATAATAGTGAAAACACTGAAAATCAGTAAGCTTCATCACAGTAAAATGAGCTAAATTAAGCTTAATTTAATTACAATGCCAAAAGCACCAATTACAATCAACTACAAAATTTCTAAAAATCACCAAAAGAATACAAATGCTACATTATGGTGAGGAAAATGGAAGGTTAGGAAAACAATCAAATTAATGTCAAAACGCACTATGTTAAATTTTAAGAGGGTATGAAAATTCTTTCAATTGATCTAGAATTCATCTATAACGAACACTGCATGAAACAAGACCAAATATGAACCAGTCAGAAAGTACAGTGGGATACCCAGTTACTAAAGACAGTGATATATTCTGTGTAAAATTAAGAGCTCAGCCACCTTTCAAGGACCAAATCTGTCTAAAAAGGTTGCCATTTTATTTTTTAATTTTTTTCCCAAAAAACTCACTATTCTGCTCAATCTCTAGCCTGAACCAAAATTATTTTTGGAAATTAAATGGTGGTCAGGACCGGAAAAAAGCCAATTTCTCCAAAAGGATCCCTAAATTCAGTACTATTCAAATCTAATTGCCAACTAGATTTTTCTCTGCAATTTAATGATATGATCCTAAGGCTCTTCTGAAATGTTCAATTCAATATGGCAACAGTCCTCATGCAGTCTCTCCAATAGCTAACTAAAATGGCCATGCAGGAGCTGAAAGAGACAAAGACACAGACATGAAATCATTGGAAAAGGGGAGGAAAGCGGAGAAAACAATCCCATAAACTGTAAATTCAGAACCTAAAAGAAATTTAGACTAATTATCAGGTAGATAAAGCCAAAAACGCAGCTTTAGCTTATGCCACACCCCAACTTCACTTCATAGAGACCAACTGAACAAAGGTAGGAAGATGTTTTATTCTTCTTCCCTAATCTCAACACCTACCCTAATCTGGTTCAGCGATCCAGGTTCCATAGGAACCATAAAACTATGCTGATATCTTTTACTACTCAAACCTGACCTATTATGGAAGCAAGGTATTTTATCCCTACCCATCGGAACCTTTCCCACTTCTGCCACTGCCCTTGGCCTCTCTACACTATCTATATCCATACAGAGGTAACAAATTCTATAAAACAACTGGCTAAGAAAAGGACAGAAATTAATAGTAGTATATTATATGCTCAGAGATAGAATCCCAAAATAAACACTAAAAACAGGTTTCAAAGTAAGACATACCTGGCACAAGTACATCATGGGAATTATAGCCTGCCATGTACTACACTGGTTAATAATACCAAAGATGCAGGAGGAGGGAGGCATGCAGAAGGGAGAAAGATATCACTTCAGTAGGCTAAAAAAATCTCCAATGGTAGACATAGAAAATGCTGTGTAAGCACTGATACAGAACACAAAATTCAGACACTCTCCCAGAAAACAGGAAGAAAAATGACAAAGAAATAAAAATTATGAGGCAGAACATAGTGGACATGGGGAACAGAAAATAAATAGCCAACCAAACAATATTCATTTCCCTGAAGGATGGACTATATCAAACAGAACTGAAGGAATAATCAAACATACAATATAAGGAAGCTTTCTTCAGCAGCCAAACAAATAGTCTAAACAGATTAAATCCACCACATTCCCAACTAAATCAAGGAAAACAATATCATACAAATATATAGTGACAAATGTGGCATTTACAGAAAAAAAAATGAAAAACATTCTTCAAGCAACCACACACAAAGAACTAGTTACTTACAACACAACAAAAATCAAGTTTTCCATAATTCTCTCCCCAGCAACAATAAACATCAACTGATAAAAAAAAAATAATGACTTCCAGCCAAAGATGGCACAGCAAAACTCCTCAAAACTCACAAAAAACAGCAGAAAGTATGACAATAACAACCAGTGCCCCCATCAAAAAAAAGGGAAATTGAACAAGGACATCACTACAGTCACAATCAGCAAATTTTGAGGCTGAACATCTTATTTACTTTTTTTTATTGAAGTATAGTTGATTTACAATGTTCTAGGTATACAGCAAAGTGATTCAGTTATACACATTATATATTTATGTCTATTCTTTTTCAGATTCTTTTCCATTATAGATTATTACAAGCTATTAAATAGAGTTCCCTGTGCTATACAGTAGGTCCTGGTTGTTTATCTATTTTATTGAGGCTGAACATTTTAAATTCTGCACCGTAATAAGACAGGATGCCAAGAGCTGACACATGCTTCTCAGACCTCAAGCATAGAGGTATACAGAGTCAGGCCCTAGACTAACATAATGAGATCTAAGGGTACAGGTGGAATGCAGGAAATGGAATATAGAAAACCACAGTATGATAACCAACAAGGACCTACTGGATAGCATAAGGAATTTTACTCAATATCTTGTAATGGGCGGGGGTGGTGGTGGTGGGATGAATTGGGAGATTGGGATTGACATATATACACTAATATGTATAAAATAGATAACTAATAAGAACCTGCTGTACAAAAAAATAAATAAAATAAAATTCAAAAAAATCTTTTAATAACCTATAATGGAAACAAATCTTAAAATATATATATAAAATATATGTAAAATACATATATATAACTGAATCACTTTTCCTTACACCTGAAACTAACACAACATTGTAAATCAACTATATTTCAATAAAAATTTAAAAAAAGAATAGAAGGATACAGTAGAAGTATAAGATGCATTTATCAATCAGCTAGCTTCCTAACCAATGAAAATAAGAGGACAAGCAGCAGCCACTGATTTTTAACACCAACAGCCTGTGACTGGAGATACAGGGGGATTTCTGTTAGACTCATCCACCTCTTAAACCCTGAAAACTGAGGTTAGACTCATCCACCTCTTAAACCCTGAAAACTGAGGGAGATGGACCACCAGGGCAAAGGAGAAATTAAACACAATGAGAAGGTAAAAGACTCAGGTGGTCCGAGTTCATTACTCTCTCCCATCACTTCCCACATGATTCTTAAGTAAATTGCTGCCATCATTTTTAAAATGAGCAATAATTGCAAAGTAATGAACAGAGGACCTTTGTGTAGAAATTGCAAATAAAGTAAAAGAGATAGAGATGAGGGAGATTAGAACATAAGCAAAAAGCAGAAAATACCCATAGCAAGAACTTCCTAGGGAAATAAATGAAGAAATCAGACAAACAGCTACTATTGTATCGATGAAACGAAAGAAACATAATTTTTTCTTTGTTTGAAAAGCACAAACACAAACTGGAGAGATGAAAGCCACATTAGGAGCAATAACAAGAAAAAATAAAATAAAATAAAAACAAACATAAGAGCATGGTAGAGAGACATGGATAAATCAAAATAGACAAATAGACAAATCAAAATAGAAAAAAATTGACAATTAATGAGGTGATGCTAGATTTGGAAGACAATGTAAGCTTAATATATTTATAATAATGATATTGATTAAGAAAACTGAACTGGTAGACCAGAACCAATATTCAAAGGTATTATGGAAGAAAATTTTTCTGATATGAACAAAAACTTGAATCTATCAAATCTCACCTTGTTCTAGAACAAACTGATACATACAAAATTAATCAATTGATGATAATGCTAGTGAATTTACAGTCTTTTAAGGATTTAAAAAATAAGTCAGATATGAGCATCCAGGAAGAAAAAGCAATTCATTCAATAAGAAGTTTTAAGAAAAGTTCAGCCAGCCTCAGACTTTACCACAGTAACTATCAACACCAAATGGAGGTTCCAAAATTCTGGGGGAAGCTAAGATAACCTTCATGTATAAAAGCAATAAACAATTCTCAAGATTGCAAGAAGACTTATAAGGCTTTGCTCAAATCTACTGGATGATTGAATTCAACTAACCAAGAAGTAAATCAAGATAATTCAGGAACGGTAAAAGAATTGGTGGTGAGCTTTGAGAGGATAGAATAAAGGACTAAAAATAGTGATTACTAAAATGTATGTAAATGTTTTAAACTTTGACAAAATAAATAATAGTAAGATACCAACAATGCCAGAACTTGGTAAGAAGAGAGGAAGAAGAAAGCATAAGTTGCTGTTTTCCTTATCTTTTATAACAGGAGTCAACAGACACTGCCAAAAGTTGAAATACCACTTTAAAAAATTGAAAATATCAACCTTTTACTTTTTTTCTATACTTAGAGGGGTCTTTTAGAAACTGAAATACATTGTTGTGAATAAATATCTATGTAAAATTCATTTATTCCTTCCATTTTATCTATTTCTTTTTTCTCTTAGAACATAAAATAAACTTATATATAAAAAACATATGATTCTGCTTTGTAAATTTTATCCTATGCCTAATTGGCATATCTGTAGACAAAAATATCAGGCTTGATGTTTAACAGGTGCTAACAAATGTCAATTCTGGATGGTAAGATTGAGGTAACTTTAAATAATGCTTGAGTTTTATCTTTTTTTTTTTCCAGCCATGCCATGTAGCTTACAGGATCTTAGTTCCCCAACCAGGGATCAAACCCAGGCCCACAGCAGTATGATAAAAATTTATCATTGTACAATATTTTTCTGTCATGTATTTTTATCAGCTATAAATTATTATTGTAAACTAATGCTCTTTTCAAGAATGTTTTTAAAATTTATGTTCACTTTTTATCTAGGCAATACGATCATACAGTGATTTTAATGTATTTTTCTATATCTGTTAAAGATTGTGAATCTTTTTATATCATGAATTATAATTTTTTAACTTATTAATTGTGCTTCTTCCCTCAGTAGGCTGATTTAATGTTCCCCAGAATGGTATAGGGTGTCATATTGTACGGTAAAATAAAGAAAAGAGATATGTATGTGTATGTAACATCTAATACATGAAAGAATTCCAAGTGCAATGAAACCACAACTCACATACAAGAAATGGAAACCAAAGAAAATAGTATAAAAAGTAGAGAATATCATAGAAGCTGAAAACTGACAAAATACATCGAATGTAACAATTTTAAATGGGTCTCCAAAATGGGTTGAAAAATCCAATCAAATTCTTTTTATAAGAAATACACCCAAAATAAAGTTACAGGTTAAAAAAGCATAGACAATAGCATACCAATAATTAATAACAAAGTGAACTCAAAGCAAACAAAACAAAACAAAGAAGCAAGAAAACATTAAATGAAATCACAAAAAAAGGTCACTTTATACTGGCAAAATTTTTTAAACTAATCAAAAAAATAAAATAAAATAACTATCATAAACATAAGTTGAATACATAGAACTAGAATATATAAATCAAAAATACTTAGATATTCAACAAAAAATTGACAGAAAAATATAGTAATGAAAGACAAACATTCCACTGCTGATTAATAGATTAACAGAGGAAAATATCAATAAGAATGCACAAGCTCTGAAAATCATAATTTATGCTCTACCTTACTTCCAAGAATATTTACAAATATTATGTGGAATATTAAGCCACAAAGGAAATCCTTAAAAATATAACATAGCAGAAAGTGTATATATAGGCCAACATTCTCTTTCTACAAAGCACAAAGGAAAAAAAAGACAAATTAACAGCAAACGTTAAACTAAAACGAAAGAAAAAGTCACTTTGAAATTTAAAAACTCTCCTAATAAATATCAAAGAAACAATATCCTTCCATCTATGAGTCTCAATTTTTTAATATTTAAAAAAAACTTTAAAAGCTCTTATGAGGTCTTTCTAGCCACCCCTCACCCTGACACACACAAACCACAATGATTTTCATGTATCTACTGAGCATATACCATATGTTCAGCTTTCTGACTGATTATTCAATGTGATATGCAAAAGTAGAACAGGTCCTTACATTAAAACAGTGTATGATCAAATTGGGGAGTTAGAAAAAGCAAAGAACAGTCACCAACATACTATAAATATTATAGAAATTCAAAGAAGGAGATCAGGGTAGAGAGGGAAGGCTTATTTATGTGACTTGTTAGGACTCGAAGATAGAAGAAATCTGAAAATCCAGAGAAGAAACGGGGAAAACATTCTGGTCAAGAATACTATATCAACGAAGACTAAAGAAAAAAATGTTAAATACTGACAGTTATAAAAAGTTACTATAGTGAATATAGCCTAGGAAGAAAAACACCATAGTCCTAGACCAAATTGTTTATACTAAAAAATGAGCTGTAACAAGATTTTAAAGCACAATGGCTGTGGCTGCCAGCTAAAGTTTGGAAAGGCTCCCATCACTTTGAATGTCCATTCAAATAGACTTCTACTTTTAGGTATATTTCATATCTCTAGAGAGAATAACGTTACCGATAAACAATGATCTTTATTTGCCGTTTGGGAAACTGACTATAGCAGAGGTAAGATACTCGCCAGGCTTCCGTAGCTACTTTGTGCAATGAGAGGAAAACAGTAATAGCTAAGAATTTTAAGAACATTATCACATTCGGGCTCTTCTGATTCTGTAAACTGCATATTTATTTCACATTCCTATAGTCTAACACACAAAAATTAAAATAATTAGACTAAAAAAATTCTAATCAAGAATGCCATTTACTCTGAAAAGAAAGAAGGAAACCCAGAGAGATTTAAAACTGGTTTATAATAAACAAGGTAGAGAGGACTAGGACTGCCAACTAGGAGGGAGTGGGAGGAAATAAAGCATCGTAGTTTCTGAAGAAAATGCTGCTATTAAGTATAATTGCACCAACTTGATCCAAATCCAATATTTCTTATTCATTGAAAAGAAACATATTAAAATAGCAGCAATTTCCTTTACAAATAAACACATGTAGCCAAGGAAGCTTCTACCAAAAAAGTTTAACCCTAAAGGTAATAAAAAGCAGAAGTGACATTATTTCAGTGCTCTAACTTCAAATAATAACTTCTCAATACAAATATGTTAGTTAAGTCAGTAATAAATTTTTTTGATTCTACTAAAAGTTACAGTGAAATTCTTTCAAACACTCTAATCCTATATTTTTATGTTAAAGTGCATAAAAATAAGAAAAATCTTCCAATGAATAATTAGAAATTATTGCTATATATTAACCGTGGAAATCATTAATGGTAATATTTGCACTTATTTATAATTATGATCTTTATGAGAAATAGGAAGTTTCATTTACAAGTACCTAAATTTAGGTGTGTCAGGCTAATTTTGAATATAAGCATCTTGCTGCACACTATATAGAAATTTGACTTTTTATTCAAGGTACTTTCAGTTACTATTTGTCCCTTGACTTGTAAGTTGCATCTGGACCAGAAACTATAAATTAACCATAAATATCTGCTGGCAACCCATACCGCTGAGCTTCTCTATGAGTCTGGCGACTCTTAAAATAGACAAATTCCTTGTAAATAATATACCTGTAATATAAGTATTTCAACTAAATGATCTCAATAAGTTCTTTCTATCACTCTCCCATGCCCCACATACATACAAAAACCACAATGACTTTTTAGTATTTAAAGATACTGGCTCCTGAGGGGCATGGAGACTCTAAGCCAAGATGGGCTGCATACCCACCAGTGTGAATCTGTCTTCTTGCACCTAAGCTGTCACTTGGGGGGCCAAAGAGAACAGCTCTTGGATGGATATATGGACCGCTGCAAGAATTACTCTCCCAAAAGAGAATTACTTGATGTTGCCCTGCTGGCAAGATATTTTTCCTGTTCTAAATCCTTATAAGTAAATCTGATATAAAATGTCTGGTGAGTCTGAGTGTTTGGTTGAACTTAAAAGACCATCTGGTGGACTTTGCAAAAGCTAACTCAAAATTTTAAATTTTTCTTCAGATACAAAATAACTGTAATTTGTGTTAAGTGCACAGAAACTATAATTATAGTATTATAATTATAGTATTTTCTCATAAATATGAAAAGCAGTTTCTTTTTAAAATATTCAATGTTTTCAAAACATCGTTTTCATTTTTCCAACATCTAAGCTTCAGATTAACCATTAATGCAAATATGAATGCCTTTCATTGAGCCTCAACAATAATATTCCACATTCAACCTCTTAAATTGCGGGGATTAGCCACATTGATCAGATACTATAGGCATCACTGAAAAATTCTACATACGGTTTTTAAATGTTCAATAAAATGATCTAAATAAGCAGAATTGAATAGATCTGGGAATACATGAAGCTTTATAGAAAGTTGTGTTTCTATACATTTATTGAGATTTTCAATTCCTAAACATAATTTGAGATGCTAAAGAGTTTGTCAAGATCTTGCCTCATATACTGACAAACTAGAAAAATTACACAGTTAGATATCTATTTCTCTCGTTTTTGATAAATTTTGTAAAGTTAATGTTAACACACGAATTTTGTCTTTCATTTAAATGCAAAAAGGCTCTATTTAAAATCTAAACTGTCCTGAACACATAATCATTAGCAATTCTGCACCGTTTGACATAATAAGTTCTGAAACAAATTTTGAAGTGTTAACATTCTCACAGTCAACAATAAGTGATCTCTAAATGGGATCCATTAAGTGCCTGAAGAAATTCTTTTCTATTTTAAAGAAAATAATCTATCAGGTAAACTATTTTCTTGAAATCTTGAATTTATAAAGAATATCTTGTTAGAGATACTAGATAAAAACGATTAAAGGTGCTAATTAAGGGTTTTTAATATCCTTCTTTACCAATAAAATTTATATTTTAAATTATCTCCATTGCAGACATTCAATGTCACTTGTCATTTTTTAGTAAAATCATTTGCCATACAACTTCTAGTGAATTCCTTAAGATACTCTTTTTAAAAAACTGTTCAATTAAACCACTTACTGTAAACAGCCCACTCTTACTGCTACAGGAATGTGGGGAAGTTGAGTGGCCCACTTCAATGTCACATCCTGATAAACATGCAACATGTTACTATGGTTTCCAATCAAAGTATTTATTGTTCCTTCAGAAACTATGGGTTGAAGATAGAAAAAGAGGATAATAAGAAAACAATCATTTCCAACAGTATATTATATCCCTTTTAGAGGAGTTATGATACAATTTAATTCTAATATCTTGACAATGCATAAAGATTTTAAGTAATAAAACATTATTTTTCAACTACAAGCTACCAATATCGAAAAGAAAAAAAATCATTTTATAAGTATATAAAAACTACATATATAACTATAAAGACTGTAACTAGATAGTGGCCAACATTTTTGCATTTTATCTAGAAAGCATGAACTTGATTAATATTTAACACATTTAAGCTAATATTTACTAGACATTCACTACAGACAAATAATTCTATTAGGCATTACTATGCTCCATTCTGCCTGTAAAAGAGTCTGATGTTCTCTTAGAAGCATCTTGAACAGCCACATCTTGGAAAGCATTAATGCATACCTGAGGCCAATTCTACAAGTCATTTTGTATGAAGTAAAATAACTGACAAAACCAAATGTGTGCTTTATATCACACTTCTATTCAAATTTTAAAAGTTAAAATTTCCATTACATGTTCCATATAAAACTATTTTCCTAAATGTTTAAAATATATGTGAGTGATTTGGGCTTTTTTTGGTGTATAAAATATAGTCATGACATATGGAAGAGATAAAAGAAAATCTTTCTACTCACCTGAGCAATATGGGAGAAAACAACTTGGGCTACAATCAAGTTTCTTCATAAATCGAATTTGTCCATTATCCTTAAGGCAAAAAAAGTTTCTCTCACCAAGAACAAAAACAGAAGATGCTGACTGATTGAAAGAGACAATACATATATCAAGGGCTTGCTCTCCAATATTTAGAGTCCAATCCACCTGCAAAGGAAAACTTATGATCAATTTAGTTGCTAAAAACAGAACATTTTAGTCACTGCCATATCAATACAATTAAGAAATGCTTTACAACAACGCAGGCATAAAGATTGGCTAACCTTGGGCTTCCTTGATGGTGCAGTGGTTAAGAATCCTCCTGCCAATGCAGAGGACACGGTTTCAAGTCCTGGTCCAGAAAGATACCACACACCATGGAGCAACTAAGCCCGTGCGCCACAACTACTGAGCCTACGCTCTAGAGCCCATGAGCCACAACTACTGAACCTGTGTACCACAAATACTGAAGCCCGTGTGCCTAGAGCCTGTGCTCCGCAACAAAAGAAGCCACCACAATGAGAAGCTGCGCACTTCAACGAAGAGTAGCCCCCGCTCACCGCAACTACAAAAAGCCCGCATGAAGCAATGAAGACACAACAGAGCCTAAAATAAATAAACAAAATAAATACATTTTTTTAAAAATTAAAAAAAAAAGGATTGGCTAATCTTCATTCACTTTTTTTTCCTATGACCATATTTTTGATATTTTGTAGACTCTAATAGTTTTTGCCCCATCTTTTACCAAATGATATTAGCTATTCAGCAGTTCAAAAACACTCGTATAAGTTTAATCAAGGAGGTGAAGATCTGTGCATCAAAAACTATAAAACATTGATGAAAAAAATTGAAAAGCACAAATAAATGGAAAGATATTCCACGTTCATGGATTAGAAGAATTAATATTATTAAAGTGTCCCTACTACCCAAGGTGATCTACAGATTCAAATCTCTATCAAAATTCCAATGACATTTTTCACAGAAATCAAAAAAATATGTGTAAATTCATACGAACCCACAAGACTCCAAATAGCCGAAGCAATCTTGAGCAAAAAGAACAAAGCTGGAAGCATCATACTACCTGATTTCAAAATATACTACAAAACTATACTAATCAAAACAGCATGGAACTGGCATAAAAAACAAACATCTAGACCAATGGAACAAAACTCTGCATTTATAGTCAACTCATCTTTGACAAAGGTACCAAGAACACACAATGGAAGATGGTACAGTCTATTCAAAAAATGGTGTTGGGAAAACTTGATATCCACATGCAGAGAAATGAAAGTGAACCCCTATCTCATACCATATGCAAAAATCGATTCAAAATGGACTAAAGACTTAAACATAAGAACTGAAACTGCAAAATTATTGGAAGAAAACATAGGGAAAAGCTCAATGATTTTTTTGGATATGACCTCAAAAGCACAGGCAACAATATTAAAATAGACAGAAGGGATTTCATCAAACTAAAAAGTTTCTGCAGGGAAAAAAAAAAGGGTTATTATGGGATTATATGAAATCATGTGTGTGAAACTTTTGAAAATTGTAAAGCATTATGGAATTTAAAGTCTTTTATTCAACAAAAAAATATTTTTTTAAAGCTCTGCACAGCAAAGGAAACAATCAATTGTGTGAAGAGACAATCTATGAAATGGAAAAAAATATATCCATATAGCCAATAAGGAGTTAATATACAAAAATATATAAGAAACTCAGACAGCTCAATAGCAAGAAAACAAATATCTGATTTTAAAATGGGCAAAAGACCTAAATAGACATTTCTCAAAATTAGACATACAAACAGCCAACAGGTATATTAAAAAATGCTCACCACCACTAATCATCAGGGAAACGCAATGTGAGATGGAATGCACAAAAGTACGTGGATAAAGAGGAAGTAAGATTGCCCTCAAAGTTAGGCTTTGAGGCAAGAATCAGCAAATAAAAGTTCAAAGAAGAGATATGAAAAGTCACATTAAAGATAGGTAGATATATATATAGACAGATAGATAGATAGATATGGACTTCCCTGGTGGCGCAGTGGTTAAGAATCCGCCTGCCAATGCAGGGGACACAGTTTTGATCCATGGTCCGGGAAGATCCCACATGCTGCAGAGCAACTAAGCCCACGCACCACAACTACTGAGCCTGTGTGCTGCAACTACTGAAGCCCGCGCGCTCTAGGGCCCACGTGCCGCAACTACTGAGCCTGCATGCTGCAACCACTGAAGCCTGCGCACCTAGAGCCCATGCTGCACAACAAGAGAAGCCACTGCAATGAGAAGCCCGCGCACCGCAACAAAGAGTAGCCCCCACTTGCCACAACTAGAGAAAGCCCACGCGCAGCAACGAAGACCCAAAGCAGCTAAAAAATAAAATTGTTTTAAATATATATATATATATATATATATATATATATATATATATATATATATATATATATATATAAATATCATGCCATCCAGAAATGATTTAGGTATTAATCTGTCTACTTTAGGATTAAAATACCAAAGAAGGTATGAAATCCAAATGGGGCTAGCCAGAGAGGCAAATATAATCAGTGTGTATATAAGAACAATCTGGAATAGGGAGATAGCATAGTGAATATAGGTAGATGCATCAGATTATCTTCATCTAAATTCGGATTCAACACCAAGAAATCATTCAATTACCACTTAGTTCAAGTGTAGTTTACCTATATGAAAAGATTCTACTGGACACAAGACATGAACATCAGTCCTAAGACAGTTAACATTTCTCATTACAATATAATAGGTTAGCATTCTAGCATTACTTTTCAGTGCTTGTAACTCAGGCTGATGTGTCCCTGACTCTGAGAGATGACGATTCATTCAGAGTGGATAGGCAAAGTTTCTGAGACCACAGGCCAAGATCCTGCCACTAAATACTTTCAGTTCACTAGGTACTGAGTGCCACTCTTTGTAACATCCCCTTAGGGAAATATACCACATTCTAAATTAATGAGTCTCAAAATGCACAGAAGTTTACTAAGAACAATCATTTAAAAATTCTTCCATTTCCAGCTATGATAGAGTAATAGGAAAAAAATCTTCCATCCCTCTGAAACAACCACAACACGGGCAAAATGTATGAAACAACCATTTGCAAGGCACTGGATATCAGAAAACAAAGGACAGCAATCCCCTTAAAAACATAAAATAAATGAGGTGAGTGGTAAAATTGCTCCAGCCATGAGAGAGTTTTTAGGCCATGGCACAGGGAGAAACAACCCAGGCAAAGCCCAACAGACTCCCTGAGTTGAGGAGATGGATGCTAAGAGTTCAGAGAAACCAAGGCAGCTAGAGTTCATAAGACAGCATGACAAAGAAAGACAGCAGCACAGGGATAGAACTCTGAGATCTGTAAAGAATCCTCTCAAGTATTCACCTGAGTACTTATCAGCACATTCATGTAGAAAACTACTCAAAGCCAGGGAAAGAACCACCCAAAAGGATTAGCGGTAACAGTGCCCAGCATTCACAAAGGGCCTGGAATACTGCCAGTGCCCGCCAGCCAGACTGGAACACCTCATAATTCAAAGGGAGCTGGATAGAGCACTCAAAGGGTATTACCCTCAGGAGTAGGGAATAAGTAGCCCCAGAATGAGCACTGCTCTGGTCCCACCTAACAAGACTTAAAAGCAAGACCCAAAAAGATCAAACTGTTTCCAACTAACTTAACTGTCTCCCAGGCCTAAGCTCAAGAAGATTTATAGAAACACAAAAATATCTAGCACCCAACAAAGTAAAATTTACTATATCCTGGCATCTAATAAAAAATTACCAAGCATGTAAAGAAACAGGAAAATGTGATCCATGATGTGGAGATAAATAAATAAACTAAAATTCACTCAAAATTGATACAGACTCTTTTTGCGGCGCCTCGGAGGTGGTCGGCCACTTCAGAATGAAGCTGAACATCTCTTTCCTGGCCACTGGCTGCCAGAAACTCATTGAAGTGGACGATGAACAAAAACTTCATACCTTTTATGAGAAGCGTATGGCCACGGAAGTTGCTGCTGACGCTCTGGGTGAAGAATGGAAGGGTTATGTGGTCCGAATCAGTGGTGGAAATGACAAACAGGGTTTCCCCATGAAACAGGGTGTCTTGACCCATGGCCAAGTCTGCGTGCTACTGAGTAAGGGGCATTCTTGTTACAGACCAAGGAGGACTGGAGAAAGAAAGGGCAAATCTGTACGGGGTTGCATTGTAGATGCCAATCTGAGCGTTCTCAATTTGGTCATCGAAAAAAAAGGGGAGAAGGATAATCCTGGACTCACTATACTAGTGTGCCTCGTTGCCTGGGGCCCCAAAGAGCTAGCAGAATCTGCAAACTTTTCAATCTCTCTAAAGAAGATGATGTCCACCAGTATGTTGTGAGAAAGCCCCTAAACAAAGAAGGTAAGAAACCTAGGACCAAAGCACCCAAGATTCAGCATCTTGTTACTCTACGTGTTCTGCAAGACAAACGTCGGTGTATTGCTCTGAAGAAACAGCGTACTACGAAAAATAAGGAAGAGGCTGCAGAATATGCTAAACTTTTGGCCAGGAGAATGAAGGAGGCCAAAGAAAAATGCCAGGAACAGACTGCCAAGAGCTGGAGGCTGTCCTCCCTGAGAGCTTCTACTTCTAAGTCTGAGTCCAGTCAAAAATGAGATGTTCTAAGAGTAACAAATAAATAAGATCAGACATCAAAAAAAAAAAGATACAGATGTTAGAATTAGAAAACAAGGACATTAAAACAATTATTATAACTATATTCTTTATCTTTAAAAAGTTAAGTAGATACATGGAAGATATTTTTTAAATCACCTGAATTGAACTTGTAGAGATAGAAGCTATACCAGATGGGAATTAATACCAGATTAGACACTGTAGAAAGAATATTAGTGACCTTGAAAACATAGCAGTAGAAATTATCCAAAATGAAATAGAAAAAAGAATTTTTGAAAAGAAAAAGAAAATCTGTGACCTGTAGGGTAACTTCAAGTAGCCTAAATGTATGTGTAATTGAGAGGAGAGGAGAAAACATGGAGAACAGAAAAATATATATGAAGAATTAATAGCTAAAAATTTTCTAAATTTCATGAAAACTATAAATTCACTGATATACAAAGTTCAACAAATCTTAAGCAACAAAAAAGGAATGAAAGAAAGGAAAACTACACAAAACACATCATAATCTAATTGCTCAAAACAGGTGATAAGAGAAAATCTGAAAAACATCCAGAGAAAAAAGACATTATGTACAAAGGAACAAAGATAAGATGAAAGATTTCTCATGGGAACAATGCAAGCAAGAAGACAGAGGAGACCTCTGCTCTTGGAGGAGGAAATCAAGATGGCAGAGTCAGAGGATGTAGAACTCACCTCCTGCACCAAACACATCAAAAATACATCCCTATGTGGAACAATTCTCACCAAAAATTAACTGGAAACTGGCAGAAAGACTCCTGTACAACCAAGGCTGGAAGAGAGATCCACACATAATCAGGTAGAAAGGGAAGAGAAGCGATCAGGTCAGAACCTGTGTGAGGGACAGGACTCAGAGGAAAAGGGAGATTTCACAGGCAGAGATCCTCCCTGTGGAGTGAGCAATTTGAACTACATGTTGGGCACCCTAGCTCTGGGGTCCTGCACAGAGAAGACAAACCCCCTTGGCTGGTTGGAGGGCAGGTGGGACTAATAGGAAGGCTGGGGGAACCCCAGATCCAACTCAGAAGGAGTGCACACATGCTTGTTCACTCCCAAAACAGGGCGGAAAGTGCAGATCAGAACTGC
The DNA here is from genome assembly GCF_965194825.1 of Balaenoptera physalus. Lineage (NCBI taxonomy): Eukaryota > Metazoa > Chordata > Mammalia > Artiodactyla > Balaenopteridae > Balaenoptera > Balaenoptera physalus. The sequence goes on along the minus strand of NC_138887.1, from coordinate 79,816,801 downwards.
ATGGGTGGCTGACTGGTTTCCTGCAACCGCCTCGTGAGTGCCCCAGCCTGAGCAGACTGAATGCTCCAGCCCTGCTTACTTCACATTGCAGCTCCACACTGGAGTGAGGGCTGCCATGACTGAGGAAAGAACTCAGCAGTGAGACACAGAGGCAGCTAAGACCAAAAGCATTGTCTAACCAGGGAGGGGGCAGCACAGGCAGCACATCAGAAGAAGCCTAACCTCTGTCTATGGCTGGACCACCACAGCCTATACCCATTCAAACACCAAGAGCCTGCACAGGCCCTCCTACTCCAGCACTGCTCCCCTCTGGGACAAGGGTGACAGTGCTGGAAATGGGGAGGGCTCACACTTAAAGGGAACAGAGCCAGAAAGACTCTACCCTCAGGGCTTCTGCTCCAGCAACTTGGGACCTGACCCCACCTTTGATAGGGTAGTGATGGCCACTGAAGAGAGGGGAATCCTTGGCTCACACCTGGCTCTGTCCCTAGCCCTTCCTTCTCCAGCCCACTTCCTACCAAGGTGATAGCTGCCAGCACACCCTGAGGAAAGATGTGACTTATGCTCACATCAAATCCAGCTCTCCCATCAAAACCACTGGGCACATACAAACTATACAAGGATGCTCCCGCATAAGGACACTGAATTAGATAACTGTTTCACCTAATTTCATAGAAAGAGAGAAAGTTAAGCAAAATGAGAAGACAGAGGAATTGGTCTCAATAGAAAGAGCAAGAGAAAACACCTAAAAAAAACAAAAAATGAAACAAAAATAAACAATTCACCAGATAAAGAATTCAAAGCATTAGTAATAAGACTACTAATTGAATTAGGGAAAAGAATAGATGAACAAAGTGAGAATTTTAACAAGAAACTGGAAAATATTTTTTAAAAACCAGTCACACTGAAGAATACAATAGTTTAAATGAAAAACACACTAGAAGGAATAAATAGCAGACTAGGTGGTACAGAAGAACACATAAGTGATCTGGAAGATAGAATAATGGAAGTCACCAAATCAGAGCAGCAAAAATAAAAACAAAGTTTAAAAATGAGAACAGTTTGGGCTTCCCCGGTGGCGCGGTGGTTGGGAATCTGCCTGCCAATGCAGGGGACACGGGTTTGAGCCCTGGTCTGGGAGGATCCCACATGCCACGGAGCAGCTGGGCCCGTGAGCCACAACTGCTGAGCCTGCGCGTCTGGAGCTTGTGCTCCGCAACAGGAGAGGCCGCGATGGTGAGAGTCCTGCGCACCGTGATGAAGAGTGGCCCCCGCTTGCCACGACTGGAGAAAGCCCTCGCACAGAAACGAGGACCCAACACAGCCATAAATAAATAAATAAATAAATAATTTTTTTTTAAAAAAATGAGAATAGCTTAAGAGATAACATCAAATGTACCAACATTCGCAGGGGTCCCGGAAGGAGAAGAGAGAGAAAGGGGTTAAAAATGTATTGGATGAAATTATGGCTGAAAATTTCCCAGACCTAAAGAAGGAAATGGATATACAGATACAGGAAACACAGAGCGTCCCAAAGAAGATGAATTCAAACAGATCCACATCAAGACATATCATAATTAAACTGGCAAAAATTAAAGATAAAGACAGAGTTCTAGGGGCAGCAAGAGAAAAACAAAGAGTTATACACAAGGGAACCCCCATAAGACTACTAGCTGATTTTTCTGCAGAAACTTTGCAGGCCAGAAGAAAGTGGCATGATACACTCAAAGTGCTGAAAGGGGGAAAACCTGCAACCTAGGATACTCCACCAAGCAAGATTATCAGTTATAATTGAAAGGGAGATAAAGAACTTCCCAGACAAGCAAAAATTTAAAACATTCATCAATCAATACTAAATCTACCCTAAAAGAAAGGCTAAAACATCTTCTCTAAGTGGGAAAGAAGTAAAAATCTATAGGAAAGGGAAAATCCCACTAGGAAAGACAAATATATAGTAAGAGCTGAGGATCAACCACTTAAATAAGCTACTATGAAGATTAAAAGGCAAAAAAATTATAAAAGCAACTATAACTATAATAAACAGTTAAGGGATAAACATGAGGACATAAAATATAACATCAAAAACACAAAATATGGGGGGAGGGGAGTAAAAAATGTAGATCTTTAGAATGTGTTTGAACTTAAATGACCACCAGTTTAAAACAAGTAGATACAGTTGTAGGTCAACATATATGAAACCCATGGTAACCACAAATCAAAAACCTACAACAGACAACACAAAAATTAGAGAGAAAGGAACACAAGCATACCACTAAAGAAAATCATCAAACCACGGAGAAGAAACAACAAGAAGAAGAAATGAACAGAGAAGAACTACAAAAACAACTGGAAAACAAGTAATAAAATGGCAATAAGTACATACCTATCAATATTTTTTTAAATATCAGTAGACTAAATGCTCCAATCAAAAGACATAGGGTGTAAATCAACTATACCTCAATAAAAAAAATTTTTTTAAGACATAGGGTGTCTGATTGGATTAAAAAAACAAGACCCATCTATATGCTGCTTACAAGAGACTCACTTCAGAGCCAAAGACACACACAGACTAAAAGTGAGGAGATGGAGAAAGATATTTCATTCATGCAAACAGAAACGACAAGACAGCAAGGATAGCAACACTCATATCAGACAAAATGGACTTTAAAACAAAGTCTATAACAAAAGACAAAGAAGTACATTATATCATTATAATATCATAATAATATAATACATGATATCATATAATAATATCACTGTATCATTATAAAAGGATCAATACAAGAAGAGGATATTACAATCATTAACATATATGCACCCAGTACAGGAGCACCTAAATATATAAAGCAAACAGTAACAGACATAAAGGGGAAAATTGACAAGAATACAATAATAGTAGAAGACTTTAACACCCCATTTATGTCAATGGACAGATCATCAAGACAGAAAATCAGGAACACAACAGTGGTCTTAAATGACACAATAAACCAATTGGACTTAATAAATATCTACAGGGCATTCCATCCAAAACCAGCAGAATACACATTCTTTTCAAGTGTACATGGAACAGTCTCCAGAACAGATCACATGCTGGGCCACAAAACAAGTATCAGCAAATTTAAGAAGATAGGAATTATACCAAGCATTTTTTCCAAACACGATAGTATGAAACTAGAAATCAATTACCAAAAGAAAAATGGGAAAAGCACAAACATGTGGAAGTTAAACAACATGCTACTAAAAAACCAATTGGTCAATGAGGAAATCAAAAAGGAAATCAGAAAATACCTCAAAACAAATGAAAATGGAAACACAACTTTCCAAAATCTATGCAATGCAGCAAAAGCCATTCTGAGAGGGAAGTTTATAGACACAGGCCCAACTCAAGAAACAAGAAAAATCTCAAATAAACAACCTAACCTACCATCTAAAGCAATTAGAAAAAGAAGAACAAACAAAGCCCAGAGTCAGCATAAGGAAGGAAACAATAACGATCAGAGAGGAAATAAATAAAATAGAGACAAAAAATATAAGAGAGAAGATCAATGAAAGCAAGAGCTAGTTTTCTGAAAAGATAAACAAAATTGATAAACCTTTAGCCAGGCTCACCAAGAAGAAAAGAGGACCCAAATAAACAAAATAAGAAATGAAAGAGGAGAAATAACAACCAATACCACAAGATACAAAAAATCATAAGAGAATACTACAGCTACATGCCAACAAATTGGACAACCTAGAAGAAATGGACAGATTTCTAGAAACATACAACCTGACAAGATTGAATCAGGAAGAAATAGACAATCTGCATAAATGGATCGCTAGCAGTGAAATTGAATTTGTAATTTTAAAAAAATTTCCAGCAAACAAAAGTCCAGGACCAGACAGGTTCACAGGGGAATCCTACCAAAAATATAAAGAAGAACTTCTACCTATCTTTCTCAAACTTTTCCAAGAAATTAAAGAGGACAGTAAACTCCCAAATTCATACTATGAGGCCACCTTTACCTTGATACCAAAACCAGACTAAAACACTACACAAAAGGAAAATTACAGGGTAATACCTTTGATGAATATAGATGCAAAAATCCTCAATGAAATATTAGCAAACTGAATCCTACAACATATAAATAGAATCATATACCATGATCAAGTTGGATTTATTCCAGGGATGCAAGGATGGTTCAATATTTGCAAATCAATCAATGTGATACACCACATTAACAAAAGGAAAGATAAAAATCACATGATCCTCTCAATAGACACAGAAAAGGCATTTGACAAAATTCCACATCTACTCATGATAAAAACTCTCATCAGAGATAGTATAGAGAGAGCATATCTCAACATAATAAAGGCCATTTATGACAAACCCACAGCTAACATCATACTCAATGATGAAAAACTAAAAGCATTTCTGCTAAAATCAGGAACAAGATAAGGATGCCCACTCTCACACTTGTTTAACATAGTATTGGAAGTCCTAGCCACAGCAATCCAACAAGAAAAAGAGATAAAACGTATCCAAATTGAAAGGGAAGAAGTAAAACTATCACTCTTTGCAGATGACATGGTATTTTATATATAGAAAACCCTAAAGTCTCCACCAAAAAACTATTGGAACTAATAAATGAATTCAGAAAGTTGCAGGATACAAGATCAATATAGACAATCTGTTGTTTTCCTATAAACTAATAATGAACTATCAGAAAGAGAAAGCAAGAAAACAATCTTGTTTAAAATCGTATCAAGAAGAATAAAATACCTAGGAATAAACTTAACCAAGGAGGTTAAAGACCTATGCTCTAAAAACTATAAAACACCGATGAAGGAATTTGAAAATGATACAAAGAAATGGAAAGATATCCTATGTTCTTGGATTAGAAGAATTAATATTGTTAAAATGTCCATACTACCCAAAGCAATCTACAGATTTAATGCAATCCCTATTAAAATGCCCACGATATATTTCACAGAACTAGAACAAATAATCCTAAAATTTATATGGAACTACAAAAGACTCTGAATTGCCAAAGAAATCCTGAGAAAAAGAACAAAGCTGGAAGTAAGTCCCTGAGTTCAGACTACACTACAAAGCTGTTGTAATTAAAACAGCATGGTACTGGCACAAAAACAGACACATAGTTCAATGGAACAGAATAGAGAGCCAGATATAAACCCACACACCTATGGTCAATTAATCTATGACAAAAGAGGCAAGAATATACCATGGAGAAAAGACAGTCTCTTCAATAAGTGGTGCTGGGAAAACTGAGCAGCTACATGTGAAAGAATGAGATTAGAACACTTCGCCACACCTTATAGAAAAATATACTCAGAGAGTGGATTAAAGACCTAAATGTAAGACCAGAAACCATAACATTCAAACAATTTTTCTTCAAACTACTTTTTCAAGTTATCAAACGTCCACGTTTGTCTTTGAGTTAACTTTATCTTTGTAGGCTGTGAAAATTTTTTCATCTTTTACTTATGTATTTCATCACATGCCTACTAGTAGCAATTTTTTTGCCTATTAAAGGAATTTTTAATTTTTCTATTTTTATTTTGTTAGTTTATAATCACTTCAGTTAAAAGTGACTGCATCTGGATATCTATCATTCTAGTGGTACAACTCTATAATCTGCTATATTATGACCATGACTAGGCATGTATCTCCATTGCTCAATAATAGCCAACTAAATTCTTTGATCATTGACATAACTTTAACACAGAAAAGAGAAATGGCTAAAATATATGTTTTTTAAATTTTTATTCCCAGGAATTCTTATTCTAAACGAACATCTTTAATTAGATATAACATTACTAAAATTTTCATATATTTTTAAAAGGCCTTACAACTAGTCTTTTTCCAGAACCAAGTTTTTGCTGTTCAGTCTCTTGTCTTTTATCTGCATCCGTTGCAAAAGCAAGTACTTGGTATCTGTTTAAAAGATATGGAATAATTGTAAGTGACTTTATAGTTAAAAAGTGTAATTTATTTTAAACTTTAAAAACACATAATCTCAGTATAGCTATAATTTTTAAATGCACATTATCTACAAACCTTATGAATAACTTTTTCCTTGATTTTAAAAATTGTAAAATTTAGTAATGAATTCATACTGAATGATACTGTGGCTTAAGACTATGTAAAACTGCAATAGTAAAGAAATTATAACCATATGTCCCAAAATTCAATGTTGGAAAAATAGCTCTGCCAAATATCAAAGCATCTCCATTAGAATTTTATGTGACAAATAACAATACTCAAGAAAGATCCAGCACCAAAACACACAATAGAAAAAAATGCAAATAATGCAAAGCAACCAGATGACTTGTTGCAACCCCCCCAAAAAAGTAGTAGTAGAAATAGTAGAAATTATTAATAGATAATCTGTGGACCCCAGAACACCTGAGTTTAATTCCCAGCTAAACCATTAACAAGTTGAGAAAAATTTTTTAAATTAATCACTCTGTCTTATCTATAAAATGGGAATAATAATCTCGAACTTAAGCATTGTTAAAAGAATTAAAAAATAATTTAGTGCCTAGTACAGTATCTGGTATATACTAGGTGCCCAATTATTGATTGACAGATTGACAAACACATAGACAGATACAGATTTATATATACATAGAGATAAATCACCTAGTAATTTATCTAGTATGTAATAAGTTCTCAATAATGGACATTATAACTTTCTATAAGTATTTTAAAGCTTTTATTTCAATAGTAACATTTAACACAACATTGTAAATCAATTATATTTCAATAAAATAAATTTTTTAAAAGTTAAAAATTAAAAAATAGTAACATTTAGCTCAAATCATTCTTAAAAACAATTTATAAATATCATTCAGTTTAGAAATTATTAATTTAGACAATAAAGTTTAAATTCCCTTACTCGCACTAATTTATGGTATATTGTTAGAGTAATAATCCTACTCAAAATGAAGAAATTTTAGGCTCATAGATTCCTTTCCCTCTTTTTTTTGAAGTTTCTTACTTTTATTGTTGGTGCATATCTAGTTACATAGGGGAGATAGGGAAGGCTCTCCAAAAGGTAACACTTGGCAGAGAAAAGGTATTAGAAGGTTAACAAAAACATCTCAACAAATAATTAAGCCTTTCCCTCTTATTGAATCAAAACTTCTTACATTGCTCTTTGATAGCTAAGAGGAAAATTAGTAGATAGATATATTCAGACATTTCATATTGTCTAAGAGAAAGATGTCTGATAGTGTAAACATCAGGGACCTGAATGAATAAAGGCAATGAAGAATATCTAAACAAGCACTGAAATTTACACTGGTATTCAAATGTCATATACCAACTCTTAAAGCCTTCTATCTCAATCAGCAATACTTAATTTGTAAAAAGCCTCCAATTTTCAGTGAATGTAGAATGACTATGAATTAAGATAGATTTTGCAATGCATTCATGAAAATTACAGTTAATAAGAAAGCTTAATGTATATAAAGTTCATTCATTCAATAAACATATAGTAGGGATCTCATATAAGCAATAACAAGGGGAAAAACTACTATATGACCTATATCCACCAGGACCTTCCAAAGTAGTTGTGACGATTCATATACAAACAAGTGTAACTCAGAGTGCCCTGTGCTAATAGAAGTTATGCATATAAGTACCAAGGGAATATGATCGCAGAAACAGGTAATTGGGGTGGAGGAAATATATATGTTCTTGGTATCAGTTCAGGAGGAGAAAGCTAGGTTTTGAAGTATGAGTGAAAACTCATCATGCTGTTAAAGAAGTAAAAGGCATTATGGCAAAGCAAACAGCACATGCAAAGGCATGCAGCAGTAAAAGAGACATGAAAGGCCATGGCAGGAGTTTAGGAGAGATGCATGGTGGAGAGGAATGAGTCATGGGAAATGAGACAAAAAATGGTAGGAGGCTGAAGATCTCGGCCTTGTAAAATCATGCTAAAATATCCCGTAGGCAGCTGCAGCAAATATCTCCATACCATCTGAGACTGACCTTCAAAATCCCTAACTCTCCAAAAGCTCCAAATAATTAGACCTCATAGTCCAACCTCCAAATAAGATTGCTTTACTCTTTCTGGTTCATGGTAACAGAAATTAGTATGCACTAGTGACTAGAACATCAGTCCAGAGCTGGTCCTGCAAATGGATCTAACCTCAGGCAATTAATTACATAGGCCATTCATTTCATGCAGACACCAACTTACCAGAGGATGATACGGATATTCATGAGATTGTTGCAAATATCCAAAGATTTTGAGCTGTTTGAAGCTTCTTATATAACTAAAAAGAGTTATTATTTCATGTGAGCCATAAGTGAACCCCTAAAGTGGCCTCATTAACATCAAAACAGCAGGCACAGACACAGCCAAAACTGACTCCTGATTTCTAAACCCAGACCAATTCTCTTCCCAGAAGACAACTCAGAAGAGTATTTTATTACTAAACGTAACTGACAGTAAATTTAGATGATGACAAACTTACAATAGCATTTATTTTATGATTCTTCCTTAAATTCTCTTAACTGTGACCAATAATGTACATGGAAATCTGTTTCCAAAACCAAACAATTCCAAGCAGACTTGGAATTTCTGAAATAAAGAAAACACTTGGATTTTTTTTTTTCTTATCACTCAGGTGTTACGTGATATAAGCTAAAGAATAAAATTCCCTTGTTGAAACTGCTGAAAGAATAATCAGGTCCAATGTAAAAAGATTTAATGAAAGAGTGTCATATGTGTTTTTCAGAACAGAAAGGGCACTAATCACAAATACAGCAAGTCCAGGTGAACAGTGGTACTTTTTGAACCAATAGCCACAAATGCTTAACAGGTCCTGTGGAGCACCAGTGACAAACTCAACCATATAATTTAGTGCTCCTCTGTATCACATCGTAAAAACAGCAGCAAGTAACTAAAATATGGATTGAGGTGTCACAGAACACAGAAGTAAACCCTCCAAAATCATTTATTTTCAAATGAAAAATAGTTGTCACCTCAAAGTGTACCAGGAGATTTGGGAACTTTGATATTTAACCTGCAGAACTCTACTAGAATTGGAAGCTCTGGATACAGAGCATTACTACATTCATTCCAACTATAGCTAAAGCATTCTTGATTATGCCTGGGAGAATCATTTTCATTGAAAGATGCCAGTAACAAAATAGAAGGTTTACTCAAACTTTTCATTCCTTCATTAAGATCTTGTTAAACATCTACTTTCAACAAGGTACAATGCTAGGCACTTCAGGGGATATAAAATCCCTGCCATCAAGGAACATTTAGCCTAGTCAAGGAGAAAAACAAGTAAATATGTCATATCAGTGAAAGCATGAATAGTGCTTATGGAAAGTAGTGAAAAATTACTCTGTGAATTGAGAAGAAGGAGTTGTTACTGACAGCTATGTCAGGCAAGATCTGAATGGGGAGCAGGGAGGCTTCCAGACCTAATTTTCATTCACAGAAAAGGAAGGAAGAGCATTTCAGACAGAGTACATCATGAGCAAAAGAGGAGAATGAAAGAGAGAAGCTCTGAATATATATGAATAACACCAAATATTTCAGTTTGGCAAGAGCCTAAGGCTGGTGAAGAACACAATCCTCTTTTTCAAATACTATCCATTAAATTCAACAGATTTTAAAATACTGATTTAAAGACTATTGTCTACTTAGCAATGTATTAATATTAGGAGCCACTGTAGGGGTACCGGGGAAAGTGTATAGCAAACAGGGGAGAAAGATAAAACTCCTGGCAAGTATACTTCTTCAGAGAGCCTCCTTACATTCAACTCTTATTTAAAGGTATCACCTCTAGGCTCCTCAGTTTCCTGTGCACAGTGCTGCCATAGCCAATATCACAATGAACTGAAGTAGCTGATTGACTTGCTACCTCCCCACTTGCTGGCATACTGCTGGAGGACAAGAGACAGGTCTTATCTGGCTTTGCATCTCCAGTGCTTTGCACAGTATATGGCACAGAGAAGCCTCTTGAAAAATGTTTGCTGAATGAATGACTGAACCAATGAACTGAATTATTCCTTTAGTGAACAGGTATTTAAAACAGATTCTGCTCTCAGGAACCTGATAATGCAAGACATACTCTGGAACATTTTAGCACAACACAAAAAGCAAATATGATATTGGGCAACAATCAGTGTGTTGGGCAATAATATATCTAGGAGGTTAAAAAAAAGGAAGATATTTAAACCAGTTAATTTTAAAAGTCCCTTCCAAATCTGAAAGTCCACTTAACAGAGGTAAAATGGGACTGGAGCATAAAGAGCACTGAATGTCGTATGAGAAGATTTAGATTTTTTAATGGACAACAAAAATTATTCTGGCTTAAAGAGGTGTTTTAAAAGAATAGCTATGAGAAAGGCCCTTCAAAGTTTAGATTAGAGGTTAAAAAAAAAAACAGAAATCCAAGTGAAAAGATAAAGGTCTGAATGCCAATGCGAATGGGAAGCAACAGCTGAATAAGAGAAAAAAAAAAAAAAAAGGTAGAAAGGTCACGATTTACTGACTAAATAATTCTGACAAGCAAAGGAAAGAAAAAGAGAATAAAAGATGATCCAAAGTTTGTACAAACGTGGCCAAGGGAATGGCCCTAAGCCCCTCCTCTACCAAAAAAAAAAAAAAAAAAAAAAAAAATTCTCTCACTTCAAAAGAAAAACAACACTCAAAGTATGTCCTGAATTAGAATCACCTGGAGTATGTATTTGTGATGATTTCTGGGTCTTTTCCCCAAACCTACTAAATCAAAATCTAAGGGGTTGGGGATTAAGAATCTGCAAATGTGCATTTCATAAAAGGATGCTCAGATAATTCTTATGCACACTAAAGTTTGAGACTCATAGCCTTCTCTAGTTCCTACTTGAACATAACTGATCTGTTTTTAAAGTAATTAAACATCAATATCAAAAATGAAAATGAATTATGTCTTAAAACCCTTTTCTATTAACTGATTATATTTTTAACTGATTATAAATAGATTTAATGAAGCCTCCGAACACCAAATCTACAGTTTTCATGCTTTCTCCCATCCTAAATTACACCTGTGATTACCATTTAATCTATTAAAGTTGAAAGCATATATAAATACAACATACTACTCAATGTTATAAACCCTCTTGATTGTCCTCATTTCACAATAATCACATATCCCATGCATTTTTACCATTTTAAAAGATCCACATAATAAATAAAGTGTGCATTTTTTTAGTCTTAGATGGAGATGAATTTAATAGATCAGTATGTTGGAGAATTACCACAGTTAAAACAGTATGAGTTTCTGTGAGATTAAACCTTCATGTTAAGGAAACCTACACATTGTTTTCTCATCCAATCACTCCTGGAATTATTACCAAATTAATTCCTATTCCCATATTTCAAAGAGTAAGTCATGGAACATTCACATCTTTGTATCATGACCCCAGTGTAACACGGCTAGTATCACTCTACTTGGCAAGAACTGGGTGGAAAGCTGCAAAGCAGATCTTCTCAATATTGCTTAAGTTTTGGCAGGATTGAATGAATTATACAGATATTTTTCTCAGCGTCTCATAATAATTATGATATTTTATTTATTGTCAGTAGCAATGCCACAACTCATTCATCTCCTCTGGACAAGCACCATAGGAGTTGTAGGAGGAATATGACATAATGATACACTACCTCCATCAGTTAACTTCTGCTTAGTCACAAACATTTGCTTATTTTCAGGATTTTCATCTAAATCCTAGATGCCTGAACAATAATTCTCAGAATGTAGATTGCCACTTATTAAGAGAAAACTACATTAACTTGCAATATACACAACAATAAAACTTGAAGGCAAAAATTTACATCTGTTGCCTGATGAATTTATATTTTCTTCCTGCCTTGGGAAAAATCAGGTGGCCAAAAAGAATACTGAAAGGCTATAATGAAGTGTTGCTTAGATGTTTAAAGTTCTAAATGCTGCCATCAGTAAGATAACAGCAATAAAGTTACTGAAAATATTATAATTCTCCAAGTCTATTTCTTTTCCCAGAATGGATTTCTACTTTTTTTCCCATTCTCCCTTCCAATAAAAAACACAGCCTCCAAAAACTCAAAATCATAATTTTTATTGAAATTTAGCTGGTAGAGGAGAAAAGAGTCTCTCTGAAACACAATTCACCAAAATCAATATGAATTTCTAGCAAAAAGTATAAGCTGTTTTCATAGGGTCATTTTCATACTTCACTTCTGTAAACCGTTCTTTTAAAAACATTCATAAAAACACTTGTATTTCTTGCCAGTATTCTTCCTATATCATATACATTCTTTTTTTGTTATAAAATCATTCTATATATGTATTTGTACCTGGCTTTTTTTCACTCAGACTGTGTTTTATTATTTATAATTCAAGGAACAATCACAATAATTATTGAGCATTTTCTATGGGGTGGTAACTTGACATACACTTAATTCTTTTAACAGATTTGTCGAAATAGATGTTATTACCTCCTTTACCTTCAGGATAAGGACACTGACCATCAAACAGCTGTGAGTAGCAAAAATCAGGACTCCAACCCAGGTGTGCCTCTCTCCAAATCCTTCCTCTCAATCTCTGCACTATACTGCCTTTCAAATGTTTTATGATATGTAAATGATATCCTCTAAGTCACCACAATTACATTTTATCAGAGAAACCACTCTCTTTTTCATTTGCAATATTCAAGCTCTTTGTGGATAAGAAATTATCAGCAGCATACACTTAAAAAACCAGGATTCCAAAGATTCAAGATCCAAACTTACTTGTAACTTTCCACTTGTCGGCAGGATGAAACAGTAATGAAGGAATCTGTACGGGAACTGTAAGCAAGAGGGCCAGGTAAAAGAGAACCAGGGAGAAATCTCCCAAAAGCATAGCTTTCCTGCTCAAACACCATCAGCATTCCATCCATAGACTGGATACAAATTAAATCGCGACCTAAAGAAGAATTAGAGGAAATTAGGTAACTTATTCTTTTTATGAATGTAATGATTTTATCCCTATTCACCACAAATATGTCAGTTAATTTTTTCCCCAAGGGACAAAATGGGCAGTTTAAATTTTAAATCGCAAACTGATGAAGCTATCAGATTATTGTATATCACTATCTACACATTTCCCAGTTTTTTCATTATTCATGTCTATAGTTTTAAATACATTTATTTTCATTTATTTGAGCTAAAATCTGTAGCTCAAGAGAATACCTGAGAACAATCATGACTCTTTGCAAGATATCATTTTTTCCAAAATGAGAAATACAAACTGTTCTGCACGACGCCTTCTCTTCTTCATAGTATGTCAGCCCCATACTTTCAAATGACTTAGACATCAGTCAAACACAGCAGACCAAATCCATAGACATGTATTAAGCACCAGTTTTATACAAATCAGTGTTGAGCACTGTTGGGAGAGAAAAATGACTAATACCGAAAAACACTAGTCACTGATTGCCCTAAACTATCGATTGATTTTGAAGTGTCTTCTACTATTAGTCTGTAAACATTAACTACAAAATTCACAGTTCTTAAAACATACTGAGATGATGATAATGATGATGATTTCTATGGTACAGTATAGTATCCCTAATCTGAGAAAGATCTAGTGGCTATAACTTTTCACGTTCTGCTAGTGCGATTAGTGTATCTTATAATCTATTATATAGGGAAGAACTATGTCAAAGAAAAATTAAGCTACTCATTAAGAGAATAAACAAAAGGTCAATCTTCTAATTAATTTGTCGTCTCTAACCCATACTTACCATATACAGTAAGTCCTGTAGAAACTATTCCATTTTACCTTGGATATCAGTGACAATACAGTTATCCCTAAATTTTGAAATTTAAAGAATACTTTGCTCAATAAGAAATTAAATTGCATAGAAATGGATGGTAGTCTTATTATTGTATCTGAGTATGGATATAAGGGCAATTTTTAAAAATCAAAATATGTTGCCAAAGGAGTTTTTTTAAAAAGAAAACAAACTGAGATCTTTGGGGTGCTTATTACTGCAACATACTCTACCCCATCTTAATTGATTCAATAAATTTAACAACTTTAAATAGTCTGAGAGATGTTTCAGGTTGAATATTGTCTTAGCATATATTCACAAAATACACATCTGAACCACTCTGGGATTGCTACAGAGAAAGGGATTGTTCATGTTAATGCTGTTTTGAAGAGTATTCCCTCAAAGCTCAAATTCTTTTATAAGGCATAGTAGGTTTTTCAGTCATTGTTTTAAGATTTTTTAATCTATTCTTTATCTACTATGCTTATTAAAGTTTTCATAAAACAAGATATGAGTTTATATGGATGCTGTATGTATATGCATGTTGTACAAGTGTATTCACAGAGATATATTTAGACAAAGAGTACCTCATCTATCCAGAATTTAACTATATAGCAATCCTCCTGTCTGTACCAAGCAAAAATGAAAAAGTATAAATATTCCTCTAAATAGTCAAAATAGATGCTGCAAAGTCTTTGTAATGAAAATTATGCAAACTTTTTACAGGTAGGATTCCCAGGTCTCACTCAGGGCATCGATTCTTATTCTAATTATGGTTCGAACAGTTGCAGTTCTCATAAACTAGTTACTGATATTCTAGAAGCTTCAGCTTCCTCATTTATAAAATGAGTATATTTGCCTAAGAGCTCCAAAGTTACAGATAAGACTTAATAGTCTCTAACACTGTGTAGCACACATAAAACACAATAAATCATAGCATCATTATGACGGTTATCATTACCTGCTTCCCCAGCCCAGAGAAAAGAAAATAGCAAATTAGAAAAGGTATGAAAACACTGATAGCTGTGAGCAGTGACAGCTATGCCCCAACAAAAAAGAAGGCAACAGGACATCTATAAAATATATATCAAATAATTCAAAAAAGAATAACAGTCAGGGCTCAGCTTAGAAGCAATTACTAGCCCTATATATCTCAAAAAGAGAAATGGCATATTACAATGTACTAGTAGCTATTAAATGGATTTAATACAGTTTAGTATAGTTTAGTCATTTGCAAAAACAAACTTGTGGCCGAGATGCTAACTGCTCCCCCTAAGAGCCATTCTTTCTTTTGGTACTTGAATTATCACTAGACTCATGGCCATCCAGTTAGAATAAAGCCTGTATCTCCAGGCCTCTGTGACAGATACATCATATGAGTACTTTCTCGCCAATGAGATGGGAGCAGGGTGATATGTGCAACACCCAGACTTACCCTTAAAAGGACTGAGTATGCACTCCCTTCCCCTCTTCCCAGCATGATGGTAGGGCTGGAACAGCTATCTTGGCCTCAAAGATAGAAGCCACATATTGAGAACAACAAAGCTGCCTACCAGTCCTGGACCACTTTATCTCCAGGTGGTTAAATCTGACAGAAATAAACATCTTCCTTAATTAAGTTTGGTCTTTATTAAAACAATGAAACTTATATCTTAAATAACACAGAACTTATCTGAGCATAAAGATCCATCCAGCTTTACTGACTCTTAAAATTTAATTTCACTTGATTGGATCCTGATACCAAAAAACAACCAGATATAGAAGACATTGGGACAACTGGGGAAACTGGAATGTGACTGCATGTTAGACAACATTAGGAATTATTGTTAATTTTCTTAAGTGTGATTATGGTATTGTGATCACATATGAGAATGTTCTTATCAGGAAATGTGTTCTGCAATAGTTATGAGTGAAGTGGCATAAGATCTGTAACTTACTTTCAAATGGTTCATCAAAAAAAAAAAAAAGTGTGTGTATACATGTGTATACATTTACAACTGTTGACTCTAAATGGTGGAAAAATGGACATTCATGTTACTTGTTCTGATATTTAAATTTTTTCACAATCAAAATGGAAACAAATAACATAAAGTGTTCAAATATATTCCTTTAGTATACAAATGCACTTTATTAACCATCAAGGAGGGAACTGAGCATTAGCACATTGAGCAGGACTTACGAGGAGAGCAATAAATCTAATCTTAATAAGTTAAGAATCAGAGACAGAAGAAATCCAATCAATGAAACACATGCAATGACCTTGACCTATGGGGGAGGATATTACTGTAACCAAAATATACTCTTTGTATTATTAAAGAATGTGAGGTCAAGGCATGTATACTTCCAAGCAGAAGTACAATAAACTTTGAGTTCATTTCAATATGTTGAATGTCTCTGAACCACAAATCTTCCAGTCTCCCAAAGACCTTAAAGAAGTCGTCCTCAAAGTGTGGCTCCCCGACCACCAGCATCAGCATTGTCTAGGAAATTCTTAGAAATGCAAATCCTAGGGTCCCACTCTATACCTATGGAATCAGAAACTATGATGATAGGGCCCAAGTCTAGGTTTTAACAAGCCCTAGAGGCTACCTGATGCATGCTAAAGTTTGAGAACTACTGCTTTCGCATGGTATGACAAAGAGCTAGAGCTTGAAGAAAACTTGAGCCCCAGAGAACACTTGGCTCCTTAGCATGATATATGAAGTCTTATTTCCTGAAACTCTAGCAATATAGAGGAGATACTTAATATACTGTAATGTCCACATGGGCTGCCTCTAGAGCCAGATAACCTGAGTTTGAGTCCAGTTCAACCAATTATTAGCTGTGAATTTGGGCTCAAGTTTCCTTATCTGCAAGATGGTGTACCTAACTTAGTTAGCTGTTGTGAGAATTCAATTAAGTAATGTACGGAAACTAGATCCAGCAGGTGTTAAATACTGCATCGCGTTATTATTTTATAATTATTTTCTAAGTCTCATACTAAATGTTGTATTAATATTTAACTACTTGCTGTTTCCCACACACATCGTAATGGTGCATACTTCCTTGCTTTTGCTTATATTATTTCCTTTCCAAAAAAATTCTTACACTTTTCTTCCCCTGGGATAGTGAACATTTGCTGGATGCCTCCTGGTCATCCATTGCCCTCTCCTCCCATCTTTAGCCATGAGGCTTGAATGAGACTGACTTCATTCTAAGCTTGAGAGTAGGTAGGCCCTGACTTATATAAACTAATTAGTATCCCACTAGTCACAGTGATTAGTTAAGGGATGGTTATAATTTACAGCCAATGAAAGAAACTAAATCCCTAAACTGAGCTGAAACTAAAGAAAAACTTACTCTTCCCCCTGGGGAGTAATATGTGAGAAGGATAAGGTCTGGAATCAGAGAAGCCATTAGGCTTTTACAAGGGTGCAGTTAAGAGAGGGCCATGGAAGACACTGTTTAAGCCAGTGCATCAACCTCACTTGGAGCCAAACCTATCCATGAACTTTATAGGCAATAAATTCTCATAAATATTGAAGCTGAGTTGGCTCTCTGTCCCTGAATCAAGTGGATCAACCCATTTGTCCTCTGAGAGACAGCACAGACTGAAGCTCATGTCTTCCCAGAAATCTTCTCCTTCCCTTCAATTACCCTCCATCTGTGATCCCACAGAGCCCCATCCTTACCTTCATCTTACAACTAATCACTGATTGAAATTATCTATTTTTGTGCCTCTCATTAACCTTAGCTTAAATTCAACGGCAAGAAGGTATATCTTACTCATCTTTGTAAATCCAACAATTAGAAAATGCCTGGCACATAGGAGATACATTAATAAATGTCTGTTGAGCTGAAGTAAGCTAGGCAAAATACTTTATTCATCTGCAGCTCAGATTGGCTGAGACTTTATTCTATGCATTTCACATACTGCATTTTAAGTACATGAAAAATGCTTTATTTATTACAATCCCAGCCACTGACGATTAGAAAAATGTAGGGATCAATCCAAAACATTACTCAAAAATAAATAAATAAATTCTTCAAATCACTGTATTGGAAGCCACTTCAGAATACATACCAAAGGCTCCCCTTACTGATAATGAGAACAGAAAGAACAGTCCAGAGAAGCCATGAAAGTTTTGTAGTTCTAATAGCACAGAGCCAACAGGAAGCCTTCATAAAAGCGATGGGATTTCAGGAGCTATTTAAATGACCTAGCCATGAACCATACTCAAAGAGTCTTTACCACATGCTCAGTATTATATTAGGAGCTGTAAGAAATATAGAACAACAGCAAATAACTACTACTGCCACTTACTGAGCACCTGTTATATTCCCGCCTTTGTGCTAAACATTTATCCAGCATATAGCTATAATCTTTAATAACAATAGTCCCATTTTACACATGAGAAGACTGAAACCCACAGAGCTTAAATAATTTGTCTAATGTCAAAGAATTAAAAAATGACAGCTAGTACTCAAGTCAGAATCTGACTCCATTTTACCACACTGGATCCATTTTTTTAAAATAACATAAGTTAACATATAAAATCTAAATGATGTGAAACTGACTAAGCACTATAGAAAATCAAAGAGCCTCATTACAGTGAACTTCCTAGGAAAGGTTTCATGATAGAGGTAGGATGTATCCTACCTCTCAGTTGAGAAGGATACCTAGACTGAGAAGGATAAGTAGAAAGAAAAGAGATCAAAGGTAAAAGCAGAGGAAATTTCTGCAAGAGAAAAAGAACATATTAGAAAAAGATACAGAGACAATTAGACTTGATCCAATGCAATGGATCAAGTTTTACCACCAGGGCATGAAATGTAAAAGCAACAGATTGAAAAGATGACAATAGCTAAGTGATGTTTCCTCAAAAATTATGCCTAAATAATACAGGGGAAAAATTATCTTTTAAAGTTGAAATAACTAGGAAGGGTGGAGATTTCATCAGAATTTAAAATCTGGATGTTTATCTCATTAATCATAACCATGATGACAGAAAAATAAGCATTGTGATTTGAAACACTATTTGCAAGATCTAGGAACAAACTGACAAAGGACCTACCAAAATCATTTTGAAAGAACTTTGGAAATCAGTATTTTTCGTTTTCAAAGGCAATGAAAAAATTTTGTGCCTGTGGGGATGGGTGGGTGGAGGCAGGAAAGTTCCATTATGGCAGCCTCATGAAATGAATATTTATTAAAAAGTGTGTCTCATTTCCTGGTGTTAAAATATCATATAGACAAAGCTTTAACATTATGCATAAATTGGTAATCAATTACATGTTGAACTGACTGCTAGATTAACACTTTTCTTTACTAAATTACAGTCTGTTCACTAAAATGGTCTGTAGCAGTGTGTGTGTGTGTGTGTGTGTGTGTGTGTGTGTCCCTGTGCTCAGTTCTTTCCACCATGCCTGACCCAGAGCATTTTCCATCATTCATTATTATAGCAACAAGGGCCCCATGGAGGGTAGTTCTGAATACCATTTCCTCCATTTCTCTGCTGTCTTTTTCTTCCTGTGGAATCTATGTAGCAGAGTAAGTGGAGAAGAAGACTACCATTACTCAGCATGCTACATGTTTTCTGAATCTCTCTATGCTCGTATTTCTTTTACACATCGAGTAAAAATACAAGTGAAGAAATGCAAACGTGACCTGTGGCCAAGCATACATTGCAGTTCAGCATACAGCTGTCAAGAATACTTGGTCTTTCTCCAAGTCTGAAAAACACATGAAAAACAGCTGTACAGGTAGTCAAAAAGGCAGACAGGAAACATCAAGAGACTTATACGTAAGAACAGAAGAGTCCAAAAGTCTGTGGAACTTCCGCTCGTTTTATGCATGCACTTCATGCACAGAAAAAGGTTTTGTTGTTGTTGTTACAGAAAAACTGAAACACTAACTTATTAATCTTTATTGCAAACTTAACTCAAAAATGATACAACATGTTTGCTATGAGCACAGACACAAAAATGTTCAGAGTAGGATTTCAACAGATATTGACTTAAAAACAATGGTAGATGGATTTCTAGGGCTTGCAGGACAGTAAATTTGCCATTAAATATCATTTTTGTGCCTTTTCACTCATATCATTATAGAAATAAAACTATCACCATTTTTTGAGATACATGCTACTATTTGGCTATGCTTAAAAATTAATAATTGGTAATTAATTGAATAAAAGAATAGCTAACTTCTTTCTTATTACTCTCTCCCTCATATTCTTTTTTATTTGAGCATTTGAAAAGTAATTAGTGTCTAATAATAATACAATATTCAAGTAGATTTGAAGTTTAAAACCTTAGTTATAAATAAATAAATAAAATTTATTTAAAGCCCTAAGAAAACAGAGGAAATCAACAAATAGGATACATGTGTTGAGCTAAATGGCTAATATTTTTAAATATGTAACACAGAAAAATTACACAAATTCTCAACTATTATTCAAGTGTTACACCAATAAATAATTCATGAGACTAATTAAGACTGAGGAAAATAAAAATTGGGTCTACATACTAACTCTTCCTATGAACTTGACTTTTGACATTTTAATGTTCTCATTTTAATAGGAATTTTAATAGCCTCACAAAGACCACTAGTGTGTGTTCCACTAAGCTATTTATCACTATTTTCCCCCCTAAACTGTGAACAAGGTTAATAACATATTATAAAGAAATTACAACCATTCATTAAATTAGCATTACATGTGATAGATTCAATATGAATGCAATGTTAGAGTTTAAAAGAAGGCCCTAAACATTATATTATCACTTGCATCCATCCACAAAATATTGGGTGAATTACTTTGTCAGACGTAATGATCATGAAAGGTTTGATAACATTCTCCAGAATTCACATTCATTCAACAAATTCCACAAACATTTTCTGTACCTAGTATACGCTAGGAGAGACGGTCGCTACCCTCAGAAAGTTCAGTGAATACGGGAGTTATAACAATGTTAAGAACAGAGGCATACAAAGGCTATGGAAGCATGATTAATAGTATCTGGAAGAATCAAGAAAAGCTTCAGAACAGAAATAACACTTGGGTTTTGCAGGCTGAGAAAGAGTTTGCCAAACGTTCAGAGAAGCAAAAGCAGAAAGCACGCCATTCAGAGACTTGGATTATAGGATTATAAGAAAGCTCTGTTTGAAGAGGAACAAGATCAGTAAACTCTGAGGGAGGGCGTTGAGTGGAGGGAGATACTGCTGATGAAGATGGCAGGCATGCTCATCAGAACTGATGGCAAAGCCACAACTTAAGTCCACATTTGCTGCAACCTTACTTTAGCCCTGAAAGCTCTATCAAATATCCTCATCTGTACAGCAGTCGTATGAGGAGAAGATTGTAATGATGCTACTGTAAGGATAAAATACAATAAAAATGCATACTGGCTGGTACCTAATAAGCATTCAATAAATGGTAAGTGTTTGATATTACTGGAGTACCAGTTTCCTTACAGACCAAATTATGTGAAAAACTTAAAATTGAGAGGAAAAAAATCCTTCAGACCAAAAAGGATAAAATTTAATGTGGGAAGAAGCACACACCAAATCAGAAATTCACCCTTTTTGCCAAAGCAAAGGATTTTTAAGACTTCAAGAACTATGGAAAATCTCTCAAAACCTAGGTCTGTGTGAACTGCTGTCTATTCAAGATGATTTTCTGTCTATTTTAAGTATACTTTCCTCAAAACAGCAATTCCTCTAACATGATAACTATTGAAGAAATCTCTAAAGAAGTACATTATGAGTGTGTCAGAAAGCTCTATTTGGGAATGAGCTGTCCCTGCCTCTGTACCCTCCCCCAACACACACATACCCATTTTCTTCCCCTACCCCCAACCCTGCCTCTCTTTTATTGACGTTTTTTGCAGGATGACCCTGAGTGACATACGAAAGACAAGATAGATGATATCATACAGCAGAGCCCATTATTTATTAGCATTCCTTTCTTCTCTCTCATCCAAAACGAAAATTCTTAAAGGGTGAGTATAATGTTGGAGATATATTTTTTTTAATAACTGGTTTCAAAGTGAGGTAAACTTCTCAAGGTAATAACCAGCCATGATAAGAAATCCAGAAAACTCTCCACAAAAAACAATTTAAAAAAGAAAAAAAATTTAAATACCTCTTCATTTTGTACAAACATTCTTCATTTGCAATATTATCAGTCCAATAAAGCAATAACACCAAAAGCTAAATATTTGCTTTTTATATATTGTTAACTCTCAATCCTAAAATCGTCATTGTATCAAAAGAAGGAATAAGAAAAAACTATAGTCTACGCTGAATTCACTATAACCAATTAAATTAGGTTGTGAAAAAAATAACTAAAGCCAGGAAATTCTCAGCTGAGGTTCAACTTCATCTAAACTCATACAATTTTAAAAGGCAAATCAAAATGAATTTGGGATAATGACAACAATGACTTTAAGTTTCCTGAACTGTCAATTCTTATCACAAAGTTTGATGTGCCGCTTAACCATTGTTTGGTCTGTTAAATGTCCTTGGATTCTTCTAAAAGAAGCAGTTAAAATACCATATCTTGAATAAAAGTCATGAAAACAAATATACCAAAGTTATCATCTTAATATACAGATGGAATCACATTGTCAACCCACTCAAAAACTTCAAAGGTACACCAGTGTCTCCAGAAATAAGTAGAAATTAATAAGCAGGATATCCAAAGAACTCTTCAGTGTATCCGCTAAATGAACTTTGACTACTCCTTCTCATCCAGTCCCAACCACCAAATACTTCAGGTAACATAAGCTTGCCTTAAATGCCCTTATGCATTTGTTACTCCAGTTCAATTCACCTCAGATATCATTCCCCCATCTTAACCTCATAAAATCCTTCTACATATCCTCCATCCCCAGCACCCAACCATTTTGAAGCTTTCTCCAATCCCCTTTAGGCATAAATAACGCACTCTTCCTCTCTTCTTTCTTAGTACATTCTGCATCACTGCCTATTAGTACTGACAATATTTTTCCTGGTGATACAGCTAAATTTGGCATATTTCTCTCCCCTCCTCAACTCCCATAAATGAAGCATAAAATCCTTGAAGGTAAGTCGATTTTGTTTTCACGGTCTGGCTCACAGAATTCAGTATAGTCCCTTATATGTCAGTGCTCCAAAAATATCTGTTCAAGTCAACTGAACTCACGTGGAAGTAGAAAACCATGTCAAACTGTAATACTAGGTATCAGGATGCCAATGATCATCAAGTGGGTCAAGATATTTGATAATATTACCATAGTCACATGAAAACTCCTTGAGATTTGGCATTATGCTTTATTTACCACACCTTCCCACCCCAAATAGTCCCTAGTATATAGTAGAGATCAATAAATAATCATTCAATGAATGAATGAATAGCAGCAAAGTAAAAGTGGTATGGAAAAGGCCCTAAAACAATTAGTTTTAACATGTGACACTTAAGAAGCTGAAATTCTAAATTATTTCAAGGCTTAGTACTATGTCAAAAGACAAAGTATTCATTGCATGTGCAACATTAGATACACTAGGAAATACTCTGCTCTTGAGAAAGATAAAGCCTAATAGAAAGACACAAGAAATAAAGGTGGGGTGGGAAAGGATGGCAAAAGGAAAATATATAAATGAGAAGGGAAATCACTTAACCATAAAGAATAAATTGTGGCAGCCCAAAGAGGATACCAAAGAAACAGAACGATCTTTAAATCCATCAGTATTTCATAAAACTCTAACTGCAAAAACATACACAGATTAAGCCTTAAAACTTTAGTAATTATTAGAGCCCTGGGTACAAAGTCTTTCTCTGGGTAACAGGAAACAAGGGATTATTACCAGCAGGAAAAGCACCCCCCAAAAGGGTACTGAATAGGATACTCTCTGGCTATTCCTTGTTCTTAGAGCAGGATGGTATATTATAAAAGAATAAATTGAGCGAAGATGGGAAAAGTATCAAAGGTAGCATAAAGTATTAATATGTAGTGGAAAGAGCAATGATTTTGAATCAAAAAGGCAACCTGGTAATGTTTTAATCCTGCTCTGACACATTCTAGATACGTGACTTTGGCTATTTTGTTTAATTTCGTTCACTCTGTTTCTTCACATGCAAAATAAACCCTATCACAATCTCTATACCCCACTGGGTTGCTGTAAAGATAAGGAACATATGCAAACTATCCAGTTCAGCACCTGGAACATGGTAGGAATGCATGCCGATCTTAATTCCAAATACAGCACACTTAAAAAAATAATCAAACCAACTTTCCCTAGTACCTACACTTATATCTTGAATATCAGATACAGTAGTTTAGTCATTAAGTCTCACTCCTTAGGTGTAAAAGGGAAGTAAACATCTCAGGGAAAAGTTAGGAAAAAAGGTGACCAGGAAGTTGGAAATGGTTCAGTTCAGAAGTTCCAATCTTTATTTGCTAAAGTAGTTGGCTTTGAATTTCACTGATCTATAAAATTTCAGAAACTACTGGGGAACATCATAGGTTGTCAATCTTGTAAACTGCCCAATAAGGATATTTAAAAAAAAAAAAAAAAAAAAGTAAAGACTATCATCACCAACATTTTCTACAAAGACAATGTAAAACGAATAAGTAGGAAGTAGAAAATGTTAGTCTTCAATATAGTCCATTAACTGAACAAATTTTAGCTTTATGAAAAATTTACTTCATTAGCTAACTTTTTTTCATTACCTTAAGACCATTTAAAACTTTAATGGGGCATAGCATTTGCAAACCACTAGTTTATCCTAGCATGAACCACTTTTAAAGAACCCCCATACCAGCACTTAAATACCACTAGTATAAAAAAAACTCAGAAAACAAGCACAAAAAGTTTTCCCATTAGAAGAAGAAAGGAAAAACTGGTTCCAAAACGTATTCAGGCCTAGGTTAGGTGAGGAAACAAGCATTTTCCATAATATTCTGGCTCTTTACAAGAGCCACCACTGTCAGACTTCTGGAATCAAAAAGTGAGGCAAAGGCTCCCCCTGCTGACAAGTAGACAAAGAATCTAACCCTATCAAAAGGCAACTGACTTTTCAAAAATCTTTCCAATACTGACTGGATATCGCATGGGCTTTTACTATTCTCTATCAAAGACTAGTTTTACTTTATATCCTAAAACACTGGAATATAGCTCCATCTGATAAAAATGTGAAAGACATTTATAACTAGGTAATACTCCGTGTACATTTCACTAAATCTTTCTAAACCAGCTTTCAAATTTCTTGGTGTCTGCTCTATGCTCTAAAGCTTAACTGAGGTAGAATGTCATACAGAGAGGAAATTAAAAAAGGCTAAAGAAATGAGGTGGGTTTCAAGAGGTTATGCAGAACAAAGGTAGCAATCTATGAATGCATTAACGGCCTTCTCTCACAGAAATCTCATGAGATTAAAAGAAGCAAATTAAAGACTTCAAAATTAACAATAATAGCAGGTTACAAGCACTGGCCCATATATTATTAACACATCCAACTCTAGCAACTATTCTATAACTTGGGAAGATCAAGAACTATTGTTCTCATTTGGCTATAGAGAGACCTAAGGCTCAGGAAAGTTCGATGTTTGTTAAGGACACACAGCTGGTGAGTAGCAGAGGCAGAATTCAACCCTATACATCTTCTAATCTTCATTCTGCTTCTCCAACTGAAAACTATGCATAAAGTAGATACTCTAATGACATAATCTCTAAATTCCTTTCTGATTTCAAATTTAACATGGCCTAACATCACAAATGCACTTGGTATGCTTATAAATAACATCAGATTTAAGTAGAAAATGTTAAATATTTCACTTTGGCAGACAAAACTTGATATAGCTGCTTGGTAAATTCTTTGCTGTAATTTATTTATTCTTGTCATATTTCTAAAAGGATTGCTTGCAAAGGTAAATAAAACTAAACAAATTCTAAACTAAGTAGATGAGGAGAACAGCAGATAAAACCCTGATTCTCCCACTAAAATTACTGAATAAAATGTTTGTTAAAAGCAGCATTTTTGAGTACATCAATATGCTGCCCCCCCCCTTAAAAAAAGGTAAATAAAGTTCAGAAGCCAAACACTAAGTGAACGTGAGAACCCACAAAGGTAAACAGAACCCCTGGGGCAATCTCTTAAATCATATACCCACAGCGTCAGTTTTCATAGTCTCAAAATAACATGTGGTAAAGGAGAAAAACCTTGGAGCCCACTCTAGGTGGGAAATCCAATTGATCCTGTACATTATCTTTCTCCCCCCTGGTATAAAGCTAAGACCACAAAGGGCTCTACCCTTAGTGTAAGGAGAACTTAGAACTAGCATTCCCCCCACCCCCACCCAAGCCCAAGAGAAAGCAAAATAAAATTCACATCTCAAAACTTGGAACGAGATAAAGGAAAAAAATCTCTCCTAAGAATTCACAAACCCCAAGCTGATCTTAATGTGGGTTTTCAGACCAAATTCACTCTATTGACTTGCCCAAGAAGCCTCAATCTGTGAAGTTAGTAAAAGTGATCCTGGGTTAGAAGTACCACCAAATCCCTGGCAAAAGACAACTCAAATATTTGAAGGGACACACCAATCATTCCCATGGATAAAGTTCCAAGAATATGACCTCACAGGCAAAAATCACAATATACAAGGAATTGGAGGCAATATAAGCAAGAGACAGCAAAAATAATAGCACAATCGGAAATGCAAAGACTTCATTTACTGAAATAATCAACAGAATAAAAGTACTACATTTTATGTTTAAGGAAATAAAAACAGGTATTAAAAATATGAATAAAAGATTTTATCAATCACCAAGCAGATTTTTAAAAGGACCAAATAAACTTTGAGAAATAATAAATATAATAACTAGACTTAACAAAGTTAATAAAACTCCAAGAGTAGTTTCAAAAGAAATTACTCTCCGAATAGCAGTGATTTAGGAAACAGGAAAATACATCTAAGAAATAATCTAGAATGCATTAGTAAGAAACATAGAGACAGAAAATACAAGTGCAGTTAAGAGACTTGAACAATAGCATAAGATGGTCTAACATGTATCTAATTGGATTTTCATTAAGAGATAATGGAGAGAATATGAAAGAGGCAATATTCAAAGAAATAATAGCTGAAGATTTTCCAGAATTGTTGAAAGGCACTAATCCTAAGACCAGGTTTAAGCCAAATAAATTCCAAATAGGATAAGTAAAAATAAATCCTCCCTTAGATACCCGACAGAGAAACTGCAGAACACCAAAGCCAAAGAGAATTTCTTAAAACCAATAGAGAAAAGACAGATTAACTAGCAAAAGAATAACAGATAGACTAAAAGTTGACCTCTTAACACCAGTGAAAGCCAGAATAGAGCAGAATATTATCTTTTGTGTAGCAAGAAAAATAACTATCAACATAACATTATATTCCCAGACTTCCTCCCATTCCCTCCAAAAAAAAAAATTTAATGTTATTACAAAGATTCCATTCACAATAGCAACCAAAGCAATTAAGTTCCTAACACACTGACTCTAACTCAACTTTCAGATCTTAACTTCCTTAGGAAGGCCAAATTAGGCAATATACACCTAAAATATACCCTCGTTATCATGGCATCTTTTCCTTCATAGCACTTGTGATTTTATATCTATTTCTATGATTATCTACTGACTGTGTATTTCCCTCTCCAAACTTAATGAGGCCATAGACCTCTATACTTATCACCATATTGTTTACCACCGTGCTTGGCACATAAGTGAAAGGAAAGAAGGAAGGAAAGAGGCAAGGAAGATATAACCAACAAATAAACAACTAATATAGATAAAAAGTAAAATTTTTACTAAAAGACATAAAAGAACAGCTAAATAAATAGTAAGACATATTATATTCCTGGATGGGAAGAATTAATATATAAACATGTCAGTTATGCACTAAAATAATCTATAGATTTGATGCAATGCCAGACAAAATTCCAGCATGATTTTTTCATGGAACTCAATAAACTATTTTTCAAACCTGAAAGGAAAGTGAAAAAAAAGCAAGAATAACCTATAAATATTTAAAAACAAGACCAATAAAGAATGATTACTCCTCCCACATATCAAAACATACTATACATTAAATTTTTTAAATACAGTATTGGCATTCTTTATAGATACACTACTTATGGACAAATAAATCAAGGGAAAGGAATAGAGTCTAAGAGCAAATTACAGATTATACGGGAATTTAGCATATAAGAAAATTAGCATTTCAAATTATAAAAAGAATATTCATAAATGGTTCTTGGACAACAGGGTATACACTTGGGAAAAAAATTAAATTAGAGCCCTACTATATATGATACCTAAAAATAAATTCCAGAAAAGTTAAGAAAACATATGAAAATATTTTAGAATCGTAGTATAGGAAAGGTCTTCATTAGAATGATACAAAGATCAGAAGCCACAACAAAAAAGATCAAAACGTTTAACATCATAAAAAATTAAAGTATTTGTCCCATTAAGTAAATGAACAAGGTTAAAATAATCATTCACAGGACACAACCTGGGGCAAATTACTTAATCTTGCCAAGCCTAAATTTTCTTGTGCCTGAAATGAAAATAATGACCTGATTTTCAGGGTTGCTTTGAGAATTAAATGAGAAAGTTAAGGTTAAATCCTTAGCACAGTCTTAGGTGGTAGCAACTGGCAAGTGTCCAATAAATATTTTTTTGCTACTATTTTAAATTATGAAAATTTAACATATCACTTTTGCCCATTAAGTGGAGATTTTGAACTTTTTAAAAAATGATAATACATGATGTTGGCACAGATATTACACATAGCTGAGAAAAGGGTATATTTGGCCCATCTCCCTGACATAAAACAATTTATAATGTGTATCAAAAGCTTTTTGTCTCAGTACCTAGTCTTAGGATTTTTTTCTGAAAATGTTTTTATTTTTATTGGACTATAGGGGATGGATTGAGAAATATCTCTGCAAGCTATGCCCCACTAGGGAAATGTCCATTCTAATTCTCCTGGGACAGCTTTCGGAGCTTTTTCTTTTTCTTGGACCTGCTGCTCTTGCTGGCAGCGGCCTCTTCAGGTCCACTGATGAGTGGCTCCTCCTTGGAAGAGAATTTCCTCTTTTTCGTGGGGACACTCTTTGTTTCCTGACTCTTCAGGGTCACTAACTGGTTCCTCTTCGGGCACAGATTTCTTCCTGTTGTGAAGACTTCCACTGCCAGCTGTCTCTTCAAGATCACTACTAACCAGCTCCTCCTTGGAAAAAGATTTCTTTTTCTTGGGTTTGGAGAAGGAGACGGATGGGTCTTCTATTCCATCCTCCTGAGGAGCCTCCTAGGGCTTTTGCTTTTGCTTCTTTTTGGGTCTTTCACTTATCTCCTCAACACCCCTCTGGAGTACTACTGCTGTTTTCTGAAGATGACAGGGAAATTGCAGCCAGCCATTTCTTTTCCTTCTTCAAGCGTTACTTCTCCTGTTTCTCCAGCTTCCTAGTAATCTCAGCAGCCGCTTCCTCTGAACCATTACCTCCTTCATGACATCCAGATTCTTTTGTGGAATCTCTCCAGTCTCACAGAAGGACAGCTGCTCCACAACTTGTTCTATTTGCCAGGTATCAGGAGATGCAGCCTTTGTTCTTAGCAGCTGCTCAACTAATGAAGGTAGAGTGGAAAATAAGGCCATATTTTGGGATGTTAGCACTTGTCTTCAGGGCTCGGGAAATGTGGTCCTTTTGCTGGGCCCAGGGAATCACTCAGACACCAGGACTGGCCATCACCCCCATAGCAGAGGCCTGTATAGGTCAGGGAGCCCTGGTAAACCATCACCATGATCCCCACAGTTTAGAATTTTAGAAGAAAAAAAAAAGTCCTAGGATTCTAGTAGAAAAGTAACTGCTAGGGGCTGGGGATAGAGGAAATAGGGAGAGGTTGGTAAATGGGTACAAATTTTCAACTATGAAATGAATAAGGCCTGAGGATCTAAGGAAAAACATGTAGTTGATAGCACTGTATTGTAAAATTAAAAGTTGTTAAGAGAGTAGAACTTAGATGTCCTCACCAAAAAAAAAGAGATAAATATGTGAGTTGATGGATGTGTTTGAAATGGGGGGGAATGCTTATTTTTCTGAATTTTTGAATTTTATTTTATTTTTTTATACAGTAGGTTCTTATTAGTTATCCATTTTATACATATTAGTGTATATACGTCAATCCCAAACTCCCAATTCATCACACCACCACCACCCCCCTGCCACTTTCCCCCCTTGGTGTCCATACGTTTGTTCCCTACATCTGTGTCTCTACTTCTGCCCTGCAAACCGGTTCATCTGTACCATTTTTCTAGCTTCCACATATATGCGTTAATGTATGATATTTGTTTTTCTCTTTCAGACTTACTTCACTCTGTATGACAGTCTCTAGATCCATCCATGTCTCTACAAATGACCCAATTTCGTTCCTTTTTATGGCTAAGCAATATTCCATTGTGTATATGTGCCACATCTTCTTTATCCATTCGTCTGTCGATGGGCATTTAGGTTCCTTCCATGACCTGGTTATTGTAATTAGTGCTGCAATGAATATTGGGGTGCACGTGTCTTTTTGAATTATGGTTTTCTCTGGGTATATGCCCAGTAGTGGGATTGCTGGGTCATATGGTAATTCTATTTTTAGTTTTTTAAGGAACCTCCATACTGTTCTCCATAGTGGCTGTATCAATTTACATTCCCACCAACAGTACAAGAGGGTTCCCTTTTCTCCACACCCTCTCCAGCATTTGTTGTTTGTAGATTTTCTGATGATGCCCATTCTAACTGGTGTGAGCTGATACCTCATTGTAGTTTTGATTTGCAGTTCTCTAATAATTAGTGATGTTGAGCAGCTTTTCATGTGCTTCTTGACCATCTGTATGTCTTCTTTGGTGAAATGTCTATTTAGGTCTTCTGCCCATTTTTGGACTGGGTTGTTTGTTTTTTTAATATTGAGCTGCATGAGCTGTTTATATATTTTGGAGATTAATCCTCTGTCTGTTGATTCGTTTGCAAATATTTTCTCCCATTCTGAGGGTTGTCTTTTCGTCTTGTTTGTAGTTTCCTTTGCTGTGCAAAAGCTTTTAAGTTTCATTAGGTCCCATTTGTTTATTTTTGTTTTTATTTCCATTACTCGAGGAGGTGGATCAAAAAAGATCTTGCTGTGATTTATGTCAAAGAGTGTTCTTCCTATGTTTTCCTCTAAGAGTTTGATAGTGTCCAGTCTTATATTTAGGTCTTGAATACATTTTGAGTTTATTTTCATGTATGGTGTTAGGGAGTGTTCTGATTTCATTCTTATACATGTAACTGTCCAGTGTTCCCAGCACCACTTATTGAAGAGACTGTCTTTTCTCCATTGTATATCCTTGCCTCCTTTGTCATAGATTAGTGGACCATAGGTGAGTGGGTTTATCTCTGGGCTTTCTATCCTGTTCCATTGATCTATATTTCTGTTTTTGTGCCAGTACCATATTGTCTTGAGTACTGTAGCTTTGTAGTATAGTCTGAAGTCAGGGAGTCTGATTCCTCCAGTTCTGTTTTTATCCCTCAAGACTGCTTTGGCTATTTGGGGTCTTTTGTGTCTCCATACAAATTTTAAGATTTTTTGTTCTAGTTCCGTAAAAAATACCATTGATAATTTGATACGGATTGCATTGAATCTGTAGATTGCTTTGGGTAGTATAGTCATTTTCACAATATTCATTCTTCCAATCCAAGAACATGGTATATCTCTCCATCTGTTGGTATCATCTTTAATTTCTTTCATCAGTGTCTTATAGATTTCTGCATACAGGTCTTTTGTCTCCCTAGGTATTTTATTCTTTTTGTTGCAATGGTAAATGGGAGTGTTTCCTTCATTTCTCTTTCAGATTTTTCATCATTAGTGTATAGGAATGCAAGAGATTTCTGTGCATTAATCTTGTATCCTGCTACTTTACCAAATTCATTGATTAGCTCTAGTTTTCTGGTGGCATCTTTAGGATTCTCTATGTATAGTATCATGTCATCTGCAAACAGTGACAGTTTTACCTCTTCTTTTCCAATTTGGATTCCTTTTATTTCTTTTTCTTCTCTGATTGCCGTGGCTAGGACTTCCAAAACTATGTTGAATAATAGTGGCGAGAGTGGACATCCTTGTCTTGTTCCTGATCTTAGAGGAAATGCTTTCAGTTTCTCACCATTGAGAATGATGTTTGCTGTGGGTTTGTCAGATATGGCCTTTATTATGTTGAGGTAGGTTCCCTCTATGCCCACTTTCTGGAGAGTTTTTATCATAAATGGGTGTTGAATTTTATCAAAAGCTTTTTCTGCATCTATCAAGATGATCATACGGTTTTTATTCTTCAGTTTGTTAATATGGTGTACCACATTGATTGATTTGCATATATTGAAGAATCCTTGCATCCCTGGGATAAATCCCACTTGATCATGGTGTATAATCCTTTTAATGTGTTGTTGGATTCTGTTTGCTAGTATTTTGTTGAGGATTTTTGCATCTATATTCATCAGTGATATTGGTCTGTAATTTTCTTTTTTGTAGTATCTTTGTCTGGTGTTGGTATCAGAGTGATGGTAGCCTCATAGAATGAGTTTGGGAGTGTTCCTTCCTCTGCAATTTTTTGGAAGAGTTTGAGAAGGATGTGTGTTAGCTCTTCTCTAAATGTTTGATAGAATTCACCTGTGAAGCCATCTGGTCCTGGACTTTAGTTTGTTGGAAGATTTTTAATCACAGTTTCAATTTCATTACTTGTGATTGGTCTGTTCATATTTTCTGTCTCTTCCTGGTTCAGTCTTGGAAGGTTATACCTTTCTAAGAATTTGTCCATTTCTTCCATGTTGTCCACTTTATTGGCATAAAGTTGCTTGTAGTAGCCTCTTAGGATGCTTTGTATTTCTGCGGTGTCTGTTGTAACTTCTCCTTTTTCATTTCTGATTTTATTGATTTGAGTCCTCTCCCTCTTTTTCTTGATGAGTCTGGCTAATGGCTTATCAATTTTGTTCATCTTCTCAAAGAACCAGCTTTTAGTTTTATTGATCTTTGCTATTGTTTTCTTTGTTTCTATTTCATTTATTTCTGCTCTGATCTTTATGATTTCTTTCCTTCTGCTAAATTTGGGTTTTGTTTGTTCTTCTTTCTCTAGTTCCTTTAAGTGTAAGGTTAGATTGTTTGAGATTTTTCTTGTTTCTTGAGGTAGGCTTCTAAGCTATAAACTTCCCTTTTATAACTGCTTTTGGTGCATCCCATAGGTTTTGGATCGTCATGTTTTCATTGTCATTTGTCTCTAGGTATTTTTTGATTTTCTCTTTGATTTCTTAAGTGATCTCTTGGTTATTTAGTAACGTATTGTTCAGCCTCCATATGTTTGTGTTTGGTATGTTTTTTTCCCTGTAATTCATTTCTAATCTCATAGCGTTGTGGTCAGAAAAGATGCTTGATATGATTTCAATTTTCTTAAATTTACTGAGGCTTGATTTGTGACCCAAGATATGATCTATCCTGGAGAATGTTCTGTGTGCACTTGAGAAGAAAGTGTAATCTGCTGTTTTTGGATGGAATGTCCTATAAATATCAATTAAGTCTATCTGGTCTATTGTGTCATTTAAAGCTTCTGTTTCCTTATTTATTTTCATTTTGGGTGATCTGTCCATTGGTGTAAGTGAGGTGTTAAAGTCCCCCATTATTATTGTGTTACTGTCAATTTCCTCTTTTATAGCTGTTAGCAGTTGCCTTATGTATTGAGATGCTCCTATGTTGGGTGCATATATATTTATAATTGTTATATCTTCTTCTTGGATTGATCCCTTGATCATTATGTGGTGTCCTTCCTTGCCTCTTGTAACATTCTTTATTTTAAAGTCTATTTTATCTGATATGAATATTGCTACTCCAGCTTTCTTTTGATTTCCATTTGCATGGAATATCTTTTTACATCCCCTCACTTTCAGTCTGTATGTGTCCCTAGGTCTGAAGTGGGTCTCTTGTAGACAGCATATATATGGGTCTTGTTTTTGTATCCATTCAGCGAGCCTGTGCCTTTTGGTTGGAGCATTTAATCCATTCACGTTTAAGGTAATTATCGATATGTATGTTCCTATGACCATTTTCTTAATTTTTATGGGTTTGTTTTTGTAGGTCCTTTTCTTCTCTTGTGTTTGCCACTTAGAGAAGTTCCTTTAGCATTTGTTATAGAGCTGGTTTGGTAGTGCTGAATTCTCTTAGCTTTTGTTTGTCTGTAAAGCTTTTGATTTCTCTGTCGAATCTGAATGAGATCCTTGCAAGGTAGAGTAATCTTGGTTGTAGGTTCTTCCCTTTCATCACTTTAAATATATCATGCCACTCGAAATGGGGAGAATCCTTAAACCATGTGTACCTATATCAAATCACCACGATGTACTTTAAATATCTTACAATTTTATATGTCAATTATACCTCAACAAAGCTAAATTAAAATAAGAAAATTTTAAAAATACAGTGGTCATAATTACCAGTATTTGAACCTCTGCGTGTCTGTTAGAATTTCTACTGTCTGTTTCTATGAGTTTAACTTTTTTTTTAGATTCCCCATAAGTGAATGCAGCATTTTGTCTTTCTCTGTCTAGCTTATTTCACTTAGCATAATGCCCTCAACATCCATCCATGATGTCACAAATAGCAGGATTTCCTTCCTTCTCATAGCTGAATAATATTCCATTATATGTATCTACCACTTCTTCTTTATCCATTCATCTATTGATGGATGCTTAGGTTGTTCCATATCTTGGCTATTGTGAATAATGCTGCAGTGAACATGGGAGTATAGATATCTCTTCAAACTCCTGTTTTCATTTCCTTTGGATATATAACCACAAGTGGAATTGCTGGATCATATGGTAGTTCTATTTTTAATTTTTTGAGGAACCTCCATACTGTTTTCCATAGTAGCTGCACCAATTTACATTCCTATCAACAATGAATAAGGGTTCTCCTTTCTCCACACCCTCACTAACACTTGTTATCGCTTGTCTTTTTTCATGATAGCCATTCTAACAGGTGTTAGACAGTATCTCATTGTGGTTTGGATTTGCATTTTCCTGATAATTAGTATTATTGAGCACATTTTCATGTACCTGTTGGCCATCTGGATATCTTCTTCGAGAAAATGTCTATTCAGTTCCTCTGCCCATTTTTAAATTGGATTGTTTGGGGGTTTTTCTATTGAGTTGTATGAGTCCTTTATATATTTTGGATATTAATTGTTTATCAGATATATGATTTGCAAATATTTTCTCCCATTCCACGGGTCACCTTTTCATTATGTTGATGGTTTCCCTTGCTGTACAGAAGCTTTTTAGTTTGATGTAATCCCACCTGGTTTTTGGGGGGTTTGGGGGGTTTTTTAGGCAGTGATTATTTATTTTAAAATTTGCAACTAATCTCATGGATACATTTTTGTTATAATAATTACAATGATACAGGCAAAGGAAAGGTCCCCCTTTGGCCCCACCCACTTTTCTTTCCAAAGAATTTATCCAAAAATGTGATAGAAATAACAAATCTGAATGGTCATCATTTTCTCAGTAATAAAAATGTATGCTAGCTACTCCTTGCTACTCAATTTTGATCATCAGGCAACTTTTCTATGGGTATAAAATTTCTAGCACTTCTATTTCTCTTTTGATTTTTTGTGGTGCTAAAAAATGTTCTCCTTTTTATTCTTTCCAGTTTTATTGATATAATACTTGAAAATTGTTAGGAGAGTAGATCCTAAGAGTTCTCATCACAAGGAAAAATATTTTTTTTTCTTTTTTCTTTTTTTTGTATCATATGACGGATGTTAACTAAACTTACTGTGGTAATCATTTTACAGTATATGTAAGTCAGATCATTTATGCTGTATACCTTAAACTTATACAGTGTTATATGGCACTTGTTTATTTTTTCTTTGTTGCCTTGCTTTTGGTGCCAAATCCAAAACATCATTGCCATGATCAATGTCAAGAAGATTACCCTCCATGTTTTCTTCTAGGGGTTTTATGGTTTCAGGTCTTACATTTAAGTCTTTCATCCATTTGGAGTTGATTTTTGTGTATGGTATAAGATAGGGGTCCAGTTTCATTCTTTTGTATGTGGCAATCCAGTTTTTCCAGCACCATTATTGAAGAGACCATCCTTTCCTCATTCTGTATTCTTGGTCCCTTTGTCATAAATTAATTTCTGAGCTCTCTATTCTGTTCCATTGATTTATATACCTATTTTTATGTCAATACCATATTGTTTCGATTACTATACGTTTCTAATACAGTTTGAATTCAGGAAGTATGATTTCTCCAGCTTTGATCTTTTTTTCTCAAGATTGCTTTGACTACTTGGGGTCTTCTCTGGTTCCATACAAGTTTTAGGATGACCATAGTATTTTTTAAAGCAAAATATTTTAAAAGCAAAATTTAACAGTGGTAAATCATAGAATTCTCTATAATCATTTAGAATTACATTGCAGTAGAATATTTGTTGATTTGGTAAATATTTGTGATATTGTTAAGTGAGAAATAGACCTTAAAAGAGTAAATACAGGGACTTCACTGCTGGCACAGTGGTTAAGAATCCTCCTGCCAACACAGGGGACACGGGTTCAATCCCTGCTCCAGGAAGATCCCACATGCTGTGGAGCAACTAAGCCCATGTGCCACAACTACTGAGCCTGAGCTCTAGAGCCTGCGAGCCACAA
The DNA here is from genome assembly GCF_965194825.1 of Balaenoptera physalus. NCBI lineage: Eukaryota > Metazoa > Chordata > Mammalia > Artiodactyla > Balaenopteridae > Balaenoptera > Balaenoptera physalus. Next base: position 79,780,284 of record NC_138887.1, on the reverse strand, counting down.
CTACTGAGCCCACGTGCCACAACTACTGAAGCCCACGTGCCTAGAGCTCGTGCTCCACAACGAGAAGCCACCGCAATGAGAAGCCCGCACACCACAACGAAGAGTAGGCCCCGCTCACCGCAACTAGAGCAAGCCCACATGCAGCAACGGAGACCCAACGCAGCCAAAAAATGAATAAGTAAATAAATAAATAAATGTTCCTTAAAAAAGAAAGAGTAAATACAATGTGAATCTGGTTTTATGGCATAAAAACTCAAAATAAAAAGTCGAAATAAATATACTAGAATAGTCATAATGATTAGTTAGTTCTTAGTGTTGAGTAGAGATTATTTTATTTCCCTTCTCATATAAACCTCATTCAAAGTTTCCAAAATTAACATGTTACTTAAAAAAAATTTTTTTAATGGAGGAGGCAGGTATCAATCAAACTTCCCACCATTCCTGAAGCTCAGGCCCCACCAATGATTGGCTCTTCCACAGGTATAAAGATCAAAGTTCAAGCAAACATTTTTAAAAATCCATTACCAAACATATAAATTAAACCTTGGCAAGAAGGCAAATACGTTAAAACGCTTTTGGAAAAATGATGACCTAAATTTTAAAATTGCTGATTTATAGTCTTCCTTCCAGAAGTAGACAAAAAGCATCTATCCTTAAGCAGGCTATTCTTATTTCATGAAATAAAACAATGCCCTCTGTACATGAAATATCTCTTTATTCTTAAGGATGAGGGAGAAGGGAAGAAAAGCGAGGAGAAAACAGAGAGAATATGCATTCACCTCATCATATACTAACTGATGCAACTTCTAGAGAAGCCCTGTTTCTACTGACTACAAAATATCATATGAGCCATGAAAATGCCAGACTCCTACTGATCTTGATCTTCGCCAGGATAAGAGTTTGAAAAAACACTAATTGCTGAGTAGCCTACCTAGAAAGCCCTGAAACATTTGGAATCTTTATCAATTTATTTTCACATGGTAAAAAGCCAACAAAAGTCAGAAACAAGTGATAACAACATTATTTCTCTAGAAGATGATAAAGACCTTAAAGGCCATCAAGAGTAGAATACCTGTGGTTCAAGTCCACCAGCTCCCAGACTGGGTTCAAAATTAATCAGAAGAAAATATTACACAATGACTTCTGTTGTTCAGTATCATTGTCAGATTGATGTATGTTACTCTCATCTCTCCAGCCATGTGGAAAGATCCTTATGGAAGGAATAATAAGCATTCAAAAAATATTTGTCTGACTGAATCTTGGTTTTTCATTCCTGCTAATAGCTATGGTTTTTCTTCAGCAGCTTTCTGGAACTCTTCCATTACTCAAATGGGCTTTCAGTGAGAAGGTTAATTAAAATGACTGTTAAAGAATGTACTAGATAACTGTAGTACCAGAAGTGAGGAAACTCCTGTGCTCAACTTATTTGATCAAACTCTGCAAATTTTCTAGAATGTTTAGCCAACTGCCTCTATTCTCCATCATAAGATCAACAAATACAACTGTACTCCTGAGTGTAATAAAATGTAAATAATAAAGTACATGTCACAGTCAGTCCAATGGACTAGTCACCTGTGAGCTTTACTCTGAGCCTATATATCAAAGCAGAGTGAGCCAATGCAAAAAGAGGTTGTCCACAATAGTAAATTTTGGAAGCAATCTCCATGGTTAAATAAATTATGAAATACCCATATATAGGATTCTATGGGGACTTCCCTGGTGGCGCAGTGGTTAAGAATCCGCCTCCCAATACAGGGGACATGGGTTTGAGCCCTGGTCGGGGAAGATCCCACATGCCACAGAGCAACTAAGCCTGTACACCACAACTACTGAGCCTGCGCTCTAAAGTCCGCGAGCCACAACTACTGAGCCCACGTGCCACAACTACTGAAGCCCACACGCCTAGAGCCCGTGCTCCACAACAATTGAAGCCACCTCAATGAGAAGCCCATGCACCGCAACAAAGAATAGTCCCCGCTCGCCACAACTAGAGAAAGCCCGTGAGCAGCAACAAAGACCCAATGCAGCCAAAAATAAATAAATAAATAAATAAGTTTAAAACGAAAAAGAATTCTATGAGGCCCATACAAGAACGAGGTAAGCCTATACATTTGGACATGGAAAGATATCCATGTAAATGAAATGAGCAAGTTATAGATGAACATATAGAGAGTGATCCCATTGACATAAAACAAAATAAAACAAAACCAAATATGTTTATAAATGCATTGAATAATGTATGCAAGTGCAATGTTGTTCACCAAACTGTTTACCTTGAGAGAGGAGTAAAATTTCATAGGCAGCAAGGAAATAAAACAGGGGCTTTCAGTTTTTATTCTTTTTTTAAAATATAAGGATATATTTGTTTTTAATAAATATATAAAGAATTACAAATACATTCAATGATTTATAAAAAGAAAAATATTAAAAGCATTAGATAGTGTATATACCAACAGAAATTAATTATGATGTACAGTTGACCTTTGGACACAACAGGGGTTGGGGTACCGACCCTCCACACAGTCTAAACTCTGAGCATAACTTTACAATCAATCCTCCATATCCATGGTTCCACATGAGTAGATTCAACCAGCCAAGAATCGTGTAGTACTATAGTATGTATTCACTGAAAAAAATCCAAGTATAAGTGGACCCCTGTAGTTCAAACCCATGTTGTTCAACAGTCAACTTATATGTATGCATAAAACACAAATTCTACGCCATTAAAAATGTAGATTTATATTCATTGACATGGAAAGATAGTCACAATTTATAAGGCAAAATGGCCAGGAATGAACAGTATTACCCATTTTGTTGAAAGCAGCAGTCCCCAACCTTTCTGGCACCAGGGCCCAGTTTCGTGGAAGACAATTTTTCCACGGCCGGGGATGGGAAGGGGGGTGGAATCATTCAGGTTGGTAATGCAAGCGATGCAGGGGATGGTTCAGGCAGTAATGAGAGTGATGGGGAGCGATGGGGAGCAGCAGATGAAGCTTTGCTCGCTAGCCCACTGCTCACCTCCTGCTGTGCGGCCCGGTTCCTAACAGGTTCCGAACAGGGGTTGGGGACCCCTGGTTTAAAGAATATGTGTGTATATAGGAACTTCCCTAGTGGTCCAGTGGCTAAGGCTTCGTGCTCCCAGTGCAGGGGGGGCCTGGGTTCCATCCCTGGTTGGGGAACTAGATCACGCATGTTGCAACAAAGAGTTCCCGCATGCCGCAACTAAAAAGATCCCGTGTGCCACAACTAAGACCCAGCGCAGCCAAATAAATAAGTAAATATTTAAAATAAATAAATAAAACATATATGTGTATATAAATGAATATATAAAAGTCAATAATCACAATTAGTCATAAAATTTAACAGTAACCCACTGTATAATTTTTTTTATTCATTTAACTATATTCTCTAATCTGTAAACAATTAACATAGTAGTAGAGTAATAAGGAAAAATATTCCTTAAAACAGTTTCATTACGCACACAAAAAAACTATATATCTAAAGTTCGTGAATAAATAATTGTTAATACCGTTTCTAGTCACACAAAGTAAAGTGAAAAATAAAAGAAACTGTTTGTATAACAAGAGAAAATAGCCAAGTATTTCAGGTAAATTTGGTAAAGAATCTGAATTGCCCGGGTAAGCACCTCCACTTTTCTACTTCACTTCCTGTATATGTACACACCTCAGTTACTTTATATAATATATGCCAGTGCACAAACATTTCCATCTTCAGTCATGTGTGTAGCTTTAAAAGTCTAATCAATTTTATAAAGGACAAAAAAGTTGCCAGTGAAGCCAAGACCTTAATTTAACATCATTCCAACAGAAGTTGCTGCATTTTAATGCACCTTTATAAAACCCATAAAACAAGCATTATAATGAAAGAGAAACTAACTATTAAAATGATGACTTTTAACCTTTTTAATGCACAATGGGCAGTCAACAGTTTTTTAAATCCTGAGGCTCAAATGAATTTTAAGGTTTATAAGAGAAAACTCCACTCCCAAGTTCAAAATACTCATTGCTTAAAAGTAATAATAAATTCCCTAGTGAAACACTGGGCTCTGGTTTTAATTAGAAGTAAATGTGCTAAGATTGCCACCTCCTGCTGAAGAAAAAGTCAAGTCCTTCATGACCTACCTCAAGTGGATTTTCAAAATACCTCAGATCTGATCCTGTCTTAAAGGAAGAAAGAGGAAAGAATAGAAAAATATATTCTCATGCAGAAAAATAAGTGATGCCACTTAAACTATCCAATGCTGCCAAATGCAAAATTCTCATTTCCCAAAAAAGTAAAACATACTCTTCTTTGGATCCATGATCTGAGATAACAGATAAAATCCCTTACTTGATAGCATTACTCTAACAAAATATTAAAATACACTTGTCACATGTCAAATTCAAAACCAAAATATATCAGCAATGACGAAGTCAAGGAGGAAAAAAATGAGATTGCATAATAAAACCATGACTTCTATTATTGTCCATTCAAAAAAATTCATCCGATGATACAATGAATGTTGAAAAACATCAGTATTTCCCGAAAACTTAATTTTTCTCTCTTCCCCTGAGATTGCCATTATGATATTTAAACCTTGAAATTTTCAAATCTTTTAATATATATGTGTGTATGTATGTATATGTAAGTATATGTACATACACACACATAATATACCTATAAATATGTACAAATATATATAACTGTACAGAATTCTGACTCTTGTCAATTTCCTCATCTGTAGAATGGGAATAATATCTACTTTGCAGGTTGTTTCAAGAACTAAATGGAAACGTGTGAAGGAACCTGGCACAGTACCAGACACATAACCAAATCTTGCAATCAAAAAAATGTTTTTCTTAGCCTTTGGAAAGACAATAGAGATTTCAAAGTTAGTAGCCTTTATTAGGAGATCTCTTTAACACAAGAAAAAGAAACAACATCTGCAGTTGTCTTGTTTTTTCCCTCTTAAATCAAACACACTCTCCATCTAAGATATTTTCATAGTTTTTTACTGACTTCATATTTTGGGATGTCAGTTATACAATACCAGTAGCTTTCATTTAAAAAAAAAGGGTTGGTCTAACAAAAACATAAATTAATGTATGAAACACAATGCTGTTCCTCCTTATAGAAAGTTCATATGCTTTAATATCAAAATAAGCCGTTGGTCAATAAATCTCTAATGACTCCAAAATGAGAAAGCAAAAAGTTAAGAATGAAAACTCCTCCTCTCCTAGATAAAGTAAATAACATTCTGAACAGATTATTTGTAATTTATAAAAATATATTTGCAACTTGGTAACATTTTACTAACTACTTGAAACCAGTCAAAATTGCTATGGTACATTCTAAAGGAAAATAATACAAACAAAAAATTAACATTTCAGCATCATCAATAGCCACCTAAACTATCAATGCCATGATTCAGATTTCAACAGCCACCTAAACTATCAATGCCATAATATGATTCATATTATAATCTGATAATAAAAGAAGATTATTTCAGCTTTCCAGACAATGTCTCATTTCTCAATCTCCTCTATTTCTCCAATATACACAGCATGCATCATTCTGGAAAATTTCTAATTGTTAAACTCTGTTAAAAGTTTAAGTCAATGAACAAATGTTTCTCGTTACAAAATTCAATAACTGTAATAGAATTATGGATTTAACATGTAACGTCCTGAAAGCATTTTCTAAACAGATGAATTGTTTGAGAGTTACTACTTTCCTTAGGTTTGCCTACATGGAAACACATGTTTTTTCAATTATATAGCAAAGACTATGGCTTCTGTTCAAACCTAGATTTTATTGTTTATAAAATTAGAAACAGATACAAATATATAAAGATATATACACACACATTTATAAACATATACACCCAGGCTATATATTATATATGAACAGTTGAAAGGTTTAGAGTGTTATATAAGTAGGTACTTTACACACGTATGAGGAAATTAATATTAATCTCTCAAATGGATAATTCATTCATAAACAAAACTTTTGTAATCTCAAAGATATCCTCATAAATGCTACCACAATTATTTATACAATTCAGTCAAAATTAAGCTAAGTGAAAATACTGGTGAGCTCTAGCACCTTTATTTCTTAAAAAAATCAAGAATTGTTTACAGTCATTGTTTGCCATTTTTACCCCAAAAAGGGAGGATTCTATTTTAATCTAGTGTCTCTAAATGTTCAACAAAATCACACTGCTTTTTCATCAATACTTGATTTACAAGTTCATGTATTTCTGTTTATATTTAAATTTTAAGATTAAAGGTAATTTAAATTTTCTTCTTAATAATGTTCTGTATTTTTCCAAATTTTGTGCAAATTATATGTGGCCTTCATAATTTAAAACAGAAGTAATTCTAAAGCAATAATTAAAACATTTGAGTATGAATTATAAATCAGAAAGCTTGGTATTGGTAACTCCCTCCAAAGAAAAATGTATAGTACCAAAGGGCTAATCTATGAATTTATGACTTTTCATGGTTTGTTCAAAAGGGACATACATATATTAAATTCTGATTCAGATCTAACTGTTGTAATAAGAGAAGAAAAGAGATGTGTAAGTTATACCTAAAATATAGTCCTTAATTTTTGTTAATATTAATCCTATAATGAGAGCAGTGGGGGTGATTCTGTCCCCCGAGTGGTTGTCACACGGGTTGGTGGAGGGTGCTACTGGTATCTAATGGGTAGAGTGCAGGATTGCTGCTAAACATCCTACAATAGCACAGGGCAGCCTCCACAACAAAGGATTATCCAGACCAAACTCAGCAGTGCCAAGGGTAAGAAACTCTGATGTACAAAATATAAATCTTTTATGTTTAAGTTACAAGTCAAAATCCTAAAGACAAATAATTTTAATTCAAAAAGTTATTCCTGTTTCTTTTGAAGGACACACTAATTCCAACTTTCCAAGCATCTAAACTACTTACTTCTTTAAAGCAGTTTAAAAAATAAAGCCTAACTTTTCTTTCATTCTCAATTTTAATTCTCTGTCCTCACCGCCCTCAGCATACCCCTGACCCAAAATCAAGTATAACCTTGAAATAAGAGACTTAAAGATACACAAAAGTTCTTCCTCTTTGTTTCGTGAGTGTATCTTCTAGAATAAAGGAAATGAAAAGTTTCTGAATTTGGATAAAGATAATCAAATCCAGCTAATAAAATTTTTATTTCAAATTAATATTTGTTTTATTTTTAATTGTCTCAACTAAATAAAGATTGAAGGCTTTAAGGACTCGAAACAAACTACATACTGTACTAACACTCTTATCACAGCTTTTTGATATTTATTTCATCCTGCTTTTTTTTTTTTTTTGATGCTGTATGTGTTTTTTTTAATTGCGGTAAAATATATATAATGCAAAATTTACCATTTTAACTATTTTTAAATGTACAGTTCTGGGACATTAAATACATCCACATTGTTACACAGTCATCACCACCATCTATCTGTAGAACTTTTTCACCTTTCCCAACTGAAACTTTGTATCCATTAAACACTAACTCCCCACCCCCTCCTCTCCCAGCTCCTGGCAATCACCATTCTGTTTTCTGTTCCTAAGAATCTCACTACTCTAGGAACCTCATATAAGAGGAATCACAGAGTATTTGTCTTTTTGTGATTACCTTATTTCACTCAGCATAATGCCTCTCAAATTCATCCATGTTGTAGCATATATCAGTACCTCATTCTTTTCTATGACTGAATAATACTCTATTATATGTATATAACACATTTTGTTTATCCATTCAAGTGTCATTGGACACTTGGATTGCTTCCACCTTCTGGAGGCTATCGTAAATAATGCTACTATGAACGTGGGTATACAAATATTTGCTTGAGTCCTTGCTTTCACTTCTTTTGGGTGTACACCCAGCAGTGGAATTGCTGGATCATACAGTAAGTCTATGTTTAATTGTTTTAACTTTTTGAGTATTCATTCACTCTTGATAATATAAAGACATATTTTGTATGGCTCTTACACCCTCTTCTTTGTTCTGCATAATATTAGAAGTGAGAAGAGATTTCTCTAATCTTGCAGTACTTATCAGTAAAAGACCTACAAGGGGTCTTCCCTGGCAGTCCAGTGGTTAAGACTTAACCTTCCAATCCGGGGTGCAGGTTCGATCCCTGGTTGGGAAGCTAAGATCCCACATACCTCGCAGCCAAAAAACCAAAACATAAAACAGAAGCAATATCGTAACAAACTCAATAAAGACTTTTAAAAAAATGAAAATAATTTTAAAAAAATCAAAGACCTACAAGATATACCTATAACGCACAAGAATGTCTAACAAAGCAGATCTGTGTATTTGTTTAAACCCTAAAGCTGACACCATCTAACAGTTAAAAATTCATTAAAAATGATCTCCCATGGATTGACATATACACACTACTATATAAGATAGATAACTAATAAGGACCTACTGTATAGCACAGGAAACTTTACTCAATACTCTATAATGACCTATATGGGAAAAGAATCTAAAAAAGAGTGGGTATATGTATATGTATAACTGACTCACTTGCTGTACACCTGAAACTAACACAACATTGTAAATAAACTATACTCCAATAAAAATTTTTAAAAAACAAAGAAAAAAAATGATCTCCCAGGCTAATATCCAAAATTCTCCTGAAAAAAATCTCTTTCTTCTTGTTTTATAAGATTATTAATTATTGGTTAAATTTCTTTTTTTAACTTTTATTTTATATTGGAGTATAGCTGATGAACAAAGTTGTATTAGTTTCAGATGTACAGCAAAGTGATTCAGTTATACATATACATGTATCTGTTCTTTTTCAAGTTATTTTTCCATTTAGTTATTACAGAATATTGAGGAGAATTCCCAGGACAAATTTTCCTCTTCTGGGGTATGAATTCTCAAAGGAATGAGTGTAAAGATAGTTTTTCAAACTGCACTGACACTCACCAATAAGAACCTATAGGTTCTCCATCTCTTTTTTCCCTTGAGAATGAAAATCATTGCCACAAAGCCAAAAGAAAGTGTGTTGCAGCTTTGGTTATCCTGGGAAAGAAAAAACGTCTAAGAACCAGTGACTATGGCAGTGTTCCCAAAATTGTTCCAGAACACATGCACGTGTATGTATATAAGATGAATGAGGATAAGTAAATCCTGTAATTCTGAATATGAACTGGAAGTACCAATATGAACCTATAATATATTTTATCTTTAAAAATTATTTTTATATATTTCCTAGCTCTATGCACCAAAACAAACCAGAAGCAATAACTAACCAGGAGCAATCAGCACCATTAGCACCCAGATTGTGATCTTCAAATGCCATTTCCCACCAAGAAAAAGAAATATGCTCCTTTAAAAAAATGACTTATTCCAGTTCTGGAAGGGGAAATACACAAGATGTGGCTGGAATATCTCATAACAGAAAGCAAGAATGCTGACAGGGACTACTGGAGCTCTGTCAAAAGGGCTCGGAAGCACCAACTTGTAAAGGTTCCCTTGGCCAAAAATGGTATGGTATTATTTTTAGCATTAATAAAAATAACAACTTCAGTAAATTAAAATGCACCAAATATGTAAATCCATGAGTTCATAATAATACGCAAATAACAAAAATAACAACTAATTTGTCATCTTTGGAGGGTTCTACGGAACCAACTCTGTATTTAGAAAAACAAAAGAGAACCAAGCATTCATCCTGCCTTTCCTATATGAAATGTATCTCTGGGTAACCAAATAGTTTATAATTTATTAAAAATCTATTCTTTTAGATGTATTTACATAATAAAGAAATGACAAAATCAGAATATAACAATTTTGAATCTCTAATAAAATAATGATCTAAGCAATGATCATCAATGGCTATTGACAACACAAAGACAGACAACCTGGCATCATGTACCTACTTATAGAAGAAGTACACAACACCAGCTGTGAAGCTGTCTTGCCAAAAAATCAAACCTGAATCTGATAAAGCTTCTAGATCTAACTACAAATTTACAAATTTGAAGGACAGAGGAACACATCTATAAGACACCATGGGGGGCTTCCCGGGTGGTGCAGTGGTTAAGAATCTGCCTGCCAATGCAGGAGACACAGGCTCTATCCCTGGCCCAGGAAGATCCCATGTGACACGAAGCAACTAAGCCCGTGTGCCACAACTACTGAGCCTGCGCTCTAGAGCTCACGTGCCACACCTACTGAAGCCCGCGCGCCTACAGCCCGTGCTCCACAACAAAAGAAACCACAGCAATGAGAAGCCCTCACACCACAACGAAGAGTAGCCCCAGCTCACCTCAACTATAGAATGAGAAGGCCGGCGCACAGCAACGAAGACCCAATACAGCCAAAAAAAATAAAAACAAATAAATTTATTAAAAAAAAAAAAAAAAGACACCATGGGCATGCAACAAGCAAAAACTAGACTATGGGAATTAATAGGACAAACAATTCAATCTATTCAACAAATAAGTTACAGAGGAGAGAGAGAAAGAGGGAGAGAGTAGGGAGGGAGGGAGGAAGGAGAGAAGAGGGAGGGGAGAGGAGAGAGAAGAGAAGGAGAATCTAATTTTAACCTATTAATATATTTTAATGGAATAAAAAGCCAGTAAAACTTGGCATTTTAACACATAATTTTGCCACTGTACTCTCAAGTTAATCCTAACTGAAAATGTGTACTGTAAGAAGGTTTTTAAAAACTTGAAATGAACTTATGGCTTTCAAATTATTATTTTCAATCACAGTCATAAATGCAACAGGGAGACAAAATAGTTAAGAACTCAGTCTACAAGTCAGATCCACCCAGGTCCAAACCTCAGCTCTTAATAGCTTATCACTTAATAGCTGTGTAAACTGAGGCAAGAAATTTGATTTTATAAGCATTAGTTTCCTCATCTGTATGATGAAGTTTAATCACACTGACTTGACAAGATTGTTTCGACAATTAAATAAGATACTGTATACAAAGAATTTAGCAGAATCACTCATAAAACATGCCCACTAAATGTAGTTTTTATCATAAATAATAAATGTCTCACATTAGAATTTTTAAAATATAAATGTGAAGAATCACAAAACTCCTGTTCAAAAGTAAATACCACACTCACCACATTTACATACATGAAGACCCATTTAAGGAAACATCAAGAAAGGAGGAAAAATTAATTTTAAATATGCCTCAGTCAACCTTAAACCTATGTTAACAGATAAGAGCAATTATTTACCAAATATAAAGAGGTTAGAAAATCAAATTGACAATTGGTACTACTTGTTTTACTACAAAGTGGCACTAGCCTTTGGACCAGTAGCTATTTGCAAAATAGACTCAAATATAATAAATACTAAACATTCCTTTGAGTTTTTAGGATTCTAAATAAATAGAAGTTCTGTCAGGCATCACAGATGAAAAGATAAAAGAAGTTCTTGATCTCAAGGAACTCATAGTCTAGTGAAAGAAACAGACAAATAAAAAATTATAAGACATTGTGGTGTCATGATAGAAGCACACAAAGGGTCTTATAGTTTCACATAAAAGGCATACCTAGGACTGGGGGATGAGACAAGAGGTAGGTGTAATTGGTTTCAAAGTCCTCCCACCAAAAAAGTGAGCCTGAATTGAATTTTGAAAGAGTAGGAGTTGGCTAAATGTAAAACTGAGGGAAAGTAAATTTTACTGTACAGGCAGAAGCATGAGAAAGTATTGTTTCAAGCTGGGGTCTGAAGTAAGATCAGATGATAGAGTTAAGCAGGCCAGAGACTTATATAAGCCTTGTTATTCTCACAGGTGATGGGAACCATGAGGAATTTTAAGCAGGTCAAAGACATGATAAGATTTGTGCTTTGAGAGATTACTCTAAAGCAGCAGAATGAAGAATGGAAGGAAGAAAGAAACAGGCAGCCTAGGGAGCAAGATAAGAGGCACACAGAGCAGCAGGGAGGCTCTTCCAGCAATGTAGATGAGAAACAGAGAAAGCCCAAATTAAGGCAATGATGGTAGAGATGATGATGAAGCATCTTATTCCTCCATTTTCAATGTCATTAGAACTCCTTGTTAGCAGGACCTACAGAACAGCATAGAAATCAAGGCCAATGATCCTGATCCTCCAGTTCATGTGATAATAAAGATGTCACCCAATTCCACCATTATGGTAGCCTAGACTTTTTCAAAACTCAACCACAAACCAATTTGATGCCTTGGTTATAAAAGAGAGAAAAAAAATTTAAGGAGCAGAACTCCATATAATCTCTATTATTCCTGTAAACAAATAGACATGTGCATAAGTCTTTGACTCCTTAGACAGAAACGCGTGCACACAGATACACACACACACACAATAAGAAATAAGAAAAAGTTTCAATTTTCAATAGAGTTCATGCTACATAGATTAAGAGGCTAAAATTATTTTCAAATTCATATAGTGTCTGCTATCACTAATTACACACTGGCTTCCTTTCATTTACAAAGACTGCCCAATTTCATTCTATATATATTGCAATATTTTCCTCTTAAGGTTAAAATTCCTATAGTGTATTTAATCTTTAACCAAGAATACTTCTTTTAAATATATATATATATGAATACATAGATAATAGATATATAGTTGTTTTTATTTTCATCACCTCCAAGTTCCTCAAATGCAAACATGATTCCCTTTTCAAAATAATTTCCTTATTTAAAATTCAAACACAAATTCATTTCCAAATTCAAACTTGCCACATATCTCTATGAAGAACAGCAACTCTGGCAAGGTTTGTAAGGTTGTTTAAAAAATGTTAAGAGGGGGGCTTCCCTAGTGGCACAGTGGTTGAGAATCTGCCTGCCAATGCAGGGGACACAGGTTCAAGCCCTGGTCTGGGAAGATCCCACATGCTGCGGAGCAACTAGACCCGTGAGCCACAACTACTGAGCCTGCGCGTCTGGAGCCTGTGCTCCACAACAAGAGAGGCCGCGACAGTGAGAGGCCCGCACACCGCGATGAACAGTGGCCCCCACTTGCCACAACTAGAGAAAGCCCTCGCACAGAAACGAAGACCAAACACAGCCAAAAATAATAAATAAATAAATAAAAATTTTAAAAAAAAGTTGAGGTTATAAGCAATTAAAAATTACTCTAGTATCTGAACAGTACAAAACCTTTATCTTCAGCTACATGAATTGCCTGAAGCACTCTAGATTTATTCCAAAATTCCAGTGCTCTACAATTTTTCTGTAACAACAAAGTGGGTAATTTAAAAGCAAGGGAATTATTTAATCAAGTACATAACATCCACAGTAGAAAGCAGTTTCCCCTAATTTTTTTTTCTTCTTGTTAAAATGAAATAACCAAAGAACACATTTTAATTTCAAACTGAAATGTTTTAAAATAAATACTTTTTGCATGGAGTTCACTGTACTTGGTGATTTCAATCTTATACATATTTTTTTAATCAAAATATAATTATCATATTCATTCAATCCAGATGTTAATTACTTGCTGTATGTCTGAGACTGGGCTATGTACTAGAGATTAAAAATATGAATAAAATATAGTCCTAATCTCAAGAAACAAACACTGGGGTCAAGAAATACTAAAACAAATCATTATACCACAACTTAGTACATGCAATAATTAAAGGTAAGGTATAAACAAATTCTGTAGAAATAGAAATGGAGAAATAACCAAACCAGCAGGCCAGACAAGAAAGGCTTAACAGAGAAAGTGACACCAGCAGGGGTGGGGCTCCAAGTAGGCTCTGTCTGATGCTGAAAAGCCATCATTTGGTAACTGCCACCAGGACAGGAGAAATTGCATGTGCAAAGAGCACTGCTAAACTTATAAAAGAGGCTTTAGATTTTTCTTACACTTTAGAAAAGGTACATGACTTTAATTTTGTAGTTGTAAAACAAATTTCTTAGTCTAAATCAAAACCATAAAACATGTTTTCTCTCCCTTAGCCTTAGACAAGTGAAATTTTATAACTTGCATTTCAAAGGTGATCTTAGAGTATTTCATTTTATTGTTATTACTCCATGCTAATTTCAGAATTAAGAAGGGCGTTGGCATTTGTTTAAGATGAGTTGCTGTAAGATTAAATGTAAACTGGTAAACAGATGATTTGGATAACTTACAATATTGCAAATAATATATGTATAAAAGAATGTATCACATAGAACTCATTTCTTTACTATTAAATCACAGTGTGCCTGCCTGAGAACCAATTATCTTCACATTTCATAAACATGATGGTGCTCAAAACTCCTTAAATCTAGTCTTTATGTTTATGGACACAGTTGTATAAAAAGTAGTTTTATATTTAATAGGAATCACTGTGATAGTGAAGACTCAGTCTAACAACAGGACCCAGGCGAACATCAAAGCAAATTCCACGTGTAAGTCAATAGGGAATATCCTGAACATCCCAACACCAGAGAACTTCTCCCATTTGGCAAAAGAGGGGTGGGTCAGTCAAAAAATATCAGTGGCATCCACTCTGATCATCCCTCAACACGGAAATATGCCCTTTTTTTAACTATGTCATGATATCTAACTCTCAAACTCTTTTCATTTGAAAATATGTTGCCCCAACTGTGAAGCAATGCATGCGTGAAATGTGCACCCTGCCACTTAGCACTATATGCTCTTAAGGAAATTCTTTAAAGCTTAGTTTCCTCATCTGTAAAATAAACTACAGTTACGCAACTCCAGCAAAATGCCTGGCACATAGTAAGCACTGAATAAAAGCTGCTGTGAAGTCTTCAACTGATATAGGTTATTACATGAGGTCTGTCAATAACCAGCAAAGTACCCGGCACAATTCAGCATGTAACTCATGTTGGTTTCTTACATTGGTTTCCTTTATTTCTTAGGGCTAAGACACTAGCATTTATTTATCTTATAACTCTAACAGTATCTAGCAAAGAGCTTCACAAAAGAAGCCTATGGTAAAACCCAGCTAACTAAAATGGCTTGGGTAACTACTTCTGAATACTCAACAATCTCTCAATGCCACATGTGGTTCATAAGCTCTGGCTGTACCAGTTCAGTTAGTGCACACTGTAAAAACAATACCCTGAATTTACAAAAATGGCTTTCTTACCAGGAGCTTAAGCCACTTCTAAATAACAGTTCATTACTGACAATGACAGGATGAGGTAAACACATAACCATATTTTGAGGGAAACCCAAGGCTAAAAGAGTATGTTTTATATGGACAGTGAATCAATGGCAAAACAAGGACTCGAACTCAGAAATTTTTGCTTCAAGTTTAGAGTTTTTTCCATCCCAGACTGCATTTCCTCAAAGGACAAAAGTACATTGATTCACATCAATTTTCCAAGTCTTCACTCAAAAAGTATGAAATCTATATACAGTTGCAAATAAACATTTATAAAAGGAACAATGCCAAAATCTTTTCTTTATTAAGCTATTCAATGTATCCTTCTCTGTAATATAAGGTTGATTGTAAATCATTTTGCTTTTTTAGGGACGTTGGCTTATTATATTAAGGATAATTATTTTTAAACCTACTACAAATAGAATAAATTAAAATTGTACACAAAGTTTAATGTTTTTATCCTATGAGCTTTTTATAGTTCATCTTGTTTCCTCTGGCCATTTGCTTTTAATGTGCAACCAGTGAATAGTGCGTTTTTTATGTTTCACATTTAAAAATGCAGTCTTCCAAGCTCAGCCAGAAATGTCCATTTCAAAAATCTTACTCCAGCCAGTTGGCTTTGTCAGTGACATATGTGCAAAGTGAAAATGTAACCCACAGTGGTTTTCTGCAGGTCAGATGGAATCACTTAGCATACTCAACATGGTTTCCAGTTTGTGCCTCAAGAGGAATTTCCTTCAGCTAGCAAGTGTTTCTTTTAAACGTCAGACCAGCTACTGTTGTTTGAACACAAGTGTTATCTTGGCATGGCTGGAATATATGTGCATTCTGAGAATTATAAATGTTATTCTTATCAAAATATGAAAATTTTGAATGTATTTGCATTATAAACATTGTATGGATTCAATATAAAATTTAAGTAACCAGTGGGTGGTGTTTGGGGAGCTAAAATTTTTGAATTTTAGTCAATGCCTCTGTTTTCAAAGTTTCTTTAAGTCCAAAACACTTCACAGATATAGTGGCTCATGTAAGCAGAAATGCTAAACGTCAAAAAAAAGCACCTTTAGTGTTAAAAAAACTAGGAACTGCAAGTAATATTAAGTATGCTCTTTTCTGTCACATAACAAATGACTATTAACATAGAGCCTTTTTAGCAAAACATACCATAAATACATCAATGTATGAGAAATTTTCAGTAATTAAAAATGAAGGGTCAGCACCTAGAGGGGTGGGATAGAGTGGGTGGGAGGGAGACGCAAGAGGGAGGGGATATGGGGATATATGTATACATATAGCTGATTCACTTTGTTATACAGCAGAAACTAACACAACATTGTAAAGCAATTATACTCCAATAAAGATGTTAAAAAAAAAAGAAAAAATGAAGGGTCGGGACTTCCCAGGTGGTCCAGAGGTTAAGACTTCGCCTTCCAATGCAGGGGCTGCAGGTTCAATCCCTGGTTGGGGAGCTAAGATCCCACATGCCTCGCAGCCAAAAAACCAAAACATAAACCAGAAGCAATATTGTAACAAATTCAATAAAGACTTTAAAAATGGTCCACATCAAAAAAATCTTTAAAAAAAAAAAAAAATGAAGGGTCAAATTTCACCAAACATAATTCTTGTTTTTCCAAGGGTTGCAATTTTAAGTTGGTTAACTATTTAAAAAAGAAAGGCAATCCCAATTTCATAAAATAATCAATAAAACAAAAAGCAATTTGGCCCATCCAAGAGACCCTTTCCTTCATACTATATCAATAAGCTAGACAAACACATGCATCTGCTGCATCAAATAAGGTTAAAGTTCTCACACAAACTATGACCATGTGAAGAAGCCAAGCACAGCAAACCTCTTGATGATCCTAAAACTGATTTTCAATAGGTTTATTATCTGATTGTTTTTATACTCTCCATAGATATCTTTTTTGTGAAAGATCAGGGATTGTTTTCATTATTAAAAGGCCATTCTTTTTCACTCCAGTGGCTTATCAACCTTGAATGGAATATAGTACCTACACTTTTCTTGTATGGCTAATAATTACTTTTCTTTGTATAGAGAGACACTAATCTCTTTCTCTGGTAAACAGAAGACATAAAGTTCAACTTGGTTTTTTGCAAGGATAGGACTGAGACCTAGGTTTGGAAACCAAAAAATTATGTCAACCATGAGTAAAGAGCATCTGCTACTAGTGGAAGAACTATTCTATGTTTAATGGCAGTATTTATAAAGGGGTCTTATTCTTATTAAAAGCAGAAGTGTAGATGCCATTACACTAGTCAAAAGAACAGCATGTACATTATCACATTATATATTTAACAAGAACACAGAAGGCCTGGTGGCCTAGTGTCAGAGTGCATGCTGCCTTGTAAGGGGTCAGAGTTCAATGACTTAAACGAAGCCTTTGATCCTCAAATGGGTAAGAATGAGGAAACTAATAACAATGAATTACCCATGGTAGTTAACAACCCTTTCCCTGTCTAATGCAGAATCAGCATTCAGAGCTTCCCTTTAATGTTAGTTTCCTAAAACATGAACTTTTCCTAAGAAGAAAATTCAAGAAAAAAGGGACAGGATGTAAATCAAAAAGAATATATATATATATCCTAATGATAAAATGATTCTAGAGCTTCTCTTCTCATCCAGCTTCTATTGGTGCTATTGGTTCATCATGTTGGTTCCAACAAATGTAAGAAAAACATGCAAAGTTAATTCCTCTTACCAAATAGAGGAGTGGGAGGGTGAAGCAAATTGGTGCACTTTATATTCATATACGAATATAAGATTATGGATTCAGTCAGTAACAAATGCATTCTGAGCTGTTTCTTAGTCATGAGAACAAGTTTCTAGGGAACTAACCATAGCCTTTTACTTAATCCCCAAAAGGCTAAAATGGATGCAGAAGTTAAACAGGTGCAGTCAATTAGCCAGCGATGGGATCAAACCTACAGGTGTAGCTTTGTTACTAGTACCTGAATTGGGTACAGCAAACTCCTAAAGTAATTTTATTCCCCCACTACAAGCATCCCTACCATTCTGTCATCCCTTAGAATTTGCACACATACAAGTAGATGAAATGTTAGAGGAACACAATACATCAGAGAGAAAAGAAAAGGCTAGGGGAAGCCAAGGAATAGGAAAATAAGGGGGAAAACTGAATTAGCTAATACATAATTTTAAGATCTCTGTGTTAAATTGTCTACCATTAATACAACTTCCAAAATAAACTGTCTTTCTAAATGCATACAGAATTACTTGGAGAGGAACGTGATTTATCAAACTGATGAAAGAACAGAAATTTTATTTTGTAATTCTGAATTTTCTCATACGAAAAATTGGGGTAAAGTATCACCCATTTCTTATAGGTACTTATTTCTTAAGGGAATTCCCTTGGCGGTCCAGTGGTTAGGACTCCATGCTTCCACTGCAGGGGGCCCAGGTTCTATCCCTGGTCACGGAACTAAGATCTCGCAAGCCCCACAGCGCGGCCAAAAAAAAAAAAAGATATACAATATAAGCAGTATTGCAAAGCACCTAGCACAGTAACTGAAACAGTATTCAATAAATGATAGCTATTTTTAATCATATTAAAGTAAAAATTGAATGATGAAAGATGTTTATGAAGCCCATGATGTCTAACATTCTTATTGTATATGCTTGATATCAGTATATCATATATTTCCATTTTAATTAAACAAGTACATTACTTCTTAGAAGGAAATTATCTGAAAAAGATAATCCAGTACTCAGAATAACAAAAGATTTCAAATTATTTTCTTTCGTCATTGCCAAAGCTATGTAAAACTTATAAACATGATATTTGTGCTTATCAAAGGACTGGCTGAAAACCACCTCTGAAGTCGTAGACACTTGTCATATGACATTTGAAGATATAGGGAGCTATACTTACGCACTTACTCTTCTTAAACTTGATCTATTTTTTTTTAACATCTTTATTGGAGTATAATTGCTTTACAATGGTGTGTTAGTTTCTGCTGTATAACAAAGTGAATCAGCTATACGTATACATAAATCCCCACATCCACTCCCTCTTGCGTCTCCCTCACACCCTCCCTATCCCACCGCTCTAGGTGGTCACAAAGCACCGAGCTGATCTCCCTGTGCTATGCGGCCGCTTCCCACTAGCTATCTATTTTACATTTGGTAGTGTATATATGTCCATGCCACTCTCTCACTTTGTCCCAGCTTACCCTTCCCACTCCGTGTATGCTCAAGTCCATTCTCTACCTCTGCCTCTTTATTCCTGTCCTGCCCCTAGGTCCTTCAGAACCTTTTTTTTTTTCCTAGATTCCATATATATGTGTTAGCATACGGTATTTGTTTTTCGCTTTCTGACTTACTTCACTCTGTATGACAGACTCTAGGTCCATCCACCTCACAACAAATAACTCAATTTTGTTTCTTTTATGGCTGAGTAACATTCCATTGTATATATGTGCCACATCTTCTTTATCCATTCATCTGTCGGTGGACACTTAGGTTGCTTCCATGACCTGGCTATTGTAAATAGTGCTGCAGTGAACATTGGGGTGCATGTGTCTTTTTGAATTATGGTTTTCTCTGGGTATATGCCCAGTAGTGGGATTGCTGGGTCATATGGTAATTCTATTTTTAGTTTTTTAAGGAACCTCCATACTGTTCTCCATAGCGGCTGTATCAATTTACATTCCCACCAACAGTACAAGAGGGTTCCCTTTTCTCCACACCCTCTCCAGCATTTATTGTTTCTAGATTTTCTGATGATGCCCATTCTAACTGGTGTGAGGTGATACCTCATTGTAGTTCTGATTTGCATTTCTCTAATAATTAGTGATGTTGAGTAGCTTTTCATATACTTCTTGGCCATCTGTATGTCTTCTTTGGAGAAATGTCTATTTAGGTCTTCTGCCCATTTTTGGATTGGGTTGTTTGTTCTTTTAATATTGAGCTGCATGAGCTGTTTATATATTTTGGAGATTAATCCTTTGTCCATTGATTCATTTGCAAATATTTTCTCCCATTCTGAGGATTCTCTTTTCGTCTTGTTTATGGTTTCCCTTGCTGAGCAAAAGCTTTTAAGTTTCATTAAGTCCCGTTTGTTTATTTTTGTTTTTACTTCCATGTCTCTAGGAGGTGGGTCAAAATGGATTTTGCTGTGATTTATGGCATAGAGTGTTCTTCCTATGTTTTCCTCTAAGAGTTTGATAGTGTCTGGCCTTCCATTTAGGTCTTTAATCCATTTTGAGTTTATTTTTGTGTATGGTGTTAGGGGGTGTTCTAATTTCATTCTTTTACATGTAGCTGTCCAGTTTTCCCAGCACCACTTATTGAAGAGACTGTCTTTTCTCCATTGTATATCCTTGCCTCCGTTGTCATAGATTAGTTGACCATAGGTGCGTGGATTTATCTCTGGGCTTTCTGTCTTGTTTCACTGATCTATGTTTCTGTTTTTGTGCCAGTACCATATTGTCTTGATTACTGTAGCTTTGTAGTATAGTCTGAAGTCAGGGAGCCTGATTCCTCCAGCTCCATTTTTCTTTCTCAAGATTGCTTTGGCTATTCAGGGTCTTTGTGTTTCCATACAAATGGTGAAATTTTTTGTTCTACTTCTGTGAAAAAATGCCATTGGTAGTTTGATAGGGATTGCACTGAATCTGTAGATTGCTTTGGGTAGTAGAGTCATTTTCACAATGTTGATTCTTCCAATCCAAGAACATGGTATAATCTCTCCATCTGTTTGTATCATCTTTAATTTCTTTCATCAGTGTCTTATAGTTTCCTGCATACAGGTCTTTTGTCTCCCTAGATAGGTTTATTCCTAGGTATTTTATTTTTTTTCTTGCAATGGTAAATGGGAGTGTTTCCTTCATTTCGCTTTCAGATTTTTCATCATTAGTGTATAGGAATGCAAGAGATTTCTGAGCATTAATTTTGTATCCTGCTACTTTACCAAATTCACTGATTAGCTCTAGTAGTTTTCTGGTAGCATCTTTAGGATTCTCTAAGTATAGTATCATGTCATCTGCAAACAGTGACAGTTTTACCTCTTCTTTTCCGATTTGGATTCCTTTTATTTCTTTTTCTTCTCTGATTGCTGGGCTAAAACTTCCAAAACTGTGTTGAATAATAGTGGTGAGAGTGGGCAACCTTGTCTTGTTCCTGATCTTAGTGGCAATGGTTTCAGTTTTTCACCACTGAGAATGATGTTGGCTGTGGGTTTGTCATATATGGCCTTTATTATGTTGAGGTAAGTTCCCTCTATGCCTACTTTCTGGAGAGTTTTTATCATAAATGGGTGCTGAATTTTGTTGAAAGCTTTTTCTGCATCTATTGAGATTATCATATGGTTTTTATCCTTCAATTTGTTAATATGGTGTATCACATTGATTTGCAGATATTGAAGAATCCTTGCATTCCTGGGATAAACCCCACTTAATCATTGTATATGATCCTTTTAATGTGCTGCTGGATTCTGTTTGCTAGTTGTTGTTTTTTTTTAAACTTTTTGGGTTTTATTTATTTATTTATTTATGGCTGTGTTGGGTCTTCGTTTCTGTGCGAGGGCTTTCTCTAGTTGCGGCAAGTGGGGGCCGCTCTTCATCGCGGTGCGCGGGCCTCTCATTATCGTGGCCTCTCTTGTTGCAGAGCACCGGCTCCAGACGCGCAGGCTCAGTAATTGTGGCTCACGGGCCTAGTTGCTCCGCGGCATGTGGGATCTTCCCAGACCAGGGCTCGAACCCGTGTCCCCTGCATTGGCAGGCAGATTCTCAACCACTGCGCCACCAGGGAAGCCCTGTTTGCTAGTATTTTGTTGAGGATTTTTGCATCTTTGTTCATCAGTGATATTGGCCCATAGTTTTCTTTTTTTGTGATATCTTTGTCTGGTTTTGGTATCAGGGTGATGGTGGCCTTGTAGAATGAGTTTGGGAGTGTTCCTCCCTCTGCTACATCTCGGAAGAGTTTGAGAAGGTCAGGTGTTAGCTCTTCTCTAAATGTTTGATAAAATTCTCCTGTGAAGCCATCTGGTCCTGGGCTTTTGCTTGTTGGAAGATTTTTAATCACAGTTTCAATTTCAGTGCTTGTGATTGGTCTGTTCATATTTTCTATTTCTTCCTGGTTCAGTCTTGGAAGGTTGTGCTTTTCTAAGAATTGGTGCATTTCTTCCAGGTTGTCCATTTTATTGGCATGTAGTCACTTGTAGTAATCTCTCATGAACCTTTGTATTTCTGCAGTGTCAGTTGTTACTTCTCCTTTTTCATTTCTAATCCTGTTGATTTGAGTCTTCTCCCTTTTTTTCTTGATGAGTCTGGCCAATGGTTTATCAATTTTGTTTATCTTCTCAAAGAACCAGCTTTTAGTTTTATTGACCTTTGCTATTGTTTCCTTCATTTCTTTTTCATTTATTTCTGATCTGACCTTTATGATTTTTTTCCTTCTGCTAACTTTGGGTGTTTTTTGTTCTTCTTTCTCTAATTGCTTTAGGTGTAAGGTTAGGTTGTTTATTTGAGATGTTTCTTGTTTCTTGAGGTAGGATTGTTTTGCTGTAAACTTCCCTCTTAGAACTGCTTTTGCTGCATCCCATAGGTTTTCGGTCATCGTGTTTTCATTGTCATTTGTTTCTAGGTATTTTTTGATTTCCTCTTTGATTTCTTCAGTGATCTTCTGGTTATTTAGTAGTGAAGCACATTGATCAGTAGACCAGAATAGAGAACATAGAAATATATCCACACGAGTATGGCCAACAGATTTTTGACAAAGGTGCAAACCAATGTAATGAAGGAAGGTTAGCATTTTTAACACATTGTGCTGGAACAGTTGAACCCTCTTAGAAAGAAAAATGAACTTTGAAGCAAACCTGACAACTAATGCAAAACTTAACTCAAAATGGAACACAAGTCTATGTAAAAAGTAAAACTATAATATTTTTAGAGGGAAACTTTCAGAAAAAAATCTTTGTGACCTAAGGCAAGCAAAGAATTCTTAGATATAACATCAAAAGTACAATCCATAAAAGAAAAACTGATAAAGTAGACTTCACCAAAATTAAAATCTTTTGCTCTGTGAAAAACCCTGTTAAGAGGTTAGAAAGATAAGCCACAGATTGGGAAAGCATATTTGCAAATCACATATCTGACAAAGGCCTTGTAACCAAAAGATATAAAGAACACTCTGAGTTTACCAGTAAAAACACAAACAACGCAGTTAGAAAAACAAAACAAAAAACACCAAATCCAGTTTGAAACAGACACTTAACCAAATAGGGAATATGGGTGCACATAAGCATATGAAGAGATGTTCAATATCATTAACCATGCTGAGTGAAGAAAAGCCAATATCTAAGGGTTACATACCATACGATTCCATTTATACAAGTTTGAAATGACAGAATTAGAGCAATGGAGAACAGGTCAGTGACTGTCAGAGGTTAGGGAGGGGTATGATTATAAAAGTGTAGCACAATGGAGGGCCTTTGTGTGATGGAACAGTTCCATATCTTGATTGGGATGGCAACTACATGTGTCCATACAAGTGATAAAATTTCATAGAACTATACCCACACAGAAAAAAATCAGTTCAGGTAAAGAGTGATGCAACCCAAGTAAGGTCTGTATCTAGTCAGTAGTATTGTGCCAATATCAGTTTCCTAGTTTTCACATTGTACAATGTTACTATTGGGGGAAGTTGGGTGATGGGTATACAGGACATTTTTGTACTATTTTTGCAACTTCTTGTGAGTTTATAATTTTTTCAAAAAGGAACCACTGAGGGACTTCCCTGGTGGTCCTGTGGTTAAGGCTTCGCCTTGCAATGCAGGGGGTGCAGGTTCGATCCCTGGTCAGGGAGCTAGGATCCCACATGCCTTGGGGCCAAAAAACCAAAACAGAAAAAAACAGAAGCAATATTGTAACAAATTCAATAAAGACTTTGAAAATGATCCACATCAAAAAAAAAAGAATCTTAAAAAAAAAGGAACCACTGAGATGCCATGACTACTGCCACCTCAACAACAATTTTATGCCAATGAATTTGAAACCTCAATGAAATGGGCAAATTTCTAGAAAAATTTCCCACAATAAAAGCACTGAATAAATTCTACAAAACTTACAAGAATAAACTTTATTCAAGGGAATAAAAGTGTGACATTTCGCAACTCAATGTGAGTAATGTCACTGGAGCCAATTTTGCCTCTCCAATAGAACTATATATACTGCGAACTTGATTTTGTTTTCTCCAATATCTTGTAATTTCTTAATTATGTCTGTTTCAATGACTCATTCAGAGTTTGGTATTAAGGGATACTTCATAAATTCCAGTAAGGCAACTAGCTGGTGTTAGATCTCATTTTACCAAAACTCCTATTGATGTGGTTCTTCCAAACATTTTAAATCTTATCTTTCTTTTTCCTTTATGTATACTTGGCCATTTTTCCTGAAACTATTGATACCTGTGATCATGTATCTAGTAATCTTAACATTTTTAGTTCAATTACATTTTAATAGATTAAATAGAAAAAAAATTTCTAATCTGGGAAGATAAAACAATGCCAAGTCTCTAGTTTAGAGCTCTAGGTTTGCTCTTTATCCTTGTTCTAAGCTTTTCCCTGGTCTCTTTGATTGTGATAGTTCATTCCTTCTCTCTCGTTGTTGGAATGGTAGAAACTCTGGTTTGGGGCTGCATGACAGCCATTTGTCTTTATGTGGTCTATTATTCTGTCTCAGGGGTTGCCTGTCCATAAGATTAAACTTGATCTATTTTTAACCATTTTAAATTATAAAACTAATAGAATTGAACAGTCAGAAGAGTAGCAAATGGAAAGGTGAAGTCTCCTTCCTTCCTGAACTCAGCAGAGTACAACCAGGAAACAATTTTTTCCCCATCATTGTTCCTGTAAAGCTGTTCTGTGGACTCATTCTTCACTGCTCCTGAATGAAGTTTAAGGCAAATCTTACAGCTTTCCTATTCTCTCTTAGGAAATCATGAATAATCTCGTTTTCCAAGTATTAACACATCTAGACTCTCTTGGAGGATTTCAACTTCCAGCTAAAACAAAATAACTAGCCCTCCTACTGTAAACTACTATAAACTGGACAAAACATATCAGGCTACTGTCAGCAGGCATTTAACACAAGAGGCAGCACAGCCTATGACACCAAGAGAAGGGAAAATCATGAGGTGAGCCCCTGCATCTGCCCAAGCTCTGTCAGGAGATAATTTCCAACTGCAGCACAGCAAGCTGGAGTTCAAGCAGAGCACAGTAGCCCCACTAAGCTAAGAAGGCAGCTATCAGACTTGGGGGCAGCTGCAGAACCTGAAATCTGGGGCAAGGCACCAGAGAGAAGGGAGTCTTTCAGTGGGAGAAACAGAAGGCTGTGAGACGTTCTCTGATTGTCTCTAATTGAGCGCTGAGCTGAGCATG
Organism: Balaenoptera physalus; assembly: GCF_965194825.1. Taxonomy (NCBI): domain Eukaryota; kingdom Metazoa; phylum Chordata; class Mammalia; order Artiodactyla; family Balaenopteridae; genus Balaenoptera; species Balaenoptera physalus. The sequence continues at coordinate 79,754,767 of NC_138887.1, read as the reverse complement.
CACATGGAGAGACTGTGCAGGATTTATCAGAGGATGACTGCTACAGGGGTGAGAATGGAACAGATACCAGAGGTCAAGCAGTGCTGGGGGATGTTAAAGGCCTGACCCAGCTGATATGAAAAGACCTCATTAATACCTTGTAAATACCCTGAGAAAGGCTGCTCTGTTAAGAGTAAGGGCCAGGCCCCAGAGTAAGGCCTGCTCTACACCCACCTAACACAGTCTAAAACCAAGCCCTTACAAGCGCCACAGGGAAGAGAGAGTTTGGGAGTTGAGACATCCCAAGTCAAAGGAGTTTAGGAAATACCTTGGACTTTCCGCAAATCTGCCCTACAAGAACATAAAATCAAGCTGTCACAACATCAAGGTGATCAGCCAGTAATTTTATTGTAGCTTTTCTGCTGGATATGTAGAGGTATCTCACTGTGGTTTTAATTTGAATCTCCCTGAGGCCTAATGATGCTGAGCAACTTTTCACACACTTATTGGGCCATTTGCATATCTTCTTTTGTGCTATGTCTCTTCAAATATTTGTCCATTTTTAAAAATTGGGTTGGTGCTTCCCTGGTGGCATAGTGGTTAAGAATCCACCTGCCAATTCAGGGGACACACGTTCAAGCCCTGGTCCAGGAAGATCCCACATGCTGCAGAGCAACTAAGCCTGTGTGCCACAACTACTGAGCCCACGCACCACAGCTACTGAAGCCTGCACGCCTAGAGCCTGTGCTCCACAACAAGAGAAGCCACAGCAATGAGAAGCCCTCACACCGCAACGAAGAGTAGCCCCCACTTGCCGCAACTAGAGAAAGCCTGCACACAGCAACAGAGACTCAATGCAGCAAAAAATAAATATTAATAAAATAAATAAATTTATTTTTTTTTAATTGAGTTGTTTATCTTCTTACTGAGTTATAAGATTTCATTACATATTCTGAATACAACTAATTTGTCAGCAACATACATTGTGAATATTTTCTCTCAGCCCAAGGATTGTCTTTTTATTTTCTTGACAGTTCTCTTTTTAAGTTGTCTTTTGACTTTTAACTTGAGTGCAATGTAATTTATTATTTTCTTTCTTTTATAATCAGTGCTTTAAATGCCCTAAGAAATCTTTGCCTACTCCAAGGTCATAAAGATTTTCTCTTAATTTTTTCTTCTACAAGTTTTACAGTTTTAGCTTTTACATTTCAGTCTATGACCTTTCACCTGTGAAACTATACACATTAGAAGTTTTCTTTGTGAAAAGGTTTTTATTATGAATTCAAAAAATGTAGTAGATATAGGGCTATTTATGAATTCAAAAAATGTAGTAGATATAGGGCTAGCCAGACTTTCTATTTCTTCTTGTGTCAATTTGTGATAAGTTGTGGTCTTCAAGTCATTTGTGTATTTCATCTAAGTTATTAAATTATTGGTGTAAAGTTGTTCATAATATTCCTTTATATTCCTTTTAATATCTCTGGGACCTGAAAGTGTCTTTTAAAAAACAGAGTTTCTGGGGCTTCCCTGGTGGCGCAGTGGTTGAGAATCTGCCTGCCAATGCAGGGGACACGGGTTCAAGCCCTGATCTGGGAAGATCCCACGTGCCACGGAGCAGCTGGGCCCGTGAGCCACAATTACTGAGCCTGCGCGTCTGGAGCCTGTGCTCCGCAACAAGAGAGGCCACGATAGTGAGAGGCCCACGCACTGCGATGAAGAGTGGCCCCCGCTTGCCACAGAGGAAGCCCTCGCACAGAAACGAAGACCCAACACAGCCATAAATAAATAAATAAATAAATAAATAAATAAATAAAAACAGAGTTTCTGGATTTAGGGAATAATGATGGTCACCTAATTCCAAAACCCTCCCTCCTTTACTCTCCTGGAAAAAACCATAAAACAACACCGCACCCATACCTTCTGCATTACTATTAGATGGAGAATACTGTAACCTCCACCATACATAAGGGGGTGCGGGAGAAAATTCCAACAGTGCTTCCACCATCAGCCCACTGCTACTACTAAAAACCTGAGGGTATGGGGAATGGAGAAGGGAAGACTTTCATAAGATTCTATGAAAAGGAATAGAGGGAAGCAGAGATTTTAGAGAAAGCACAGACAAAATCAGAAGAATATGTGAAACAATAAATGTAAATACTTAACATGGGGTGGGACCTAGGAATTCGTGGCTCTGGTTACAGGAAAGGAGCTTGAAAGTGTGCAGGACTGGAAGTGGCAGCCTTAGAGAAGCACTTGATTTGGGGAGTGAGTTAGCTAGAAAGAGAAGATAGAAAAAGAGGTTTGTTTACATGATAAGTGATATGGTCAGAAGCAATTATGAAACTACTTTAGATGTATTATAGGAATGAGCAAGTAAATACATGTGTTGATGTTGTTGGGAGTCAGGGATCCACTTTGGAAGACGGGACATATAAATATGGAATGGGGAAGGCAATAAAGAATCAGGTAAGGATGGACTGAAATTGGAGATACTGGTGTGAACTTGCGGTATCTAAATAATGTTAATGTATGAGTTTATGCGTACTTATGTGCATATATTCACGGTTATGTGCATGTTTATATGTATGCATGTATGTGTTTATGTATATCTGTATATATGTATGTGTATTTGCACATGTACATATCTCCTAGCTTTGCCCTCTGAAAGGGCCTAAAAGCAAAGACACTATGTAACCTGAGCACACCTAGCACTTAGATCTTGGTCTCTAATACCATTTCCCACTGAAAAGAACAAGGGTTCTTCAGAGAAAAAGCTTACTCCATGGCTGGAGCAGGATAGGTATAAGATTATCCTGGAACATCTTGCTATTCTAGAAAGTAAAAAAAACAAAAAATGCTAGGGACAACTTAAGCACCAAAATTATTAAGTTAAGTATTGAATTATAGAAATTCATGAGTGCACACTAATAATAAATAGACAAATACATGAATGATGGAGAAGGAATATCTACTGCGTATAGTAGAATACTAAGGGCCAACTGGCAAATGTGAAGAAAATGCTGAGTTAGAAAAATCATTTTGCAACCATCACAGTAAAGGTTTTATCAGGCAAGAATCATCAATGAATGATAAATTTACAGGGAAATTTTGACAAAAAGCAGGATATTTGTACTGTTTACTAGTAGCAAGAGGGGAAAACAGTAATTATGCAGTGGAAAAATCAAGCAAAACCTTGACCAGCAGATCAAAATTAATTATCAATAAAGATGACTCTATGTGATACTGTGAAACAAATGCTATATTACCTACTCTTGGCAGTATTCTGACCAAGAATGCATATTCTCAACGTAATCACAAGGAAACAGGTGACAAACAAAATGAGGAAATGAGCAATATTTTCTTTTTTTAAATGATGGGGAGACTACATTCTTCAAAAATGTCAATGTCATAAAAGACAAAGAAAGGGGGTGAAAATTTTCCAGATTAAAAGAGGCTAAAAATGGCACTACCCTGGCAGTCCAGTGGTTAAGACTCTGCGCTTCCACTGCAGGAGGTGTGGGTTTGATCCCTGGTCTGGGAACTAAGATCCCACATGCCTCGCATGGCACAGCAAAATAATTAGTTAATTAATTAATTTAATTTAATTTTTAAAAAAGAGTCTAAAAATACATTCAACTGAATGCACTGCCTGCCTCTATACTAGATCCTATAACAGTGGGATGAGGGTGGCGAGGGGTGGGGGCGGAATCCTATAAAGCACTTTATTATATTATTAGATCAACTGAAAAAATTAGAATTTGGATATTAGAATAGATGAAAGTATTATATCAAAGTAATTTTATGAAATTAGCAACTGTACTGTGGTTATGTAATAATATTCCTATTCTTAGGAAATACACACTAAAGTGGTTAGGAATAAAGGGCCACGAGGCATATAATGTACTCTCAAATGGTTCAGAAAAAATAATTGTGCGCACATGAGAGAGAAAGAGAGAGTGAGTGCAAAAGAGAGAAAGAAATGATAAAGCAAATAAGATAAAAGTATTAACAATAGGAAAACATGGGTAAAGGGTATAAAGGCTATTTCTTATATTATTTTTAACTTCAGAGAAAACAAAGAAAGGAAAGGTAATCAAATCTCAGTTGTCAGTAGTGTCTACACATAGCCGTAATAACGTAAATTCTTGTACTAGTTAGGGAAAAGGCCAAGCTACAATAACAAAGATACACCAAAATACAATGACTTAAATTAGATAGCTTATATTTATTTTTGCTAACTATAGAGACAATCTCTTCTCCAAACCCTTTCCACATCTCTATCTGTAATCCCACTTCTTCATTCCACTTCATTTGAACATCTGCCATGAATTCTGTTTCCTGCTGGGATCTTAACTGATACAGTACTTAAGAGATTTGGGGACTAGTTTGCTCACATATCTGATGAACGCACAGATGACTTCCCTTTGAGGAAAAAAACAACAGAAATACATGGTATGCAATGGAATCACAATTATTCAAATTAACATTGGTGCAGTGTGCGACAGAGTATCAGTGGAAGACTTGGAGAGATAAATGGCTATTGCACTTGATTGTTTGATGAGAGTGGTAATTACAAAGATTGCTGAATGGGCTACCTGCTTGGCTTAAGCACTTACAAAATATAAAAGCTTGGGATCTTAAACTCCCAAATCAAGGTACAATTGGAAAACTCAAAAGCTTCTATGAAGACCATTTAACAGGATGACACTGCACAAAGAAAAAGGAAATATACAGACCTTCCAGGGTTCATTAATCCATGAGAATGCCAAATACCACAGTATCCACTAATCAAACTGGGGCTTATAGAATTCCAGTTATAAATGGAGTATTGAAATAGGAAATTGGACCCTGGGATTGTTAGCCTCTCTAACAAACACTGGGTTAAAATGTTCTTATAGTAGATTGTGGATTAACACAATGTTCATTCCTCTCCCCTCCAGAAACTATATTAGAAAAATGGTAATCCCAAACATCTACCAAAATTAAAAACACCCTTAATCTCTGAGCAAAACCAATCCTATTAGTAGCCATGAAAATGAAATTGTAGGAAACTAAGAGACAGTCTTGTCAAACGTTTATACTCCCTCTATATTCCCCATTCATTATTATGCCAAGTACTCAGATATTACTTGCCCTGCTGCCAACCATGTACGTGAAGGTAGGATTACTCAACTGTCTGAACATTCACTGGGTCCCAGAGGTGAAATAACTCACTCAACCGTGGGGGCAGACAATAAAGCTTTTTGCCCATGACTTACAGCCAAGCTTCTGTAATCATGACCTGGCAACCATTCTCACCCCCTTTATTATTATTTTACTCAGGGTAGAATTAAAAGCCTGTGGAGACAGGCACTCAGATTTTCTTTTAACTGACTAGTGACTCTGAGGACAAGTTTCTCCTCAATATTTTATAGAAGCATTATAACAAAAGAGCAGGTATGACTTCCCATTTCAAGATAATCAGCTAAAGACCCTTATGTCTCCTCTAAGAAAAACAACAACAGCAACAAACCACACCAAACAACAAGGAGTAAAATAAACAGACATCAACTCCTTCAAAGAAATCAGAACTATGGTAAGCCTAACCACAATCTATGAAGATAGAAAGTGAACAAAGAAAAGGTAAACAATAGAGAAGAGAAGAGAAAGGTCAAATCTAAATGCCTAGAAAGGAATACATTTATCCACCCCCCAAAATTCTGAGAAGCACCAGGCACCACAGAAAGTGGGGTGAGGTGGGATCTGAAGATAAGGGTAATATTTTAATGTCTGTGTAATTAACATTTAGGTACCCAGACCTCCACAGGATACAGAAAGTGTAATCTCTGGAGCAGTTGAACTAAGCAAGTGATTCCAGATTAGAGGGACACCAAGTGTGAAATAGCATGGGAACAGGGCAAACAACTGAAAATACAAGGATAAAAAACCTGTCTACATCTTGAATAGTCAATCCTCTAACTCCCTTCCCCACCAAGCTCCAGAAAACATGGGACTAGCTCTTCTCCAGAGACAGGACTTAAAGAAACCTCTAAAGAAAGAAAACCACCTCAGGAGAAAAGACACACAGCTACTGATAACCAAGTCCCCAGTGAAACAGTGAGGTAGTCCCTAACTGCCCTAAGATGAAGCCCACCAGTTGATAAGCCCTGGCCCCTGGCCCCAAGGACACATGGTTTGCAGTTAGCCTTTATTGCTTGACTGTTAAATATAAATGAGTAGCCAATAATCACATCAAAAGGTGTTCAAAATCACTAGCAATCAGAGAAACACAAATCAAAACCAAAATGAGATACCACCATATATCCACTAGAGTTGCTATAATCAAAAAGATAAATAATAACGTGTTGGCAAGGATATGGAGAACCTCATCTCATTATTTAGAGATAAGGAGTTAGCCATCAGAAAAAATAAAGGTAGAAATGAATCATATTGGAGAGTAGGGGGAAGTGGGGGGCTGACGCCTTCATAAGTTTGTCAGTACAAGGTAGAAATGAATCATATTGGAGAGTAGGGGGAAGTGGGGGGCTGACGCCTTCATAAGTTTGTCAGTACTATTTGACATTTTATTTTTATCAAATAAATTGCACATGGTTAAAAGTTATTTTGAATGTTTCTGTCATCTTGCAAGGTTTAAAGTAAATGGTCTACAAGGAGGTGAAAGACTTATATGCTGAGAACTATAAAACGCTGATAAAGGAAATTGAAGACGATTCAAGGAAATGGAAAGATATCCCATAGTCTTGGATTGGAAGAATTAATACTGTTAAAATGGCCATACTACCCAAAGCAATCTACAGATTTAATGTGATCCCTATCAAATTACCCATGTCATTTTTCACAGAACTAGAACAAATAATCCTAAAATTTATATGGAACCATAAAAGACCTAGAATTGCCAAAGCAAAGCCAGAGGCATAACCCTCCCAGACTTCAGACAATACTACAAAGTGTGGTATTGGCACAAAAACAGATATATGGATCAATGGAACAGAACAGACCGCCCAGAAATAAACCCACACATCTACAGTCATTAATCTTCGACAAAGAAAGCAAGAACATATGATGGAGAAAAGACAGTCTATTCAGTAAGTGGTGTGGGGAAAGCTGAACAGCCACATGGAAATCGATGAAGTTAGAACACACCCTCACACCATGCACAAAAATAAACTCAAAATGGCTTAAAGAGTTAAATACAAGACACAACACCATAAAACTCCTAGAAGAGAACATAGGCAAAACATTCTCTGACATAAATCGCATCAAGGTTTTCTTAGGTCGGTGTCCCAAGGCAATAGAAATAAAGCAAAAATAAATAAATGGGACCTAATCAAACTTAAAAGCTTTTGCACAGCAAAGGAAACCATAAACAAAACGAAAAGACAACCTATGGAATGGGAGAAAATATTTGCAAACAATGCAACCAACAAGGACAAAATATACAAACAACTCATACTACTCAATAACAAAAACAACAACAAAAAATCCAATCAAAAAATGGGCAGAAGACCTAAATAGACTTTTCTCCAAAGAAGATACACAGATGGACAATAGGTACATGAAAACATGTTCAACATCACTAATTATTAGAGAAATGCAAATCAAAACTACAATGAGGTACCACCTCATATGGGTCAGAATGGCCATCATTAAAAAGTCTACAAATAACAGATGCTGGAGAGGGTGTGGAGAAAAGGGAATCCTCCTACACAATCCTCCTGTTGGTGGGAATGTAAATTGGTGCAACCACTATGGAAAACAGTATGGAGGTTCCTTAAAAAACTAAAAATAGGGTTGCCATATGATCCAGCAATCCCACTCCTGGCCACATATCTGGAGAAAACTCTAATTCAGAAAGATGCATCCACCCCAACACTCAGAGCAGCATTATTTACAATAGCCAAGACATGGGACCAACCTAAATGTCCGTCGACAGATAAATGGATAAAGAAGATGTAGTATATATACACAGTGGAACACTACTCAGCCAGAAAAAAGAATGAAATAATGCCATTTGCAGCAACACGGATGGACCTAGAGATTATCATACTAAGTGAAGTAAGCCCAACAGAGAAAGACAAATATCATATGATATTGCTTACATGTGCAATCTAAAAAAAAAAAAAATGATACAAATGAACTTGTATACAAAACAGAAATAGACCCACAGACATAGAAAATAAACTTATGGTTACCAAAGGGGAAGGTAGGGAGAGATAAATTAAGAGTTTGGGATTAACACATATACACTACTGTATATAAAATAGATAACCAACAAGGACCTACTGTATAGCACAGAGAACTATACTCAATATTTTGTAATAACCTATAAGGGAAAAGAATCTGAGAAGGAATATATAGATATAGGTATAGATATAGATGTATAACTAAACCACTTTGCTGTACACCTGAAAATAAGACATTGTAAATCAACTATATTTCAATTAAAAAATAAAATTTAAAAAAATTATCTTTGGTTGAAAACTAAACAAAGAAAAGAAAAGAAAATATGACACAAATGAACTTATTCACGAAACAGAAACAGGCTCATAGACATGGAAAACAAACTTATGGTTACCAAAGGGGAAAGGGAGTGGGGGAGGGATAAAGTAGGAGTTTGGGATTAGCAGATACACACTATATACAAAATAGATAAATAACAAGGTCCAACTGTATAGCACAGGAAACTATATTCCATATCCTATAATAACTCATAATGGAAAAGAATATGAAAAAGAATATGTATATATACGTATAACTGAATTTCTCTGCTGATTTACAAAGGCAAAAGTTAATCACTCTGCTGATTGAAAATAACACAACACTATAAATCAACTATACTTCGATTTTAAAAATTGTAAAAAAAATAAAATAAAAAAATTGTTAAAGTAAGTGGTCTATTTTTAAAGATGTAATAACATATTTTGCTAATACACTTCTAACATCTCTCTCCTAAGCCTAGGAGCTTCACCTCTGATTTTCCAACAGCCCTGCAGTGGATTGTACCATATTAAAAGGTATCATTAAATTCCCCCACCTTGATTTAAGACAGTACATAAATGTACATAGTGTGTAATTTTTAAGTGGGAGAGGGAGGAGAATAAGTAGGTATAATATTTTTTAAAAAATAGATTATTGAAAAGCCAAAAAAGTAGAAGACTGACTTCTACACTTCTAGCTCACTTCAGTAACTGTGTGATAAATACAAACAGCTCAACTATTCTTTAATAAGCACTATATAAATCCTAAAACTCTACCATAATATATTAGCCTTTAAAAGCCTGAAAAACATAGCTATTGCCAGTTAATCTCAAAACTGAGGAAAATTTACAAGAAATATGGTTCAGGCATATTAGAGGTCCCTAATTTTAATGTCCTCATTAACTGAATAACCTATTAGGCCCGATGCCTACTAATCTATATCATTTGCCACGCTTACATTTATTCCAATATAATTAATACACACTGATTCCCCAACAGATAATCTATTCTACATACTGACATCAAAACAATATGGTTTTCAGGAAGTTGGGCAAGAGAAGCAAAGAAAGAGTAAGGGGTGAATGATGGAGCCAATTTCCCAAGTTTCAGTAGAATTTGTCACCATCTTTCAAAAAGAAAAGAACTATTGATTGTGTTCCCAAATTATGTGTTGATCAATTCAAGAACAGCCTAATACTGCTGAGAAAACCACAGAATAACAGGATTTGGAATAATCTTTCATTGAAAGGCAAAAGTTAAACATCATATTCCTTAAGAGAACTATCAACAGTAGACATATTAATAGTGCTAGGCACTGTTCCTAATATATCAGGACCTACATTAAAACCCCTGCTAAGTCTAGAAATGGTCATAACAAATCTTTCAGCCTTACAGCATAAAAGTCAGTTGATAATTTCTTTGTCTAACGCCTAATAAAACTTATTCTTCCAAAATTGTGGAAAAGCTAAGCACAGTCCTCCTATATTATAAAGTTTCCTGTTACAAAGTTGCATGGTTTACACATATGTTATACTTTATTACTGAAAAAAGAGTCCTCCTTATAACACCCTCTTTGTTGTAATACTCAACATTCTTTGCCTCCAGGCTAGATATATAATGAAAGCAAAATGAATTCAGACAGATTGTTGAGGAAAAAAGCTAGTTTCTTTTTAGTAGCCTTTCTAAAGTCTTTTTTCTTTCCTTGTAGCTTTTCATCATCTCAACGTTTTGTTCCTGCTGAACATTTTCCTTTTCTTTTTACGTATTTCCTTTGGTAAATGAAAGATGATAGACTGTTAAAAACCAGTTTGTACTACCTTGGAAGCAAGCACTTTTAATATACAACTCCTACCTTCCAAAACCTTGTACGAATTTCATGTTTAGGGCAATGAACTGCATAGGACTTAATCAACCAGCTGCAAAAAGCTATAGGAAATCTTAATTTTCCACTCACACATTTTTATGTTCACAGTCCCCTAAAATCATGAATATAACTTTCCAAATTAGATTTAGGAATACTTTTTGGTTATTGTTTCCATATTAAATAGTACTGTCCTATTTTAGCAAAGATCTGCAAATGCTGCTTTAAAAGGTTCTTATTCACAAATTTCAATGTAAGGAAATTTGTTTTAAAAACACTGTTTAGGGGCTTCCCTGGTGGCGCAGTGGTTGAGAATCTGCCTGCCAATGGAGGGGACACGGTTTCGAGCCCTGGTCTGGGAAGATCCCACATGCCGCGGAGCAACTGGGCCCGTGAGCCACAACTACTGAGCCTGCGCATCTGGAGCCTGTGCTCCGCAACAAGAGGCTGCAATAGTGAGAGGCCCGCGCACCGCGATGAAGAGTGGCCCCCGCTCACCGCAACTAGAGAAAGCCCTCGCACAGAAACGAAGACCCAACACAGCCAAAAATAAATAAATAAATAAATAAATTTATTTTAAAAAAAAACAAAACACTGTTTATTTTTAACTTAGGCAGAATTACAGTTCAAATATTAATAAGATGGGGCGGGGCTTATTCTGATATGCCAAGCTTAATAATTTCTGATATTCTAAATTAGCCAGAAGTGACTTAAATTATGTACTATATGAAATACTGAAGGTACACATTTTATATCTTTAACGTCTAAGAAGTAAACACACACAATACTACTCTTGCACATAAAGCAAGAGTAGTACTTTATTACTACTAATAGAACTCTACTCTTGATAATCTTGAACATCTTTAAAAATTTTAATAGTAAAAAGATTGGGAAAAAATTGTAGCAGTATAATTTTTAAAATCATCTACATTTGTTTAACACTTTTATTTTTGTACTGTCCACATAAAGAATTATATAAGGACGTTTATAGCCTTTATTCATTTTAGTCAAAAACTGGAAACCACCCAAATATCCATCAAAAAGATAATCTACTTAAAATTTCTTTTATATGTAAAACCTCTACACAGAGGACTACTAATGCACTTTGAAAATACCTTTAACATGGTAGTAGTCAACACAACATTTGTTTTTCATATTAAGCATTAACATGTATCTCTACCTTGTGCTTTAGAATTTAAATCTGCAAGTAAGAGTTTCCATGTAGAATGGAAAAGGGTTAATGAATCAACTTAATTCAAGAGAGACTGGGGGTGGGGGGAGGGAGATTGTTCATTTCCCATGACAATGTGTTTTGTAGATGAATTTTTTTAAATGTTGGAACCCTTTATATCACAGTGTCATCTGAATAAAGTAGTTTTATGGTAATCATTTTCCTTCTCAGTTGAGTAAAATATTTAATAGCTTAGTTATTCCACTCTTAAGAAGGGGACCATGATTAAACATATATAGAGATCAAAAATGGCTGTCAAATCCTATCAAGACTACCATATTTAACCATCTTCTTGTCAAAGGCAGTTCTGACCACAGACATTCCCATAACACTTTTCCAGCCTTGGCATTTGGCCACCATGAAAGAAAGTATTTTTTTCAAACAACACCAAGAAACTTCAAATATTCTTTTTAACCTTTCCCCGCCTCTTAGCCAGAGTAGGCAAGGAGGCATTTAACCACTAAATTTCTACAGCATATGTATAGAGGGAATCAGAATTCACCTTTCAGGAAAAGTAACAACTTTAAATGATCGTGTGAAAAATGAATTTGCAGAACACAGGGAACTCTCTTTATAACATTCCCACAGGAACAAAAGGTTTTATAAAACATAATATACAGGAAGATGCATTTGAAAGTAACATTGTTTTATGGGTCTTGGACCAGAGATTTTATAAGTGAACACCATATATATGAGAAAAACCAGCACAGGATGAAAATCAATACTATCATCCTCCTGATCTTCTGACTTTTCACGGTGGATCCATAAAGGATCTTAAAAACAAATGAGGGAAGTTCTCCAATATTATAAAACCTCTATACTTTAATGCTTAAGCAAGGAATGGGAGCAAGCACAGCATAGGGATTCTTCCATAACATTATTTTCCAACATTTCAACCATATCTATTGGAAAATAGAGGCCGTATGGTTCACTAGTGAGACAAGGGTTATCCAAACATTATTTTTTGATTCCCTATAAGGAAAATAGCATTAATCTTTTATTAGCACTAACATCCCTACACAGAAAAGCAAGGCTGTGTTCTGGCTGTTCATTCACCCCACTTGAGCATATCAGCTCACTCTCTGGATGGCAATCAAAGAATCCAGACGGCTTTGAGAAGTATAGCCTCTCAGCAACCACATGTGGCCACTAATACATTTCCTTGGCAGACAAGAAAAAGGCTCCAGTTTAGACAATTAGAAGTTATTTGAAGGCTGAGGATCTGATTATCTAGGGTTGCCTCAAGATGAGGCAAAGGTGACTTACTTATTCTTCAATTCACTATTTTCTTTGGCGGGCTTTTTATTCCAAAGAATTCATGAATTTTTATTTATGTGACAATATAATCCCATACAAGCTTATAGAAGTCATTTTATGATTTAAAAAATATTCCACCATGCTCATATATATTATTGGTAAAATCTGTTCGCCTCCTTTACTGACAATTATATTCCCAAACATACTGAACCTTTTATATATAGTATTTTCTTTCCACCTCAGTCACAAACGTGGGACTACTGTGCTGTCAGACCTTTATAATCTATACCATGCCCATATTATGTCTACACTCTAACATTAACCTTTCCTTGATAAAAATTCTATTTTTTTGAAGTTCCATTTGACTGAAAAAATCAAAGTAAAATAAAAGAACTGAAAGAATTAAAGGAAAATGAGCTTTCACAAGGCACAAAAACAAGAGAGATAAAAGGGTTAAAGAGAAGAAATGTCTTTTATACTAAATATTAAAGAATTTAAATAATTTTTGAAAAATAAAAACTTTTTGATTTGTGAACATTATCACAAACACTCAAATAATTTTGAATATCATTTTATGCTGAAAAACATATTAATAACAAAAGAATCAATAATGTATAGAAACACAACCCCAAGTAGATGAAAAAACTGATTATTTATATTGGTAAGTTTGTCTTGTATAAGTGCTGCCTCACTGGCATATTGAGAAATAATTTGAGCAAAGGTGAATCCAGGAAGCCCAAGTAATCACTTCCACTTTTACCACTATGGTGGTTAACAGTAATTACCATGACCCATGCACTGTAGTAGATGTTCAACACGTGCCTGTTAAAGAAGAAAACAAAACCCAGAAGTTGGCTAGAATGAGGGCACCGGGCTAACATTTTTTTCTGAAAAATAACCTTGAAAGCCTGATGTGTATGACGTCGGCCCTGCTCAGTTACATGGGTATTTTGGTTCATTCACTCAACAAATACTTATTTAGCCCACTAAGTGCCAAGAACTGTGCAAGACATTAGACACACGATGGTGAACAAAAAATATGGTGTCTGCCCTCATTAAGCTTACAGAAAAGGCTCCTTCTCCTGCCTCTCTCACGGTTCACATAAATCCTCTAACTAGAAAGGCAATTAAATAAGAGGTAATGTATTAGAAATAACATAGGCTTTAGAATCTGAGAAATGGAATAGTTCCTGCCATATCAATAAACAAAGGATGTCACAGTCATCAGCAATTGCAGCCCTCCAACGTGAGCCAGTGAGCCCTGAGGAAACTCAGAAAGGAAAGAATACCGGCCATCTAGCAGCCATCAGATTGCAGCCACTCCCCACAGTGAGCCATGAGGAAACTCAGGATGTAAAAATACAGGATACTGGCCCCAGATAGCTGAGGTGCATATCAAAGGAATGATTTCAGTGAGTCCAGACTCTTGCATCTTCCCAGACACAGAAAAGCGTTAAATTCCTTAACTTGGGATATCTGGTTTTCTTTAATTAACAATGATCTTTTGATGTTCCCAATTACTTGCCCTTTGTTTCAGAATGTCCGTATAACCTGGCTCCCCCACTTGCCTCCTCAGAGCAGTTTTCTCAGGGTTACTTGAGATGTTGTCTGCCGGGCTTGAAGTCCTTAAAACTCCCACCAAATAAAACATAACCCTCAACTTTTAGGTTGTGAATAATTTTTTAAGTCTACAAATCAGATAGCTCTGGATTCAAGGCCTCCCTCTGTCCAGGTATGATTTGCAGCAAGACACTTATGGTCTGTGAGCTTCTGTTTCCCAATCTGGGAAATGGTAATTAAGGCACCTATCTTACAGGGTTAAATGCAATAGCACAACATAGAGAAGATAATAAATATTAACTCTCTCCATATAGTCTTCTCTATAAATAAATATAAAAATGCCTGTTGGAAAATCAAACTACAAAAGACAGAAACATCAAAACTCTGCAAGGGAGAGCTCTTTCTAAGCTTAGAACAAATAGAATAAATTGAACAGGAAAGGAACGATTTGACCACATTAAAACACACACACACACACAATTTAAAAGCCAAGAACCCACAGTTTAAAAGTCAAGAACAATCTGGCAAAAAGACGTTCGCACCAAGTACAAAGAAATTAATCTGTACTAAATAAATAGCTCAAATAATAGAAATAAAATAAAAGATCATCTATCCAGGAGTCTACCAGAATCATCCAAACAACTGAACTGTTGAATCCAGAAGAATTTTTATAATAAACATCCATTCATCAAATCTGGCAGTCCACAGACTACTTTCAAAAAACCCTTTCAAAAATGTAACATTGTGGACTAAACAAACAAATAAATAATTAAATGATAAAAAGAATAGTAAACATACATCAGCAGCAGTGGAACAAAAGAAAGAACACAACTTCATGCCATAACCTTTGAAAAATGGTGACCATCATGAAACGTAGATGTTTCCAAGAATCTTCAGGGCTAGACTTAGTGCATTTTTTGAAGGTGCTAAATCCAAACTCCACATAAGGAGGAGGGGTGGTGAGGTAGTGAATAAAAAAAATTCTGAAACCTTACTAAAACTCCCAAATTTAGGGAAAGACAGATCCAGAAGGGATATAGACAGCTTGGAGAAATGGAAATGCCCAGAATAACAAAACCTCTACCTTTACCACATTCCCTTTCTATCAGATAAGTAAAACAAATTTTACCATGTTGGTGTTTTTCTGCCAAAAGAAAAACAACAGTAAAGGCCATAGACCATAAGAATAGCAGCCACACTAAATATCTCCAACAATGATGATGAGGATGGGGAGGGGAAGATGGGCTAGAGAAGCCTCACACATACCCACAAGGGGCCAGAAGGAAAGGGCGGGGTGGGAGGAAGAGGGGGAGTGGGGAGGAAGTCAGCACAGAGAAAATTCAAAGCCCAAGAATACCCTCCCACCTTCCAAAATAACAAGTTAAAGACCATCCAGGTGGAGTAAACAGTGATCCAAGACGATGAACAAAACCACAAAAGACAGGGCTGAGGCCGGATGGTCCAGTATGGCTGCCACAGCCACAAATACTCCCTGAGCAACATCTAGCCCTCAAAACAGTGTGTCAGAAAAGAAAACAAACTCATCTCTGGTTGGGTAGGAGTAAAGGCAAGGAAAATTCACCAGCACCATAAAAAAGCAAACTGACCCAGACAGAGTTGCCCTGTCTTGAGCAAGATAAAGAGAGATTGCCCTGGCAATTCCACAAACGCACTACAAAAAAAGGCAGGGAGAGAGAGAAAGGGGAAGATAACAAATGAAAGACAGATGAAGAAAAAACAGAACTGAGAATCAGCAGAGGGCATCGATGACTGTCAGAAGTGCTGTCACACATGCTCCCCATCAGTCCCAGAGTACTGATACAGGGTACTGCCCATCAGTCCCAGAGTACTGATACAGGATACTCCCCATCCACCAGCAGACAATGTTACCAAAGATCCTGAGGTGTGACTGGACACACCCTATGTGCACCTCAAGATGGCTTTCCCAGAATATAAAATGTGCATAGGTTTAAAATCAATGTGTGAAACTTTTTGCCATTTTAAAGGAAAGGCACGTTACCCTACATTGTTTACTTCCTCACAGCAGGCTGACAGTGAACTCAAAACCCGCAGATAGATACCAAACTCAAATGTTCACACCTCCAACTGCTTTAAATATAGCCCAAATTAGCATATCTTTACCCATTTAGAGTGTACGTTCTTTGCATACCCTGCGAAACTGCAACTAACATCTGCTAGCCACATATAAGACAAATCCTGGGGCTATAAAAGGCTCCAAGTCATGGCTGCCCTTCACAGCTCCCTGACAGAGACTCACTATCCTGCATCTGAGCAACTTCACCTAGACACATAAGCCCCACTCGAACTTCCGCCTCCCCTGGGAGTTTCCTTGCCCTCTTCCCCTTCTGGGTGGTGGTCCTGTGTCACTGTCTCTGGAAGATCTCCTGCTGCAAGGGACTTCCCCTCATAAGAAATCCTGTCAAAGCACCACCCAAAAAAAACTCATTGTGTGCTACTGCCATCTCACAGTCTTTTTCCTTGAACAGCTCTGAAATCCTCAAACTCACCACAGTTAATTATTCACTGATATTCCCCCGAAGATCCACCCCTCCCCACTCTCAATCTTATTTGTAAAAGGAGAATTCACTATACTTTCAGCAAAAGTAACTCTAGCCCAAGTGTAATCACATTTCTTTGGTGAGAGTAACAGTTCAGAGATGCCCAACCAGAGCCACTGAATTGGAAAGAGAGCTTTGCTGAGCCTTCTGGGAGGAAAGCAGGCACTTTTTCACATGGACTAGAATCTGAGAAGTAAAATTTAGAGCTGCTATAGCCATCTTGTAACCAGGGGGAAATAGCCTGTCCAAGGAAACGGAAGCAAGAGATGAAAAGAGAGAAAACAGATCTGATCACGTTGAAGGCCCAGATGATGAGAGCCAGTAAATTTCTTACTCTTGCTTAAGCCAACTGTCAACTGCAATCAAAAGAATTCTCAGTTGTACCAAAGGCAAGATTCGAAAGAGAAAAGAAGCACATCCAGTGGAAAAGCAGAATTGTGGCCTATACAGAAATTGGGAAGTTTTGGGTTTTGATGGCAACATTTTTTTAAGTCTTGAGTTGTTTATTACCAGGTAAGGTCAAAATATAAATACTCTCATGAAAAACAAAAATTTATGATCAAGAAAATTAATTTTAAAAATTAGAGCACACTATAGATAACAATACTGTGTTATATCATTTTAAATCTGTTAAGAGATACAAATATCAGATCACTCTATTGTACACGTGAAGCTAATATAACGTTGTATGTCAATTAATACCTCAATTTTTAAAAATCTATTTAAAAAGTAGATTTCATGTTAATTTTTCTTACCACAGTAAAATTATAGATAGATAGACAGAATGAATGAATAAATAAATGGAAGATAAATATAAAAAATAAGAGCAAAGAAGCAAAATGTTGGAGAAGGTTAAAAATTGAATAAAGAACCAGATGGTGGTGATAATCACTATTGAAGTATTATAGAGCCTATTTTTAATAAACCACAATTCATTATGAAGAGATGGCAATAATTCAACATGACTAAAAAGCACAAATTATGTAATGGGAAAAAATTTTAAGGAACAAAACTGGCCCATCATAATCCAGTGTAATTTTTCAAATAAAAATGTATTCAAGTTAAATTTTTCAACAAAATATCATGGAAGGCATTTTGTTCATCAGATCAAGATTTCATCTTATGTCCTCGAAGACTCCTCAAAGACTTTATAATCTTTCTACTCTAAGAAACTAGTACAGTGCCTGGGCATTCAGAAGACTCTCAGTAAATGGGCATTGGATGGATGGATGGATGGATGGAGGGATGGATGGATGGATGAATGGATGGATGGACAAACAGACACACAGAGAGAGATGATGCAATTACCACACTTGCTCTAGTCCCTGAAAGTTCCCATACATCTCCAACAAATCCACTATTTCTTCCCACTGTCCTTGTCACACATTTGAAAGATTCCTATACATTATAAGGTTCATCAACCTGTCTCAGCCCTACAGGATAAATTTTGGGTAACTGAGGATGCAACTAACTATAGGGTCTATAAGTCACATTATGAGTAAAGGAAATTCTAGCTCAAATTTATCTTGATAGTAGCAAGATACATTACATAGACTACATAAAGTATCATATTTTACCAAACTAGGTATACACAGTTGTTGACCTTAAAACAATAATGTTCCTTCTTCATTCCACCACTGGGTTTTTGTCAGTAAACATTAATGATGTCCTTTTCCAAATACTATTCTGAAATGGCAAGCTTATCTTAATTAGGTAAAGTATCATGTCAAAAACCATTGAAAGTTGTAGTGACACAATGAAACAAAAGCAGAGGAAAATCTGGCAGGTATGTCACTTGTTCCTTTTTTCAAAAACAAGTAGAATTCAAATTACCAAACAAAATAAATAACACCAATTTTAGTTACATATTTTTAAATCAATTCAAATCCACCTTTTCAAAATTGATTTAGTATATTTCCAAACTATAATTTGATTGTCCATACTTATGTCACTCACTAAATTTTGCAAGCATTAGTCAATAGTATAAAAAGCATAGATAAACTACCATATTTACAAAAACCCAGAGTCACATGTTCCTTCAAAAAAGCAGCTTAGACGCGGAGCAGCTAGGCCCATGAGCCACAACTACTGAGCCTGAGCGTCTGGAGCCTGTGCTCCGCAACAAGAAAGGCCGCGATAGTGAGAGGTCCACGCACCGCAATGAGGAGTGGCTCCCGCTTGCCGCAACTAGAGAAAGCCCTCACACAGAAGCGAAGACCCAACACAGCCAAAAATAAATAAATAAATAAATAAATTTTTTTTTTTTTAAAAAGCGGCTTAGATTAAAATCAAAGAAACTACAAACATTTTAAACTTCAAACACATCTTCCACACCCCTCTGTAAAAAAAAGCCCAGGGCTTCCCTGGTGGCACAGTGGTTGAGAGTCTGCCTGCCAATGCAGAGGACACGGGTTCGGGCCCTGGTCTGGGAAGATCCCACATGCCGCGGAGCAACTGGGCCCGTGAGCCACAACTACTGAGCCTGCGCGTCTGGAGCCTGTGCTCCGCAACGAGAGAGGCCGCGACAGTGAGAGGCCCGCGACCGCGATGAAGAGTGGCCCCCGCTGGCCGCAACCAGGGAAAGCCCTCACACAGAAACGAAGACCCAACACAGCCAAAAATAAATAAATAAATAAATAAATAAATTTAAGAACAGTTTAAAAAAAAAAAAAAAAAGCCCAATATAGCCACTAATATCGCACATTTCAATCATTTCCCTCTAAAAAGTATAATATGGAAAGAATTTTTATTTAAATTCTGGAATGGCAGGTAGTAGTTTGAATAATGGAAGCTACTAGGCAAATAGTCTTCAAGTAGTTCATAAAACTAGATTTCCTATTTCTTTAGCACTTCTTTCTCATTAATAGACATTGCAACATAGCTTGAGGTAAAACCAAAACTTATGACATCAAATGAACGCACCTTTGAGTTTTTGCAAATGTATAAAGGGTATTTTTGAAAGGTTTTCTTAACAAGCAAGCAAACAAAAAAAAGGTTAGAAAAAAACAGTAATTACTCTTTTGCTGATTTCAAATAATATATTACCTCCACACACATATAAACTCTCTGATTATTTTACGGGGTACTTTTCTTATAAACCAAAGTACCAACCAAAGAAATGAAATTGAGAAAGCAAATATCTGACCTAGAAATTACCCAACATGTTTTCCATAATCTATGCAGAACCAAAGTTATGCACCATCTTTAGCCAAACCAAGTACACATCTTTCTGATTGGAAAGTTTTTTTCCTGAATCAGGGAGAAAGCAAATTTACTCATAGCCTAGATAGCCCAGTTTAGTATGGTTAACGCCATAAGATTCTAGAAGCAGAGAGCCTGGGTTGCAATCCCTCCTCTACCATGTACTAAGTATATCTTAAGTTACTCAACCTATAAAGCCCTTAGGACAGTGCCTGGTACAGAATAAGCACTCAGTAGATGCAGGGTGGCAGCAAACCTCTAGATCTCTGCAACTTGGCATCGGTTGGGAGACTGTCAGAAATTCAAACTCTCAGGTCCAATTCCAGACTTACAGAGCCAGAACCTACAATTTTATCATGATCCCTTTATGATTTGGATGCAAATTAAAATTTGAAAAGAACATCTAGAAAGCATTTTTACATTATATTCTGAGGTATTACCTATAATAATTAATTTTTTAAAGAACCACTCCATTGCTCTTCTGAAGTTACATTTATTTTTAGCAAAAGGCAAAGTATTATTTGGGATAAAAATTCCTCCGTTAGTGATTTTTTACCATACCTCTGTATTCAAAGAGAGACCCAACTAAAGCCCAAGGTTGTAGAGGACTGCCATCTAGTGGTAGTTCATTCTGATGCACATACTAAATAAACTCCCTCTGCCTATCAGTACTCTAAACACATTTGTTTAAAATGCTGCTAGGTTTTCTTTTTGCTTAATTCCTTTCTTGAAGACTACTGACACGATCACCCAACTTAATAATTCCACAAGAAGACATCTTAAATACAGAGGAAGGTAGAAGACAAAAATTTTTCAATTTCCTTTTTTAAACTCAGATAAAAAATTTTTTAAAAAAACCTCAGATCAAGTGATCAAGCCTAGGGAAGTTTTCAGATTAAAAGACTGACCCGCTCTCTCCTGTAAAGGTGCACATCAGACACACACTAGCAGCATCAGGCTTAGAAAATAGGCTTTCTTTTGAAATGTGCATTTCTTGGGGTGATTTCTACTTTCTTCTTTCTAAGTTCTGCACTTTTTACAATATATTTATATAGTTTGCAGGGGTGCTTTTTTGAGAAAAAAAGTATTTTGTAAACTTCTGACTCAATAACTCCACTTCTACATACTATCCTAGGAAAATAATAAGAAACATGGGCAAAGATTTATATTCAAAGACGTTCATTTCAGCAAACCAAACTTAATCTCAACAGCTTCATAATAACCCACTGAATCTATGCATCAAAACTTACTTAATCATTCTCCTCTGTTACTCATTTAGATCACTTCTAATTTTTCTATATTACAAATAAATATATGTATATACAAAAGGAAGGAAGGGAGGACAAAGAGGAAGGAAATAATTAAATATACGTCAATTTGATATGACTTTTTCACATTTTGAATCACTTCCTAATATACATTCCCGTAAACCACATATCAGCATTCAAGAACATTTTCACAGTTCTTAACAGCCAACCTGCTTTGTAATAGTACTGTAAAATTTTACATGGCCACAAGCCATGTAGGATGTACAGACTGTACTATCACCTCTCTAGCAGCAAGTTTTATCCCATGGATAATTTTTTAACAGTTTTACAATTAAGATATAATTTACTTACCACCCCTTAAAAGTATACAACTCAGTAGTTTTCAGTGTATTTATAGAACTGTGCAACCATCACCATAATCTAATTTGAGTTCATTTTCATCATCCCAAAAAGAAACCTTGTAACCACTAGCAGTAACTCCCCATTCCCCATGCCAATCCCCCAAAAAGGCTAATTTTTACTACCTTACCACCCCACTACTTTTTCATGTTTTCTTTTAGATACCTCAATGATATTATGCAAGTGTTTCAAACCCATGAAACGAATAATTGCTTCTGCTACTCGGATATCTCTCTGTTTCAAATTGGGAAATATCCTGCTTAACCATAGGAAAGTAAGATACCTTATAATCACTTCTTGTTTTTTCAGAAGGTACTTTTTAAATGTAAGGCATAATTTAAGAACTAAGAGAAGATATATAAGTACAAATTTACCTATTCTTTCCAAAACTAGTAGCAACTCTAATTACTTTGAAAGTCCATTACTGAATATAGCAAAAATGTCACACAAAAGCAAGGAATTTCTTTTTTATTTAATTTATTTAAAACTTTATTTTAATTGGGTTAACTTGATCTGGTAATAAAACTAAAAGTACAGTGCAATCAATGTAAGATAACATTTGACATGTGATCTAAAGAATTGTCTTGTTAAAAATAGGGCTTCCCTGGTGGCACAGTGGCTGGGAATCTGCCTGCTAATGCAGGGGACAGAGGTTCGAGCCCTGGTCCGGGAAGATCCCAAATGCCTCGGAGCAACTAAGCCCGTGCGCCACAGCTACTGAGCCTGCGCTCTAGAGCCCGCGAGCCACAACTACTGAGCCCGCGAGCCACAACTGCTGAAGCCCGCACGCCTAGAGCCCGTGCTCCACAGCAGGAGAGGCCACTGCAATGAAAAGCCTGCGTACCGCGGCAAAGAGTGGCCCCCGCTCGCCGCAACAAGAGAAAGCCTGCGCACAGCAACAAAGACCCAACACAGCCAAAAATAAATAAAATAAAAAATAAATAAATTTTAAAATAAATAAATAAATGTCTTGATACTACCAAAAAATAAAAACTTACTTTCATTTAACCAAAGCACTTTTTCCTCATATAATAATTTTTTTTACTCCAGATGTATAGAATTTCGCCATTTTTCTTTTGGGGATTTAGTAGGGGAAAGAACATTGAAAATAGTTAATTAAACAGGGGAGACCTAGGTCCCCCGATCATATCAGACATTTTTTTAAAGAACAGTGGAAATCAGTTGTAACAGCTGAAGTTGGGAGGGGACACCTCACAGAAGTTAGCCTCTCATCAAATTTTAGCTTTTTCTTTCCTCTCTTCATTTCACTCTAGACATCTCCCATATTCTTCAAATAATCCAAACATTCCTGTTACTCAAGGTAAGCAATACTTTAATCCAGCCAAGTGTTTTGTCTCATATCACTTTAATTACACAAAATGTTTATTTGTACATTACCACCCAAAATATTCTTGCCTTTACCTCTATATATGAAAAAAGTGAGTTCACATGAATGAAGGATGCTTCCAAAATAAAGACATTTTTTGTGTCACTAAAGCAAAATCTAACACAGGTAGTCTACTTTTTATTAACACAACAGTTAAACAATAAACTCATAAAAACTTGAGCCCAAAGAGAGCTATATTATAAAATCCCTAGTTACATGTTCATCACGTGCCCCCACACACACACACAATCACACAGGTGTCGACACCTGGCTTTCTATCCTCATTTCAGCACCAGCAGCTCCTCTATCATCCTGTCACAGTGAAGTGAGAGGAGTTGGATTGTAAATTATTCTCCCACACCAACAGCAACAGTATACACAAGCAAGCACCAAGCCCTGGTAACTCAGAAGCTCTGGAACTACGGTGGCAGCCCTTGCGCTAATTAGAAAGAGATACCACCAGGGTGGGAGGAACCCAGCCTCACTGAGCCAGCACTTCGCAAAGGTAATGCCTTTGTGAAATTTAGGAAACGCACCCTTCCTCTGGGGATGTTTATTCCAGGCCAGAGCACATGGCTTCATGAGCAGGATCAGGTCTGCATTTCAGTCTCCACATGCCCCTGGTCCAGGTGCCCTGGTTTAGAAACAATCTGCACAACCCTGTACAGTGGCCCTGGAGGTGGATTGGGTGGAGACAGGGGTCTACAGCTTCACCCTGCCTATACCCTGCCTAAGTAGAGCAGGGACCCCCATCAACGAAAAGATCAACCCCTTCTTCCACTGAGAGAGGCAGGGACACAGTTCCACCACAGAAAAGCTCAATTTCAGTCAGCTCATTTATAAAAGACAAAATGTAAAGAAAAGACAGTTTTAGAAATGTCTCTGTAGACCACATAAAAGTGCTGGTTATATGAAAATCAAACACATTCAATGTTTAAAGTTTTCTTTTTTTATTACTTTGCCCAAGTATTTGAATATAAAGGTTTCAATAAAATATGTTTAACTCTCTCTAAGATTCATACCACATAATTCTCCATTTTTATATGGCCAAATATTCTGGCCCTTACAATAGCACACTCATGATTAAAAGCAAATTACCTTTTACACCACCAAATGATCCATAAGTCATATTGCAGGCTGTTCTCTGAAGATTATGTTCATACATCAATTTGATCTGATATTGGGTCCCATGTTCCACATTACCCAAGCTTCCTAAAAAGAAAAAAATAAAAAGACAGCTTTGTATTTGTTTACATTAAAATATATTAATATCTTCTCATCCTCTTACCAATTCCAAGTAATTCAATTTCAGTGAAATTTAAAATGGCAAAGCACTAAAGCATATGTATTATGAACAATTAGCATACTGATGACACAGAATGCCAGCACAGTTAAAACAATTTAAGTCTCAGCTAGATTATACCAATAGATGAAATACTACCCTGGGTGACATTTTGTTATCTATGTCCATTATGTCTGAGTAAAGTGTAATTATTTAAGTAACAACAACATCCTCCAATTTCAGTTCTGAAATAAATGAGGTTAAGTTCCCTGCATTTGTAACAATGATAGACCAAAGACATGAATCAAAGTGTCTAAGAAAAAAATTCCCCACACTTTCAAGCAATTCAATTTTCTGTCCCAACTCTCAAAATATTCAAGCCCCTAATATATTATGTTCTAATTTAATAGAGAGATCTAAAGCTTCTCTCAGCAAGTAAATAGCAATATGTTTTCTTTGAAGTCTGCCAAGAAGAATCTCCTTCAAAACAAAGAAAAATACTTTCCCTGCATTTAATAGATCATATGTGCTACAATCACTTTGTAGTTCATTCCAAACGAGAAAAGATTCTTTATCCACATTTTACTGTCTAGTTGTTAGGCTTTCTAGAGTATATACAGTTAGAGCTATATCCTAGTGATCAGGCAAGAACATTATGATTAAAAGAGGTGTTAGAAAGAAAAATGATTCCAAATGTAACATTTTCCATTAAGAAGCATCTTTGTCATTCGTTCAAAAATGCAAAAGTTAAAAGAAAAACTTAAAATATCACAAAGCAAATGAAATAGTCCCAAACTGGATAATATTAGATGATTAAAACAATCTAAATATAGGGGCTTCCCTGGTGGCACAGTGGTTAAGAATCTGCCTGCCAATGCAAGGGACACAGGTTCGAGCCCTGGCCTGGGAAGATCCCACATGCCGTGGAGCAATGAAACCCGTGTGCCACAACTACTGAGCCTGTGCTCTAGAGCCCACAAGCCACAACTACTGAGCCCATGTGCCACAACTACTTAAGAAAGCCTGTGTGCAGTAACAAAGACCCAACACAGCCAAAAATAAAAAAGTAATAATAATAAATAAGTAAATTTATTTTTTAAAAATCTAAATATATGTTTGTATGTATGTATGTATATACATATTTATACATGTGCATTTACTTGTTTGTTTTTTGTCCAGAAGGATTCACCAGTGTACACTGAGGTTGTAAGAACAGAAGTATTTCTACTTCCACTTTACAACTGAGGCACCTTAAGTTTAAAAAAGAATTCAATAAATTTCCCCCAAAATCACATAGCTGATAAGGGACACAGTACTCAAACTAGGTCTTCAGAGCCAGCACTATATATCCTGGTACCTGGTTGTCCATCATTTAACAACTTTCAGGGAACCTGGTAAGCCAATGACAATTTCCAAAATTGAAAAAAGAAAGCAGCATCAAAAATATGTTATTTCCTGGGGAGGGATGAATTGGGAGTTTGGGGTTAGCAGATGCAAACTATTATATATAGAATGGATAAACAACAAGGTCCTACTGTATAGCACAGGGAACTATATTCAATATCCTGTGATAAACCATAATGGAAAAGAATATAAAAAAGAATGTGTGTGTGTGTGTATATATATATATATATATATATATATATGTATTTATGGATAACTGAATCACTTTGCTGTACAGCAGAAATTAACACAACATTGTAAATCAACTATACTTCAATATAATATATATATGTTATTTTCACCTCCACCTTTCTCTCCCTGGCTTTCTCTTCCTCATTTGGAAGGTGGAGGGTTGAAAGAGAAAAACTAACAGGCAAGGATTTCTTGGAGGAGAACCACTTCTACTCAGATCTATGCCCCTGAAAATGCTAACAACTCACATACCGATAGAGTGAAAAAACAAAGAGAAAGACTCAAATTTGCCAGCTAACCCTGATAGGAGATGAAAGCTTTCTGGAACCTAAATGGTAGTAAACTCAGTAAGGTCCAGAGAAACTGGTGGTAATCACAACCATACCAGCCACACGGGCAAAAAAAAAAACAAAAACTCTAAAAACATAACTCACAGCATTGACCTAAGGACAGTTCTAGCCTCTAAGAAACCAGGAAAAAAAAAAAATCCAAGAAACTTGTGGTTTGTCCCTACAGAAATTCCAAATTTCATTCTGCACCTAAAACCAGATGGACCCCTCCGAGTAAGGAATGCACTTACGCATGCCTGCTAGCCAAAAGGTCAGTGAACACAAGGGTCAGTAGTCAATATTTAAACAAACTTGCATGAAATGACATTAGGATTTATGTCTTGAAAAAGCTGCAAATGCATTGGTAAGTTTTTAAATTTCAGGTGACAGCACTTTAAAATGTATTAGTGCACCTATGGAGAACAAAAGACAATTTATCTTCCTTCAATACTAACTTGGAATAAAGGTAGTACCTGAAAATCTAAAAATTCTGATCACTTGTTTTCTAGAGAAGCATTGATGACATAAGATTAAAATTACTTACATAGGTTTTGTCCTTGAATATATAGACTGAATACAGTAAATGTATATCTATAATAATAGTCTATATACAGCTAAAGTTAATGTAAAGTTTCATCAATTAGATAGTAAATGGATATCAGAACATTTATGCTGATGGTCTTATTTAAACAAGACCTAATTTAAACAAAATAATTCTCTGGACAATCAAAGGTCACCTTGAAAACAGGTTTTGGTGTAATTTTACATAACTGCTGAGAAATCTAATGATGTTAAATGAAATAAAAGCCATTACAGAGTAAGCTAAAAGGTTCATTGTATTAAATAATCAAATTAGGTTATATAACCCTGTCAAAAGTAAAGAGACATCCTTTTGCCCTCTCACGGCAAATATTAAAATTCTATAAATATGTCAAATGCTTAGTAAGTACAAAATTTTTGGAAAAGAATATTTAAAAGAACATAATCAGTATGGCTTAAGCTCACACATCTGTAACCATTTACTCAGAAACTGCGGCCCATCAGGAAGGAATCTGAGATGCCATGTGATGCTTTTCCTTTACCAGAGTATAAGATGGGCAAAGTTCAGGTCAGCAAGACCCTGCTGTTTCTCTGTATTAAGCCTGCATTTAATGACATATCACCCCCCCCCCAAAAAAAAGTCAGCACACTAGCCTCTGATTATTAAGAGTTGTTTGCTATATCCAGGAGGTCTCCTCTAATTTGCCTCAAATATTTTTTAGGAGCACATTAGCGCATAAAAGAAAACAAAAAACATTTGGGGAGGGGGCCATCAGGGTTAAGGATGTCAAGTTCAGCTAACACTTTTCACCTGCTGACACCAGTGGTTTCACTTAAACTAGAAAGTGTTTATGCTTCCCCTGTTATAGTAAAAGCTAGGTAAAAGTTCAGTCTGGTACCTCAAGAAACATATTCAAGAGAACAAAAACATTAACTTCTCTGCTTCTCAATTTAAGCCAAGCCAGGAAAAATATACAAATTGTCAGGCTATGAATATCATAGGAAGCTGAAGAAATGAGAGACAGAGAAGGAAAATGAGGTGGAGTGTAAGGGAATGTAGTTTGGACAACTCCTCATCCCCAGAGAATACAAAGCTTGTAAATGAATAGAAAGAATAAAAGAGCAGTAAAATCGCCATTCCCGTGACAAATAACTTTCATTATCAACACTAATTTGAAGGAGGATACCAATGTCCCATAAACAAGTTGTGACCAAACATGCCAGTTTCTTTCACTAGCCTTTTTTGATAAACACACATTTCATCCCTAGTCTATGCCCTACACCCCAGTGAAACTCTAGAGACTTCTGGCTTTCTGAGCCATCATTCAAACGGGACCAGGGAAGGCCAAGAGTCTAACCTAATTTCTAGATTTAGGATGTGTCCCTCTCCTGCCCTCTTAGAGCTCCCAGAGCCTCTAGAAGGGACCAGTACCCCAAGCAGTAGTCAAGAGTTACTGTGGGCAAGTTCTTCTCCTCCATACCTGTTAATAAAATTTCACTTGAAGTTAACAGGCTTATGATGGAAAACAGAGGAACAACTAGACTTCGGCAATAAAGTAGCCTATATCATACCTTCTCCATTTACTCTGGAACACTAAATATCTGCCCTACCACTAGAAGGAGCAACATCTTTTACCATGAAACCAATAAGAGTATTTAGCAATGACAGTAAGAGGTAGTTTACCAGGCCTCTGATATAAATAGAATGGAAATGGAAAAGAAAATGATAGTGGTAACAGATAAGGAAAAGAAGAAAGAAGAAAATAACATACAGAGAGTAATAAATAGCCACTACCAATTGCCTCAGCATTACCTAGAAATAAGTTCATTCATTCATTCAACAAGTATGCCTACCACACACCATATATCAAGGCTGCCTTCAAAATCTAATAGATCTTTGCCCCAAAAAGAGATGGCCTAAGAATATCCAGCTCTGGGACTTCCCTGGTGGTGCAGTGGTTGGGAATCCGCCTGCCAATGCAGGGGACATGGGTTAGAGCCCTGGTCGGGGAGGATCTCACATGCTGCAGAGCAACTAAGCCCGTGTGCCACAACTACTGAGGCTGCGCTCTAGAGCCCGCGAGCCACAACTACTGAGCCCATGCACCACAAATACTGAAGCCCCTGCATAGAGCCTGTGCTCCGCAACAAGAGAAGCTACCACAATGGGAATCCGTGCACCGCAACAAAGAGCAGCCCCTGCTCACCACAACTAGAGAAAGCCCGCGCACAGCGACGAAGACACAAAGCAGCCAAAAATAAAATAAATAAATTTATTTAAAAAAAAAAATCCAGCTCAGTGACAGTAAATATGAATCATGACTCAAATTGAAAGCAAAATACAAAGAAAGCCCAAATCAAGAAAATGAATGTGAGATATCCAAATCCTAGAAGCTAATATTTACAGCAAATTCCGAAAGAGAGTATCTTTTGTATAAGCAATAGGTCCACAGACACTCAGCTTTATTGTATCCGTTAAAAGATTCCCCCATATTGCACATCATAAAAATAACTGTCAACTTGGACTAAAATTTATCTAATAACTGAAACAAAATTTGTAAGTTACCTTTTCATATTTAATAAGGGCCAAAATGCTGAAACCAAAATGCAATTAACTTTCATACTTGTACCCACAGAACCATGTCAGGGAATGAAACCTAATTAAGTCTCAAATAAATGCCTTGAGGTCTGGTTGAGTGAAGACAACCAAAAGCCAAGAAATTGGAACTGTAAAGAGAAATACTCGAGGTTCACCAAAGAAAATGTACTTTAAACCACCATGACTCAGCATCTAATGAATTTTGCTGTTGCTGTTGAACATTTCTTAAGACTCAAGTGTCCTAAATACCCAGAATTGGCCTCTATTAGTCATAGGCAATCCTGCACACAATTCCTCAGAGGAAGGAGATTCCAAGGAACCCTCGACAGTGATAGAAATTTAAGTATGCATGGAAATAGCAGACCAAGAAAATGTAATAGCCTTTGTACCTGAAAGAATAAATGAACAATGGGAAAATGCTAAGCAAGATAAGAAAACCTTCAACTGAGTCAATATTAACTATTCTTACCTAATATTAAGAAGTCCAGATTTTAGTACAAATTCTACATTAGAAAAAAATGTTTCTTACCTGAGACAGAGTAGACACACAGTTTTCTAGAATGCAACACAGCCAAATGAAGCATTTCAGTACCTCTGAAAAACAGGGAAAGTTTTAAAAGTTTAAATACTAGTTTCAGATGTAACCCAAAAAAATGACAAAATGATTTTAAAAAGAGATTTTAACCTTAACCTATCATGAGTGAACTAAATAATTCACTAGATAACATTCAAAGCTGAAAAATAAATTGAACAACAAGCAACCAGTTTGGCAATACCAGAGGCCCAAGGACTCTGCCTCAAGGAGCTGCCTTCACATTGAAGCCAAGGGAGTCTCCCAGCAAAAGTCATATCAGAGGCGCCTTCACGAGTGCTCTCCCACAATAAGGAGATCCACATGGTACTTCCCTGGCAGTTCAGTGGTTAAGACTTCGCGTTTCCATTGCAGTGGGTGCGGGTACGATCCCTGGTTAGGGAACTAAGATCCCGCAAGCCGCACGGTGTGTGTGGAGGGGGAGACCCACGTTCTGGTCCTGGCTTGAGCAAGTCACTTACACTCTCTAAGCCTATTTCCCCTTTTGGAAAATAAGAGGTTTAAATTAAATGAAATAAAAATCATGTGAAAGCACCTTGTAAAGTATAAAGCACTACAGAATGCTAATCATCATTGGCAAAAGGCATATATCACATGGAGGTCTGAAATTATACTAAAGGTATTGAAAATATTTCAGTTTGGTCTAAATCTCAAATAGAAATAAATGGCCACTGTCACCACTACACTTCCCAGCCCCTATCAAGTGGTTTCCAGAGACAAGGCACAATCTAGAAATCCCAACTTCAAAGTCTTCAAGGGTCAAGTCAGAAGATGTAAGTGAATAAAGGGTGTAAATGGCTGTGATCAATTGGAGACTAGGGCCAGACAAAAGGAGGCAACGACTACTCAGCTCTGGGCTTGTGGCCAGATCTCCACATTTTTTTCAAGAAAAGCCAGAAAGCAGGGATTTTTTGTGAAAATTTCTCATTCCTAAATGTTGGCAATTCTTTTAAATTTAAAACTAATCTGCAAGCAGGCCTCTGATGTTCGACCTCTGATGCAGACTCTGTTCTAACTGAAAGGACTATAGTTGAAGTCTGAAGGCCTGGACTGGGGTCTTGACTCTGCACTTTGATATTTCTGTGATCATTTAATCTTTCAGAGTGTGAGTTTGTCATTTATCAAATAAGAATTATATTAGATAATACCTGCAAAACATTGTTACAGTGAATATATAAATACTCACCAACTCACTCTACTACCAGAAAATGAAAATATACACAACTATCACATAATCAAGACCGCCTTCAAAGATTTTTATATGTACCCTGTAACACTCAAAACAATCTTTCCATCATGCACAGGAAAAGAACATGATGTCATGGAAAGACAGTAAAGAATGGAGTCAGACAGACCTGGGCCTGAATGCTGACTGTGTAACCTAAAGCTCTGAGCTCTAGCCAGTTTCCTTATCTCTAAACGCAGATCACATCTTACAGATAAGATTAATGAGATAGTACTAGTCAATTAATACTAGTACAGTATCATTAATGTTCACCTCCTCCCTTCCAACAAGTGATCACATAGGTGAAAGCCACACTACTGTGTAGAATGATTGTGACAGCATTCCACTTTTTTAAAAAATGAAAAGGTAAAAATGCTTCTTAGAGGCAAGAATTCTTTTGTCTCCTTACTTTATAAATCCATCATGTTTAATATGTGCTAGGTACACAATGGGCACCTAATCATCATCAGCTTTGAGATGGAGTAGATATTTATCAGCCATGTCAATCATAACATCCTGATCCAGCCTGTCACAGGGCATAAAAGTCCCATCTCATGTCCTGGCCTATAGCATCCATGAAGCAGCTTCCCAACAGAATGAATCGTGTTACCAGAAGAGGGTTAATGCTCGGGAGCAGTCTTTCAGGTTTTTCTAGTAGGAGTCAGGGCCCTGAACAAGTGGAACCTGGAGCCAATAAATCACGATGTGCAACTGGAGTGAGCCAAAATCCAGAGCTCAGGGCACTCCCACACTTAAGACAGCAAAAGGGCTCTCAAAAAGAAAAGGTACAGGAAAACAAGGCCACCTCTGTCTACATAACACTTCACAATAGATACTTTTATAAATGATTAAGAAATACGGGCTTAATTTTAAGAAAATGCATGTATGAAAATAAGATAAAATCAGCAATATCATCAGTAAATAAAAAGCAGATATATTACACAAAATGCAAAATAATAAACGGTGTTCTAAAATAAATAAGGTTTAAAAATAAAGTACTTTGAACCAAAGACTTACTTTGTGGGGTGAGCTGGCTTCCTTTAAGAAACTAAGGACCTCTCTACCCCAAATAAGTAATTCGTTTCAAAGCTTCAAAGTTATGCACCAAATCACATAACTGCTATGATGTCTAATTTTTTTAAACAAATAATTAGTTTGTTTAAAACTGGACAATTAAAAAAAAAAAAAAACTGGACAATTAGTGCTTTAAGTGGTGAATACTTTCTATTTCTTTGTCTGGTTATTTTTCAAAAGCTTATCTCTTTTCCTTTAAGCTTCTGACACATCAGGCATCTTAGGTCTGTTACTATAAAAAAGTCCTAAATTATTCTATCTTAAATGTACAGGTTTCCAAATTTTAAAATGTTCAGTACATGAGGACCACCTAGGTGACAATATACAGGAAATATATTTAATTCATAGATAGTTTTTTTTTTTTTGAAGCATCCACAAAAGTGACATAGTAAGGGATTGACATACTCCAAGTATTAAGATAAAACACCAGAATTGGTGGGCTGTACTTACGAAACAAACTTTCCTACTTCCACTTGCAGTATTGGATCTCGTAGATGTACTTCTAGAAGCAAATCTTCAGCTTGAGCTCCATCTCCTGTTTTTACAGGATGAGGATTAAAGATCCTTAGGTATCCCATAAAGCTACCCACAATTACTTTATCTGTAAAGAGATTTTTTTAAAGATATAGAAAGAAACAAACATTAGCAACAAAAATTTTTTGGAAATAAAATTTCCAGTGTCTAAAAGAGAAATCTAAAAATTAAAAGAATCCAGTTTTGCTTCATATGCAAAAACCAATCTGCCAATAGAATATGTAATTAAAGTGAACTTATCTTAATAACACATAGCTTTTCAAAAATAGCTTTACATCACCAATATTCAAATGTACTAACATATTACATTTTTCTTAAGCCTTGATTTGGGGTCGTAGCCATAATTTAACACAGTCAAAGCAAGCCCTTTTAAGAAAGGACCAGTATCAGGTTGTAAGCTGATTTCGTCATAGAGTGTCAACTCTACACCTGGTTTTGGCTGTTGAAAACACCGTATTAACTCAGTGTAAAAACACTGAGGCCTCATTAGACAGAGTGCTCTGATTTACAATTTCTAGTCTTGGGTACAAAAGGAGGAAATAGTAGGATAGGTATTATGGGTTGAATTGTGTCCCCCAAAAAGATATGTTGAAGTCCTAACCCCCAGTACCTGTGACTTTATTTGGAAATAGGGTCTTTGTAGATGTAATCAAGTTACGATGAGGTCACACTCAATTAGGTAAGTGATAGGACTGAATTAGTATCCTTATAAGAAGAGAAAACAGAGACAGGGGTGGGGAGAGGAGAATGCCACGTTAAGACATAGAGACAAGCAAGGAGAAGATGATCATGTGACAATGGAGGCAGAGATTGGAGTGATACATCTACAAGCCAAAGAATGCCTGGTACTATCAGAAACTGAAAGAGGCAAAGAAGGATCCTAGAGGCTTCAGAGGTAGCATAGTCCTGCCAACACCTTGATTTTGGACTTCTAGTCTCCAGAACTGTGACAGAATAAATTTGTTGTTTTATGCCAGCCAATTTGTGGTACTTTGTTATGGCAATCCTAGGAAACTAATACTTTGGGTTGTTTGAAATCCCTGGATTAGTAGAATACATTGACTTTTTTTCTATCAGCTTAAAAGAAGGAGTTCTACACACTTATTTATTGAGAGTTTATTAGGTGCCAGGCAATGGTCTAAGTAGCTTATATATACTAACTGATTAAATCCTCATAATAACCCTATGAGAGAGGTACTATCCTAGGAATTTCAATCCTGAATAGAGACACACATGTCATTAAGAATCTGGTGATACTATTCAAAATAGCCAAGACATGGAAATAACCTAAATGTTCATCAACAGATGAATGGATAAAGAAGATGTGGTACATATATACAATGGACTACTATTTAGCCATAAAAAAGAATGGATTAATGCCATCTGCAGCAACATGGATGGACCTAGAGATTATCATACTAAGTGAAGACAAATACCATATGATATCACTGATATGTAGAATATAAAATAGGACACAAATGTACTTATTTACAAAACAAACAGACTTACGGTTGCCAAGGGGGAGGAGGAATGGGGGAGAGTTGAATTGGGAGTTTAGGACTAGCAGATGCAAACTATTATATATAGAATGGATAAACAACAAGGTCCTACTCTATAGTACAGGGAACAGTATTCAATACCCTGTGATAAACCATAATGGAAAAGAATATGAAAAAGAATGTGTATATATATATATATATATATATATATATACACACACACACACACACACATATATATACATATATATATAGCTGAATCACTTTGCTGTACAGCAGAAATTAACACAACATTGTAAATCAACTATACTTCAATTAAAAAAAAAATGAATCTGGTGCTGGGTGATCTGATGGCAGCCTCAGAGGTCTACAAGGTCTCTGGAAACATACTGGTTCCTGTCTCTGACTAAGGCTTGGCCAAATGAACTCTTCCTGCATTCAGGAGAGCTATGTCACTCTCATTCCAATCTCTCTTTTATTTGCATTTATCATAATTGTTTCCTGTCACTTTGTGGCAAAAAAATAAAATAAGATGTTAATTGATATACAGATTAGCATCAGTGAATAAACTACAGACACCAGTTCCTGCAGGGATATTTGGAAATTGGTTGTTGAGCTAAGTTGGGGCACAAAGCATTAAGACTCCTGTTCATATTCTAAGTGGGGTTAAATAGCATTGTACACAGTGACAGAACAGTTAATCAAGTTAACACCTCCAAGCATCTGGAACACTGTGCCCATTACAGGTGACACTCTAGTGAACTGAACAGCTGCTGCCAAATGAACAGGAAGGAGGAATACCAAACCATACATAAGATAGCTTTTTCTAAGGGCACTGGATAATTTAAAGTAAGAGAATGATAGGTTTAAATCTCAAAATTCTCATCTCAAGGTAAAGAATAAAACTCAGGGTCTTTGGGAGTCTGCAGAATTTCTTACCTCTTTTAGCAGGGGGCTTAACCCCTAAGAATCTAGTTCAGGGATTAACTCTATAGGTTTTAAATTGCAGTAACAAATGAGTTCACAGTCTCTCCAGGTTTCTTGCATAAAAGTAAAGACATTGATCACAAAGAATGGGACTCAACTTCAACAAAGCCCTATCCTCAGGGGTAAGAGGAAACCAGGATGGCCAAGTCCAAGTGGTGACAATTTAACCCCTAGAATTAAAATGTGTATGTATGATTATTAAAATAGACAGCAGGACTATTATAGTACCCAGATCTCAGGTAACAGTCTAACTATCACAGATTACAAGCTATAATTAATTAATATGGGATCCCCAGGAATGGAACAAACAGGCAACTCATTAAGGCCCTTTTTCCCAGTGATTGATTTCTTTTTATTATTGAGTAGTATTTAATTGTAACAATGTACTATAGTGTGTTTATCAAATTAAGGCCTTTTCTGAAGTCTATAACCAAAAGTAGTCCAGGTCTATGGAAAAGAGGACTAACTCAAGCCACCATATTAGACAGTCATGGCATAGCACTGATCCCCATACTTAAGTCAATTTATAGACTCAGAGTCACTTGAACAAAGACAAGGTTATGTATAGACTGCTGTAACACCACACATGCCTAATGTGAAGTTTCCTCAGATTCTTCCCTATTGGACCAGTAGTCATTTATCCAAGTGTACTGAGGAAAGGTATATACCCAACCTTTATGAGAACACTTGAATATTGGCTCTAAATTACTGCTAATTCTGGAAGCCCAGGAAGATACTGTTGTTGCCAATTATGGAGATCCCATGATAAATGAACTTCCTAATTTAGTTCACCCAGTGGGAAAGCAAAGCCAACCTATGATTTCTCACCCAGCATCTGAGAGCTTAAAGGAAATGTATTTCCATAGAAAACGGTAGAGTATCCACTTGGTTCTCTAACATGCAGAGCGAGGGATATTATATCGAAAGGACTATATGGAAGCCAGTGGAACTCCATCTCTCCAACAGGGAGAAAATCAAAATCAATACCACTCCTAAGCCTGATTTGGGGTGGTTTCCAAAATTTAATTCCAAAACACTTAACTCTGTAATATGTGATAATTCCTATCAAAGCCCTGTTTAATAACCAGATTTGCTGATATCAAAGTCTAATTAGTGGGTCTTACAGAGTTAGAGTTGATCAGTATAACTTAAATGGTAACTCTAAATTCTTCTGTTATTCCACAAATTATTTTTTCTTGGAGCCAACTAATACATCCCATCTGCTTGAGTACAGTTCTAAGTCTTAGTAATGCATTTTCTCCTTTCCAATACACAGAGACCAACAGAAATGATTTGCTTTCACCTGACAGAAGCAGGAGTATATCTTTACATGTACGACCACAATCCAATCTGCAGGAACCAGGACTACCTCACCATCTCGTAAAGGCTGAATGGGGCTGAAAGAAATATGAGTGAAACCCAGGGATCCCCATGGGCCCTTCCTGTACTGTCTGTATCAGTAGTAAATGGAATTACTATAACCCTCTTTAGGCAAGCGTCAGTGTTCTAGATCCCCCAGGAATGAAGAGGCCTAGAACACAGCCGGGTGACCAGTTGCAAAACAAAAGGATGTAGCTCCCAACATGACTTCTTCAAGTTGCCATACAGTTTTTCCTGCTCCTTCATCTTAACTTTTAAGTTTTTCCTTCTCTTCTTCTTTTCCTCAACTATTATATATTAGGTTGTGAACACGGATTGTATGTACCAATTATTCTAGAGGAAGCAGAATATTGGAACATGATCATGACCAAATGACAAACGAAAGGTATAACACCCAGGGATCCTAGATTTGAAGAGCCAGAGCTCCCTGAAAGAGCCTCTGAAGCAGCAGGTGCACGCAGTTATCTCCCGTGGCAGATGGGTAAGAGTATGTGTATGTGCAGTTGTACAAGGGACAGTTGCCCCATGTAAGGTATAAATGCTGAGAAGCTAAAAGATAAATATAAGAACTATTTTTTAGTCTGCCTTATATAATGTGTTTTTAACTCTGATTCTTGTAATAAACACTCCCTCCAGGTTATATGTTAGCATGTAATCTAAGCTGAACCATTCAGATTCTCTCAAGATTAACGAGGAATCCTTCTTCTATGAATCAAGTCAGCTTCACCTAAAGCAATTTCAAGATGCCTAATACTATCCTTTCACTCTCTGATCACCTCAGAGAAAGTAGGGATCAACTGGCATTATTGTCTCAACTTCCCAAACTGACCTGCAAACTTCTCTTCATCTATGTCCATTCTTACCTTCTTGCCTTCTATCACAGTGAAAAAAATTCTCAAACCTGTTTAAAGTTAACCCTTCCATCTGCGTACTTGATCCCACCTCCAACTGTCTTCTCTGGATCCCTGCTTTATCAATTATATCCTCTATGCTACACACTGAATTTTTCCCATTTCTCTTTATCCTACATTGTCCCCAGTCATCATTCTCCCTTCTTCCCTTCACAGCTGTTTCTTTAAAGGGCCATAAACACTCAGGCTTCCCCACTTCTAACTCTTTCACTCTCTGCAAATCTAGATTTTGTTACCATTATGCCCATTCATCCACCCTCACCAAGGATACTAACAAACCACTTGCCGCAAAACAATATGGAAATTTAAAAATCAGTCTTCACGTCACTAAATCTTGCCTCCCAGGTATCAGCCCAACTGGTTCTCCTGCCTCTCTGCCTGCCCTTCTCAGAATCTATTACTGACTACCTGTCCCAAAGCTTCTCCCTTAATGCTCATATTCTCCAGGTTATGGTCCTAAAGTTCCTTCCCTCTTGTTCCATCTTCTCTCTCAGTGCATTTGCACCCATTCCCAGGGCTTCAAATACAACCAGCGTACTGCTCACTCCCAAATCTCTACCTCGATTCTGCCTACCAGACACTTCTGTTTCAAACAGAGCATTTCCGAAACTGCTCTCACTAAACTTCCACTCCATAAGATCAACAGTAATAATTCTTAAACTTTAGTGTGCCACCATTCAACTTTGGAGCTTGTCAAAATGCAGATACCTAAGCCCCCGTCCAATCCATCTACCCCCCCAGAGAATATGATCTTAGAAGATCTTGTACATCTGGGATAGAAAATCTTCATATATAATAATCACCCCAGAATATTATGATGTAGGTGGTCCAGGCTTTGAGAAATAATGATCAGTGGTTTTTTTCTATGTGGAACACACATACACACAGAATGATTTTTGTATAGCATGCTTGGGAAAACAGAGGAAGCTGTTCACAGCTGGATGTAAATAGGGGGGATGAAACATCTCAGCATATTGGTAACCCACTGGTGGCACCCCAGTGAGGAGCTCAATAGAAATGATGAGTGAACACTATGTTATTCAGATAATCATTAAGTATAGTTTCCAACCAAGTTAAGCTTTAAATAGTTTGGGCAGAGGTGGGTTTGAAATTGTTTCTCTCTGGCAGGTATTTTTGTGGTATGACTCTTCTATGCTACCAAATTATAGAGGAATCATAAATTTTAACAAACAGTTGGGCAGGAGGCAGGGTTGCTAATCTTTGAAGAACAGCTCAGGACACCTTATGAATAGAAGACCTTTGCCTCTCCTATCAGTAGGAGGGCAGGGCCCAGATTTTCCTTAGAAACAATTTAGTAGGTGCTCAGAACAGTTTAGTGCCTCCCACTCTTCTTTGCCAATATAATTTTCTCCTTTCACTTTATCCCCCAAATTCTACTGTTTTCATTATAGGCAAGAGAAATAGAATAAAGAAAAATGTAAGGGGACAATGTTTATATACAATGAACAAAAGAAAAATTATTATAATAAGTTTTCTTTTTAAGAGGCCAGTGACTATCTGAATTACAAAAAAAAAAAGCTCATGACTATAAATCACTCAAACCAAATATAAATTTCAAGTAGCAATAATATAGAACTAAAATGTTTTAAAGACCACTTATATGAAGATGCAAAGAGGAGCAAATAATATAAGAATAAAATAGAATATTGTTTCTAATTTCAAAATATAAAAATGAAATCAATGATTTAACAATTGTTTTCTACAAACAAATAGAGCTAACATAATTTCTCCATTCTGGTAAATGGCTTTCAGATTCTATTTTAAAAGAATATAATTTTTCTTGCAGCTTCTACAAAAGAAAAATTTTCAAAATTCAAAATATTTTACCAGCTCTACCCTACGAAACCTGATTTTGTAACAAATAAAAACAAATTAAATGATGCTTTATAATATTTTTCTGAGTTCCAGTAAATAATATGACAGAATCAACACAAACCAGAAAAACACAAACAACAAAACATAAGTAATAACTACATTTATCAGCCTGCTACTTAAATATTACTTATAAGGAAAACTACCTTAAAATCTAGGGCATAGTCATGACAGTTCACCTAAGTTCTATAAAGTACACATTAAAAAAAAGAAGTCATTTTTATTCCATCCCTATAAAATGCTTTGCTCCAAGATGCTTGGTCATAAGTTGTTTACCTTGTCCATTTCCAGTATTGTCAACATCAGCCAAACACAAACAGCCTTGATCAAATTCTTCTTTTTCTCCCAGAACAGTAGACCACCAATCACGGGCTTTAAATAAAGACATTTTCGCTCACTCTAAAAAAGAAAGCATTTATTTATAATAAAAATCCACTTCACAAAAAAAGTCCACTTCACACCATGATTTATGAATTAATTAACTCTTTTTTGTTGTTGTTGTTCTGAATTAATTAACTCTTAAGGCATACATAGCAAACTAAAGTTAGACAACTTTGAGAAAAAACATTGTATTCAACTCTAATTTTTTGTATTTTGTGGACATATGTGAAACCACAAATCCAAGTGAGTGGAAACATTAATCAGATATTTTGCAATGCCATCAAAAAGTCAAGCTGAGAAATTATACATTTATGTTGGGTCAATTCTCTATTCTGGGACATTTAGTAGACAACTGTACAAAGTAACAAACATATTCTTCGGAGGATCAAGATTCAAATTCTACCAGAACTAGTTAGCACATAATTCCTAGGCATAACACCTAATTTCCCTTCAGTTTGGTCATTAAAAAGACTGCAGCATCTGCTTTCACAGTGAGTTGCTGAGAAGAGCAAATGAGATCAAATGCATCAAATGGCTAACACTGGAAGGGGTACATTACAGGTACTCAAAAAGCATTCACTCCATTTCCCCTTTCTAATTGTAGAAAGGAAGATGGAAGAGGGAAATTCACACCAAAAACAACCAGGAAAAGTGGGTTGTAAGTCTATTTATACCACTAATTACCTGTGTGTCCTCAGGCAACCCACACAACCTCTCTGTGCTTTGATTCCTCATCTAAAATGAGGATATACCAGCCATACCACTGAGTTACGAATGTGGTGGATGTGAAAGCCCACTGGACTTTTGAATTACAACACAAACATCACATACCCTGGGATTCTATGAAAATTCATTTATCTAACATAAATGAAGATTTCCTTCAAGCTACACTGATTTAAATGTTAGGATACGCAGTCAATGCTCTTTATTCAAAAAAACTCTGTTCTATAAGGTTGCAGCAAACATTGAATTAGCA
The DNA here is from genome assembly GCF_965194825.1 of Balaenoptera physalus. Classification (NCBI taxonomy): domain Eukaryota; kingdom Metazoa; phylum Chordata; class Mammalia; order Artiodactyla; family Balaenopteridae; genus Balaenoptera; species Balaenoptera physalus. The sequence continues at coordinate 79,713,730 of NC_138887.1, read as the reverse complement.
AATACTGAACCATTGCTCCTAGAGGAAATACAGGGTTAGGGGTCGTGCAAGCCTCTATTTACAACATTTTCATCAACCAATCAATACATAACTTTGTTTTTTGTTTGCTTCTGTTTAAAGATACTTTATTTAATATATTGCTGGTTCATTAACATTGAACTCAGTGGCCAACACTATAACTCATACTTGAAGGAAGCTTATCTACTACATGTATTTTCTCCATAGGGTACGTCACAGCCTTCTTGCACTTAGGAACATTAGGCAGCACTTCAGCATGACTTTGGGGGACAATTTTAAACAGCAATATCACACACACACACACACACACACACACACACACACACACACAAACCCAAACCACAGAGATGTCGAAAACATGGCACTAAATAGACTACGAAAAGGATCCTTGTTTATAGTATGAGAGCTGAAACAAGAAGGCAAGAAGGCAGAGAGTCGCTGTGTGTGACATCAGCTGGGAACACGCATATCAAGTGACTCAAATTGTTTGCAACTCTGCACACAACCATGAATGACCCCAAAAGCAACGTGCTATTTATTTATTTATTTGTTTTTTACTTAAGCATAGTTGATGTACAATATTATATGCCACAGGTGTACAATACAGTGATTCACAATTTTAAAGGTTATACTCCATTTATAGTTATTATAAAATATTGCTATATTCCCTGTGCTGTAAATATATCCTTGTAGCTTATTTTATACATAATAGTTTGTGCTTTTGAATCCCCTACCCCTATATTGCCCCTCTGCCTTCTATATTGCCCCTCTGCCTTCTATATTGCCCCTCTGCCTTCTGGTATCCACCAGTTTGTTCTCTATATCTGTAAGTCTGCTTCATTTTTGTTGTATTCACTAGTTTGTTGTATTTTTCAGATTCCACATATAAGTGATATCATACAGTATTTGTCTTTCTCTGTCTAACTTATTTCATCTAGCATAATATCATCCAAGTCCATCCATGTTGCTGCAAATGGCAAAATTTCATTCTTTTTTATGGCTGAGTAGTATTCTACTGTATATATATACCGCATCTTCTTTATCTATTCATCTGTTGATGGATATTTAGGTTGCTTCCATATCTTGGCAATTGTAAATAATGCTGCTATGAACTTTGGGGTGCATGTATTTTTTTGAATTAGCTACAACTCAGCAATTTTTTAAAATGAAGCAACAACAACTTGGGTGGATCACAAGGGCATTATGCTGAGTTAAAGAAACAGGTTACCAATCCCAAAAGGTTACATTTTTTTTCCTTACTTCATTATTTTTTATTGAAGTACAGTTGAGCTCCAATATATATGAGTTTCAGGTGTATTTTTTATTGAAATACAGTTGAGCTCCAATATATATGAGTTTCAGGTGTACAGCATAGTGATTAAGTATTTTAACTCCATTATGTTAACTCCATTAAAAGTTATTACAAGATAATGACTATAATTCCCTGTGCTATACAACTTATCCCTGTTGCTTATCTAGGTTTTTTTAAAATTTTCACTGGAGTATAGTTGATTTACAAAAAGGTTGCATTTTAAATAATTCCATTTCTATAACATTTTCAAAATTACAAAATTAAACTGATGGAGAACAGATCAGTAGTTACCACGGTTAAGAGAGGCTGTGACTTTAAAGGAATTTCTTTGAGGTAATGAAAAAGTTCTGTAACCTGACTTTGGTGGTGGTTTCACGGGATAAATTTTATTTCTTAGAACTATATTTCTCCCCCCAAAATAGCGTATGTAATATAAAACCTGGGAGATCAAAATAAGATCTATAGTTTAGTTATAGTATTGTACTAATGTCAATTTAATGGTTTTGATAATTGTACTTTATCATTGGGAAACCACTACTTGTGCAACTTCTATGTGAACATAAATCATGTCAAAGTGACAAGTTTAAAGAAACAAACAACAGGGGGAAAAAAGAAAGAAAACTCCATCTAAGGCCCTCTCTTTACGCTAAAAAGGAAAGTAGTCAGGTAAAGGCAAGGTGTTGATGAAAGTGAAGGAAAAATACATAGCAGGTAAATAAACTTATCATGAGTTTTAACATGTGGGAGAGTTTCTGAAAAACATCTGCATCAGCTGTTACTAATAATGGCACTATGTAACCATACAAATTGCCAGATGACTTCAAAACTTCAAATCTCACAGCAAGTATTCAAAAATGTAATAAACACTCCTATTATACTTTTACTGGATTTTTTTAATTTGAGAGGGAAGTAACAGTACTTAATAAATACCATATATTCTCATTGTGTACTCGAGATACATTGGAAAATTATAATACGCCATACCATTGGACTGCCGCAATGAAGACACGTCATTCTCTTGCAGCACAGGGCGGAATGCTACCCAAATTCAATACCATTCAATGATTCACTAGGAGGACTCACAGCACTACAGTCATCATATAGTCATCATCATGGCTATGATTAGTCAAAAGGATAAAAAGCATAATCAGGAAAGGAAAAAAGTGCATGTATCTGTAGTTTGAATATAAACACACATGACTGCATCAGATGAAAATAGCTATTATGTGAAAATGGCCTTAAAAACCTTTGTTACTGAACAAATTTTTTCAGCTTGCTAGAATAATGGGGGGAAAAAAACTCCAATATGAAAAACTAACTCTCCAACAAGGTGTGTAAATGGAACTGTTCTACACCAAGCACTAATTTCTCATGGACTTCTATCATAAAATTTAGTACCTATTCCTAGTAACAAAATACCTCTGGCAACATTTATTTCCTTCCTGTTTCTCCTGCTCTATCAATTTCTGCTTAGTCACCTACCACTTCATTAGCTTCTGAAAGCCCTCCTTTCCTAGATTGTTTAGCTCCTTGCTACCCAAAGTGTAGTCCCTGGACCAGCAGGTCAGCATCACCCAAGAGCTTGTGAGAAATGCAGAATCTCAACCCCACCCCAAACAAGATCCCCAAGTGATTCACACGCACCTTAAAATTTGAAAAGCACTAGTTGCACGGATAACTGATAGTCTAAGTGGATGTTTTCTTATAGCAATGCTCTACTTCTCTTCCTTTTTCCTGTGACCTCTGTCACCAGTTAGTTACCTTTCCAAAGTTTGAAAAAAAGACTCACTTTTAAAATCAAGAGCTTCAACAGCTAGAAGGTACCCATCAATCAGCTGGTCTTCTCATCCTGTAGATTATAATGACTTCCCTAAATCACACAGCTAATGGCAGAAACTTGCTTCTGCATACCCTGTCCCTACTCTAGACCCTTGTATTATTAGGCTGTCACTGCCTGCAATTTAATATCCAAAACACTGAAAAAGCATGGGTCAGTAGAGGGATTTTTTTTTTTGTTTCTCTTTGTTTTAATTTTTAAAAGGTTGGGGGGGAGGGTGCTAATTTCAAACCTAGGTCCAACAAATGGTTCTTCCTCACAAGACCACAGCTGCTTCATTTCAGATCAACTTACTTTCATACCAGGGCAAAACATAAGTTAATACATAGCAGAACTGCATAAATTCCATTATGCCAAAATTCTGCATACTGGTTCTCCCATGACCCAGGTGTTAACATTTACCATGGTGGACAATAAATTATTGAATAAGGTCTTACATCTTTGAAAAATTAGTGAACGATAGGAAAACCAACAATTTGGGCTGATGGTCAGTAGCATGTTTCCCAGTGCCTCTCTCTCCAATTTCAAAGGCAGAAGCAGAGGAAGGCGCACTGCCCACTCCCAAGAAATTAAGAAACCACAAACCCTCATTTGTGCAATTTGTACATCATTAATTTCCTTTTCTAAAAATTGGTGTATTTTTAAATGACAGCGTAAGCTGCAAGGCAAAAGGTTTCAAAGGGGAGTTCTTTTCCACTTTGGCTTCAAAGACGTATTTGATAGCAAGTCTGAACAACTTAAGGTTGCTGGATATCCCTGTTTATCCAAAAAAAAAAAAAAAAAAGCTTAATCCTTTGGCTCAATCCTTTGGCTTGAACAAATAAAACACACCTACAAAAAATTTCTCTTTGCACACAGCAGTTGTGTTCCTAATAAGCGTATATATAATCACTTTTATACTTGCTCTTAAATATAAGTCTTACAGACACTGGAGCACCTTGATATCTAATGGAACTCTGATGAAATCTTTTGATAATATAGGTATTTCTCCCATAACCATATGCTAAGCAATTTAAGGTTTCAGAGAATTCCACTTTTCAGTGTGACATGTGAGAAGCTCCACTGGCCCACTTCCCAGTGAAACTGAAAATTATTTTTTAAAAATAATAATTTATTTTTTTTAAAAAAACAACCATTTCAAGTCTCTGGAAATTGTCCTAAGAGCATACAACAAATAAAGAAACATTAAAAATCTAAAATTCAGTAGGAACAGTAAGAGTCTGTACTATTTAAACTAAGACTCACTCCTCTCCATACTCCTAGCTCAGCAAGATGGAAACTGCACTCCAGAGTGGTACATCCAAGAACCCTCTCCCCACAGCTCCCAATCAGAGAACTATTTTCCCAGGAAGGGCAGGACATCAGCATTATTTGTCCTGCTCCCAGCTATCTGTTGCTGACTACAGAAGAAACTGAAAATCTAAATAAACCTATAACAAGTAAAGAGATTGAATTAGTAATCAAAAAACTATCCACACACACAAAAAAAGACTAGGCTCAAAAAAAAAGAAAAAAAGAAAAGACTAGGCTCAGATGGTAAATTCTACCAAATATTTTTTTTTAATTAACATCAATTCTTCACTAACCTCTCCAAAAAATAAAAGAGGAGGGATCACTTCCCAACTCATCCTATGAAGCTAGTGTACATTGATACCAAAATTAGACAAATACAAGAAAAAAAAACTACAGACCAATATCTCTTGCAAATATGTATGTAAAAATCCTCAACACAACACTAGCAAAGTGAATCAAGCAATATATTAAAGGAATTATACACCATGGCCAAGTGCAATTTACCCCAGGAATACAATGTTAGTTTAACACCCAGAATTTATTAAGGAAATATACCAAAGCAATAAAATAAAAATCAAAAACCACCTAATCATGTCAACAGAGTCAGAAAAAGCATCTGACAAAATCCAAAACTCTTCCATTGTAAAAACACTTGATGGAAGAAATGTTCACATATTGAGGTATGGGGAAGTCATTCTGGCTTATATATGATTTAACGTAAACTTTATGCTAACTAGAACAGCTTGTCTCACAGCCTGTCAAACATGCATTGTACATCTGCTCAAACATGCATTGTACACCTGCTTTAACCATTAAAGAAAAGAGTGCATTTAAAAATCAAAACGTAGGGACTTCCCTGGTGGCGCAGTGGTTGAGAATCCACCTGCCAATGCAGAGGACACGGGTTCGATCCCTGGGCCGGGAAGATCCCACATGCCGCGTAACAACTAAGCCTCTGCGCCACAACTACTGAGCCTGCGCTCTCTAGAGCCCACGTGCCACAACTGCTGAAGCCCATGCGCCTAGAGCCTGTCCTCCACAACAAGAGAAGCCACCACAATGAGAAACCCGCGCACTGAAACGAAGAGCAGCCCGCACTCACCACAACTACAGAAAGCCTGTGTGCACCAACGAAGACCCAACGCAGCCAAAAATAAATAAATAAATTTATTATTTTTTTTAAAATGGCATGTTTAGTAAAAAAAAAAGTGAGATGCTAAAAAAAACAACAAAAAACAAACAAACAGAAAAACTCCAGGAAACTGGAGTCGATTGCAGGAATTGATTGGGGAAGGAAGATGCTAATAATATCACCTCAGCTCATCGAAACTGCTGTGGTCTGCAAGGTAAAGGGAGAAGGAGAAGCAATAATCCTATTGCAAGAAGGAATTAGGGGGTATTAGTACATGCATCCTACTTCAGTCATAGGATGGGAACTGCTTTGACCATTTGCTCACAAGACCTGTTGAAGTGTCACAGGAGGAAAATGCTTGTGCACCACGTGACATTCCTGAATGGAATCTCTAAAAATTCTTATCACCCTTTCTCAAAAATGTTCACAGGATCACACACACACATTGTTCTGGCAGTTTCGTTTTGTTTTGTTTTGAATGCAAGCATCCTTCATAAGAAACCTATCACCCTATATCCCCCAAACCATTATACGGCATCAGATAATCAATCTGACTAAAAAATAAAACACAGAAAGGGCATTCATGCACCCGCTGTTTAATTCTAGACATACTTTCTTACCTGATGCCGAGTCAGGTGGGTCCTGCCCCACCTTTCTTCGAACTCTCCTTCCACCGATTTCTCTTTAAGAACGTCTGCCAGGATTGCAGGGCTGGAACGACGAGCAAGAACGGACGGTGCAGGAAAAAGCAACCCTTACTTCTCCCTCTCGTTCTCCTGATCCAACTTGTTTCACGTCCCAGGCAAAGACAGCGCCTCACCAGTTGGCACCACCAGCTCCACAGAGCTTGAGCGATCCCACCAAGTAGCTCTCCTGCATCCCCTCTCTGTCACGCTCAGAGACAAGCAGGAAAAACGGCATCAATCCCGTGGCAGATATCAGGCAGGAAGGAACAGCGGTAAGACCTGCTGCTCACAAAGAGGAGGAAATAATGAAGGAGGCAGTGAGTGGGATGTAGCAGAAAAAGGACAGCAGCGGCGGAAGGGACACCTACTCAAGCCTAACTCCAAGCCATCTCCGCCCTGTTGTCATAGCACTTTACAACGAACGCTACTGCGCAAGTCGGATAGCTGAGCCCCGATGCCTTCTGGGGGTTGTAGTCCTGAGTGTCAGGAGAGAGGAAGGCGGAGGATTTTTTTCTGAGTGATGTTTGGAATCAGATTTCTACTGGGCGGAGCTAGAATGAACTACTGCCCGGTCCTCATTAGCAGAGAGAGAGAGAGAGAATTAATTCGACTCCCCTCTTCTGTCCTTGGACAGTTCCTTAGACGCGGGCTCTGAGGAAGACCCGCCTCCCGACCCCAGCGGGGACGCAAGCCACGCCCCTCCCACGCCTTTCTCCGTTCCCGCCGCTCGTGGGTGCGGCTTTCCTCGGAGGCGGGGCGCGGGCGGGGCGCGGGCGGCGCGGGGCGGGGCGTCTGTGTTGGTCTCTGGGGCGGAGCATCCGAGGCCCGAGCCACCCAGCGACCTCTTCTCCTGACCGGGAGGCGCAGGAGGCCCCGTCCATGGACCAAGCGGCCATGGCGAGGGTGAGCGCGGTAGCAAGCGCTAGCGTGTGCGCCCTGGTGGCTGGGGTGCTGCTGGCCCAGTACATTGTTACCTTGAAGAGCAAGGAATATGTACTGTGCGTGGGACACCCGGAACGTGCTGTTCTATAACAACAGCGCTAGAGAAACAGTACCTGATTGCTTTCCCTTGGTTTTCTTCTTGATTCTGTAGACCAACTTCTTTCTGCAACACAATTACATTTTCTTTGTTTGTAAATCACAGCTTCCAAAGACTATATCCTCCTTCTTAACTGGATTTGGATGTCTTATAAGATACCATACAGGTCATTTATTGGCCCAGGTAACTTCCATCGTTATCGAGCGCAAGTTTGTGTGCCCGACACACAGTGAGGCCAAACAAACCCAAATGTTGGAGCTTGGAGCAGAGAAAGGTTTATTGCAGGGCCATGCCAGGAGAACTGGTTGCTCATGCTCAAAAAGAAAGAAAAAAAAAACAAAACCCTGAACTCTCCGAAGGGTTTCACCAAAGCATTTTTAAAGGCAAGGTGAGGGAGGAGCTTCCCAGGGTATGTGATCAGCTACTGCACAACTCTGATTGGTTGATGTTGAGGTAACTGGGTGGTTAATTTAACATTATCAATCCTTAGGTGCCAGAAGGTCTGGGGGCTGGGGCTCATGATCATCAAGTAGTTAATTTCTTCCACTTGTGGTGGTTTTTACCAAATGAAAAACTCAGGAAATATGCATGAGATACTATTATCTGGGTACTTCAAACAGGAGCTATAGCAGAGTATATGGGGGAGGGGTCTATCCCGGAAGGCCCCCATAGGGTCCTGATCTGTTACACATGAATGGCTGAATCATACATTCATGCAACAATTTTAATTGGCTTCATTCTTAGAGGAAGAGGTCATTTCCAAGTTCCAGAACATGTATCAGCATAATTTCACATGTCTGTGCATAGCTTCTGTGTGTTTGTGTTTTCTTGAATAAATTTGAAGGAGCTCTTCACTTTGGGGTATTAACAACTGAATATTTTGGCAAGCATTTCCCTTATGCACTTATTTTTAATTCCTCTGCAGCTTCTTCCATTATTTCAAGGCTGAAAAAATTATATATCAGATACAGTTTCAAAGCACAACCTAGTTAAGCACCTTACACTTTTGCATCCTGGCTCCATGACCTACGAGGTCTGTTTCCTTGGGCATGTCAGTTAACTCTCTGGGCCTCCTTATCTGTAAAATAAGGATAATACACATGGGTATTACGTACAGCACTTATTACGATTTTAAAAATTAAATCAGGGCTTCCCTGCTGGTGCAGTGGTTGAGAATCTGCCGGCCAGTGGAGGGGACACGGGTTCGAGCCCTGGTCTAGGAAGATCCCACATGCCGCGGAGCAACTAGACCCGTGAGCCACAACTTACTGAGCCTGCGTGTCTGGAGCCTGTGCTCCGCAACAAGAGAGGCCGCGACAGTGAGAGGCCCGCGCACCGCGATGAAGAGTGGCCCTGCTCGCCGCAACTAGAGAAAGCCTTCGCACAGAAACGAAGACCCAACACAGACAAAAATTAAAGTAAATTAATTAATTAATTTTAAAAAAAATTAAACCAACTCCTATTAAGGGCTTAGCTCAATGACCACATAAAAAGTGCACAGTGTATATTAGCTTTTCGTTTCCATAACCCAAACCTTATCTGAATACAGTATACTACACTGACTATACATCGCATGGATCACATGTTCTGGAAAATTGGAGAATTTCTATGGAAGCCTTGCTTTCTTCCAAAACCGGATGAATCCTACTAACATGTAACGAGCAGCTCCTGTGTGCCTAGCCACTGCGGGAATACGAAAATAACTTGCACAGGTTTCCCGGCCTCCAGGGACGAAGATCTCGAGGGGAGGCGCCCGACCCGGAGAGGGGCCCAGCCACGCGCAGAACGGGCTCTGGGTCCCCACAGAGCGTCCTCAGCACCGAGACTCCTGGCCGCCGCCAGGGGGCGCGCTCCGGCCTCCGGCACCAGCCGACCTGACTGCAGGACCCGGCGCTCCGATCAACAACTTGAGGCCGCGCTGGCCTTTGGGCGGCGCGGTGCAGGCGGCCGCGGAGGGGACACCCGGCTCGGCCCGGCGGGACGCGGAGCGGCAGCGGGAGGGGGCGCTGCGGGGCTAGGCGTTCACAGCGCAGAGGAAGTACCGTCTTCGCCGCGCCGGCCGCCTCAGCCGCGCCGCACGGGGCCGCCTCAGCCGCGCCGCGCGGGGCCGCGATGTCGTCCCGACCCGGGCGCGACGACGCGGGGACAGGGGGCGCGCGGCGGCCGCGAGAGCCTCCGGAGCAGGAGCTGCAGCGACGCCGGGAGCAGAGGCGGCGGCGGCACGACGCGCAGCAGCTGCAGCAGCTCAAGCACCTGGAGTCCTTGTGAGTCCGTCACGCCCGCCCCCGACTAGCGAGGAATGGGGTCGGGGCCCGGGGTCGCGCGGCGGGGCCCGCCCGGGGTTGGAGACCTGCGAGTGGGCAGGTGGGCCCGTCGGACCCCAGCGAGCCAGGTGCGGGTTTTAATCCCGGGCTGCCGGACGCTGGACTCTCAGCCGCTGGAGGAAGAGCGGGGAGGCTCCCTCCACAGGCTCGTCCCGGGCGCGCGAGGCGGCGGCGGGCGGGCGCTTCCCCGCCGGAAACGACGGTTTTATTCCTCGTGCGGCGACGTCGGTGTCGGTCAGGATTTGAATACAGGAGAAGTGCGGCTGCGCCCTTGGGTCCTTTCCCGTTTCTCAGTTCAAGGGGCTCGCTCTGAACTGGGTAAAATCCCCATTCTTTTCATCTAGTGCTGTTAACTAGGGAAGAAAAAGCCCAGTCCCGTAACATGAGTGCGCGGTGAGGAAGGGAAGAATAAGCGTGGGGTGAGGGCCTGGTCCCTGACTCTGCGGGAGGAGCTGTCAGGTAGAAGAGAGCGTGGACTTCTCTCTCGTCCCTAGGATTTTTTTTTTTACCAGGGTTAAGGGTGGAAGCTACAAAGAGGCCAATTCCAGCTCAACAAGAAGAATTAGGACCAGAGTCATAGATTCTTGCTGGTCAGCGTGGCCTGACCTAGGAGGCACTGTACTCCCCCAGCTACCCGGGGTTGGAGAGAGTCCAGATAACCCCTGAGAGAAGGGTTGGTTGTAAAGGAGACTTGAACATCAGGTGGAAGGTTGGATTAATGACCCTTGCGGTTCTTTTCTGTGTTTCTGTCGTTCAGTAATCAGCTTTAGAAGTCTGACTTTACTAAGTTTGGTGTTCACTGAGTTATCTGAATTATTTGTTTTAGGCACTTCCCATTACCTATCTTCTCATGATTGCTGAGACAGCATGAAAAGTCCTTAAAGGGTTAATCCTTCATTATTAACCGCTGGGAGCTTTGGCACAAAATGCATGCTTCCTTGTAGCCTGGGCTGCTCTTTTCAGTGTGGCTCTTGAGCTGAATTTCACTTCAGTGGTCAGTGGTTGTGGACTGCTGGCATCCACGGTCCTGGCCCCTTCAGGGCACTCTGGGAGGCTCTTTGTTGCCCGTGCAAGGCCGATGTTGAACAATATTTCCCTAGGATAAGTTCAGGCAGGGCTCAGTCGCCCTACCCCACCCCCTAGCCCTCAGTATCCTAACTGTAGGATGCCACATAGTTGTTAATACTCTACATTTATTTTGTAGCTCAGAGCGCACTCACAGACATCCTTTTATAACCTCCTTTTGCACATGAGAAAATGCAGGTTCAGCAGTTAAGTAACCTGATCAAGCACACACGGAACTGTAAACTAACAAAACTAAAGAGAAACCCGGGTGTCTGATTCTCAGACCAGTGGGATTTTTCAGTTCAGAGATTTTAAAAGTTCTGGGCTGTTGACATATTTATAGTTTGGCTAGTTCAGAGGCTTCTTTCCTTTTAAATGAAAGTCTGTATTTCCAGAATAATACTTTAACGTAGTTTAAACATCAAATAGCATGAAAAGTCTAATTTCAAAAAATAGTGGTTTGTATCTCTACTCACACTCCCTGTACCTTTCCCTCCAACCAAGGCTTCAATGGGGAAACTTTTAATTTTTTTTCTGGAATTTAACTATTTCTGAATTATATGCTTATACTGCTTTTTTCGATTGAATAGTAAATGTTACCTATTAAGCTCATGTTATAGTAGTTGAGGGTTTAGTTCTCTTTCCCTTCCCTTCTTGTCTCCAGCCTTGTATCTCCTCTCAGGATTTTTGTGTGGCTTCTAACCTTTATTTCTTTAATTGTCATTTTAAGAGAGTCTGGGGAAGGAAGACAGATAAGTAAGTTGGTCAGCCAGGCATGTTAAGTTCCATTGTGGTTTTTTACAAACGGAATTCAAATCCTTTTGCCACCTGGTATGCCCTCTTTAGTTACCCTCACACTCCTCTGGTCATTTTCTTACACCTGACCTTAATTTTTCTTACTCTTAACCATACCTGCCAGGCCCCCAAAGTCATCTGAGTCTTCCACACATGCTCCTGCCCATTTTCCAGCTCTGTCACTCAAGTGCTCCTGGGCTACTGGGCATAACAGAATGGGCATTTTGAGTATATGTGGACTTTCATCTCTGCCTTCCAGCCCCCATAGGGCCAGGCTGCAGGAACAACTGGGATGGAGTATGCTTACGTGAAGGACTCTTCCAAAAGAAATCGTACCCCAACACTCAAATACACGAAGAGTATTATTAAGTACTTGGCAAAATAAAGATTTTTTTGTCCCATGCCTATTTAGGAGATAATCTCTTATCGAAATTTATCTTAATTTAGTCTTTATACTGCCCAGGGCAACCTATCACAATCTGAATGATATAATGGCAAGGATTCACAGATGGCACAAAATAATGGGCCTCTACTATTTTTTTTTTTAATTCTGAGGATTAATTACAAAGATAATGCACACTTCTCAGCTGTCACAGCACAGAAGCCAGCTACTCAATAAACACACTCCGATTCTCATTTCCAAATGTTATTTTCAATAGTTAAATATTACCTTAATCTTTTTAACATGCTACCTAAACTAATGAATTGTTTAGCCCTAGGAAAAAACATCAACCACATTCCTTTACACTTGTGGAAACAGTTCTAAAATGGACTTTTTTAGGGAAGTCCATTGCTAATAATAACAGATTTCAAAACGGGCAGTTCCAGGGGCTTCCCTGGTGGCGCAGTGGTTGAGAATCCGCCTGCCAATGCAGGGGACACGGGTTCGAGCCCTGGTCTGGGAAGATCCCACACGCTGCGGAGCAACTGGGCCCGTGAGCCACAACTACTGAGCCTGCGTGTCTGGAGCCTGTGCTCCGCAACCAGAGAGGCCGCGACAGTGAGAGGCCCGCGCACCGCAATGAAGAGTGGCCCCTGCTCGCCGCAACTAGAGAAAGCCCTTGCACAGAAACAAAGACCAAACACAGCCAAAAAATAAAAATAAATTTAAAAATTAAAAAGAAATGTGCAGTTCCATCACATTTTTTTTCTATCTAGGCAAAAACATTTACATATTTTTCAGGAATTCAGATAGTTTGACCATGTTATTTGTACAACTCCTATGGCAAAAAGAAATTACTGTCGGATTACTGGATATTTACATAGACTTTACCACCTCCCTTCCAAACTCCCTTAAGTCCCAATGCCTAAGACATAGCATTAATGTTTCTAATGAAGGGCTGCTGATGGACTGTGTCACCTGCCCAATTTATGCAAATTTCCATTATTCCTCCTAAAAGAGGCCTAGGCCTATGACATGTGACAGCTTTCGATTGCAAAATATTTTAAGAATTTGCTTTGGAAATACCATACCTAAAAAGCTTTGTACTGTATCTAAAAGGCTAATTCTACTTATACCCAGTTGTTTATTGTGTAATCTTCAGGGAGTAAATCTTCCTCTGTCCCTTTAGAAAGGCCCTGGATTAGTGACAGGATGAGGATGGAGACTAGACGCCTCCATCATAATCCTTATTTGGAAGGGTCCAGAGATGTTTGCAAGTCCAGGTTGGTACCTGCTATGAATTGGAGGTTTCCAAAACCCCCTCCTCTAGTTTGGTTAATTTGCTAGAGCAGCTCATAGAACTCAGGAAAATGTTTTACTAACTGGATTACTGGTTCATTATAAAAGGATATAAGTCAGGAACAGCCAGATGGAAGAGATACATAGGGTAAGGTATGTGAGAAGCTGTGTAGAGCTTCCATGCCCTCTCCAGGTATGCCGCGCCTTCACGTGTTCACCAACCCTGAAGCTGTCTTAACGCCATCCTTTTGGGTGTTTATAGAGGTTTCATTACACGGGCTTGATTGATTCATCATTGGCCATTAGTGATTAATTCAACCTTCCTGGAGGTGGGGCTGAAAGTTCCAGTCCTCTAATCACATGGTGATTTGCTGAGCCTCAGAGGCGGTAGGGATAGATTTGCTGAACCCTGATCTACCACCTCTGCACCTCTGATATACCTCACTGCACCCTACAGGCCTGCAAGCCTTATAATTGCCCAGCCACAAGACCAAAGAAAGAGGCTGGAGATAGCAACAGGACACTGAAGGTTTATTGGATAGGGGATCTTATAAGTCTGAAGCAAAGTCCTGGAGCAGCGCCCCACTGTGTACAGCAGACAGCAGTCAGGACACAGACAGCAGTCTTTGCTTGGGGGGTGGGGAGGTTTACCAGTTATAGTGGGGATTGACATCAGGTTGGCTTATCAGTTACCAGGGAAACCAGCAGAGAGGCGTGTCCCTCACAGCCCCTCAGGTTATCAGCCATCATAGGGCAGAGGTTTTCACTTTGATAAACTATCCTAGCGGAGCTGTTAGCTGGGGCGGGGCAGGCATAGAGGCAGTTATTGAATAAGTTCTGTGATTAAGAGGGAAGGTCAGTCATGCGGGAAGGTGTAGGTGAAGCGCAGGGACTGATCAAATAGGGGATATAAAGAGAGCCAAAGAACAGCCAGCTTAGGTGGCATGATCCTATACCACCTCACCTGCATGGGGAAAAGGCAGTGATCCCTGGAGCCAGATGTTGAAGAGTCACATGGCCTAGAAAGGCAGTAAACCCGGCTGGGGATGATGTCTGTAGGAAGTCCACTGCCAGGTCTGTGCCCACCTCCTCTTAGGAGCAGCTGGTAAATCCCCGTAAAGCTGCAGATCTGTAAAAAGATGTGAGGGTTGGCGAGGCCTCTCTCTTGGGTCCAGATCTTGACCTTTATGATGCTAGTGCCTAATCTTGAGCTGCCTCATGAGGCTACTAAGAGCACTAACTTTTCTTCAACAGAAGAGGCAGAAGCCAGCATTGTGGAGTGCCTTTCACATGTTTGCTGTGAACTCTTTACCCATGAGGAAATTGAGGCTCCTGGGGGTTTAAGTAACTTGCCCAAGGTACACAGCAGTGAGAGTGGATCACAATTCAAAGTTAAATTTTTTTACCTGCAAAGCCCATTCACACTGATTTAGAACTGGAAAACGTTCTGGCTGGGATATGGGGTTCTCTACGCCAAAAAAACAAAACATCTCCTTTATCAAGACAGTTCTAGGGGCTTCCCTGGTGGCGCAGTGGTTGAGAATCTGCCTGCCAATGCAGGGGACACGGGTTCGAGCCCTGGTCTGGGAAGATCCCACATGCCGCGGAGCAACTAGGCCCGTGAGCCACAGTTACTGACTCTGCGCGTCTGGAGTCTGTGCTCCGCAACAAGAGAGGCCACGATAATGAGAGGCCCGCGCACCGCGATGAAGAGTGGCCCCCGCTGGCCGCAACTAGAGAAAGCCCTCGCACAGAAACGAAGACCCAACACAGCCATAAATAAAATAAATAAATAAATAAATAAAATTTTTAAAAAAAAAGACCGTTCTAAAGAATGTCAAAAGAGAAAAATTATACAATTTGTTAACGAGTTTGATGTCCTTAATTCAAGGGAAAACAATCCGCGGATTGAGAAGTACAGCACTTCACATGCAGTGGAACACTCTTCCCAGGGATTTTGGACAAGAGTGGGTTTTATAGGGCGTTAGGTGAGGCAACTTGGAAATAGGGCACGATTGGCTAGAGGGTCAGGGATTTCCTTATAAGACTAGCATGTCCTCTTACCTAGGGTCAGATAAGCTAAGTTAAGCTGAGTTGGAGGATCGTGATTGGGGTATTCCAGATTTCCTTGACAGTGAGGCATTTCCCGTTAGTGCAGGCTGACTTAGGTTTAGATTTGTGACATGAGCTGGGCCACTGGGGAGGCCTCCATTCTGGGGGTCCCAAGCTACGAAGTACCTTTGTCAAGAATTACATGGGTGTTTCTGAGAGGAGTTTCAACTTTATGGCTTTTCTAGATTTCATTTAGGAGTACCCTTATCCCCTTAGTTCTCCCTTCTGGTACTTAGCACTAAGCCTGGCATGATTATTGTTGACTGGTTACTTCTGCAAGGAGTAAATTTTTAAGTTGAACCTTCAATATCGCCTTAAAATTAAGTTTAGTTTCTCCTAATATACCTGTTCTTTTTTGGTAAGTGGAAATAGCAAGTTGGTTAGAGCAAGAGTGAGGATTTAATTACTGAAACAATTAGAGAAATAACATTGAAATTTTTTTTTCATACAAATGGTTTTTTTTTTAATGTGATGATCCATTTATTTATTTATTTATGGCTGTGTTGTGTCTTCGTTTCTGTGCGAGGGCTTTCTCTAGTTACGGCAAGTGGGGGCTACTCTTCATCGCGGTGCGCGGGCCTCTCACTGTCGCGGCCTCTCTTGTTGCAGAGCACAAGGTCCAGTCGCGCGGGCTCAGCAATTGTGGCTCACGGGCTTAGTTGCTCCGTGGCATGTGGGATCTTCCCAGACCAGGGCTCGAACCCGTGTCCCCTGCATTGGCAGGCAGAGTCTCAACCACTGTGCCACCAGGGAAGCCCAACATTGAAATTTTAAAACAAAAATGCAGCCTATATAACTATAGCAGAAATGAGCTCCTATTAGCATATTTTTGGCATTTTTTTTTTTCCTACGTCCCAAGTTACCTTTGGTTTATCTCTCAGAACTTTATTAGCCTGGGCTCATACCAACATAGGTGTAAGGAAGATGACATTAATTTCATTTTTCTTTTGTAACTAAAAAACATTGAGGCAGTGTATTTGCATGTAAATAAATGTAAGTGAAAAATAAAGCTCCCTCCCTCAGGTATCCTATATATATAATCTCCCTTTTCCCGTACACACAAATAGAACCATACCAAACACACTGTCCTATACACTACTGCTTTCTTTCTTTTAACTTAAACAATTTTCGACTAGTTTTGGGATAATTAGTATCTATTTGACTATTAGATAAATGATTAACCATTTTAGAATTTATTATTTTCACTGTACAAAATTCAAAAAATTAATCATCTCTGAACTCACCTTCTGTGTGTAGCAACCTTGGGACTCCCCCATTTCCAAGTTGTTGGAGCCCAGATACAGTTTTAAACCAGCCACAGCATCCTGATGCCCTCTCTCAGTAAAATTTCGTTATAGAGGCATTGAAAAGACCTCAGATGTTCAGTTGTTCTGCCTCTTTTTCCAACTACTTTTTTTTGGCTGCATCATGTGACATGAGGGATCTTAGTTCCCCAACCAGGGATAGAACCCGTGCCCCCTGCATTGGGAGGACAGAGTCTTAACCACTGGACCGCCAGGGAAGTCCCTCCAACTACTTTTTTTTAAGAAGGGGGTTGTGTCAATTAGGCACTCATATTTAAAAGCCAGACGCCCATGCTATGTGCTGCATAGCCTGGAATGTGTCAGTACTTGAAACTGAACATAATTACACCTGAAAGTAATACAGTGTTATATGTCAATTATATCTCAATTTTTTAATTTTAAAATTGATTTGTTTAAAATGAACCCTAGCATTGGATGCTGCTTTTCTAGATTTGGCATCCATCAGCCTTTTCCAGAAGTTCCAGCAGAGTGATGAGAAGTGGAAATGAGTTGGGAGCACAGGCATGATTTGTATCCTCAGGACCCTGGGGGTCTGAGAGCTCTCTTTGTTGGTGGAAGGGGAAGTACGTTTGCACACAATCAGTCACCTGCTTCTCTAGCGGTAGTTCTTCATTGAGTGCCAGCCTGTCGTCCAGGCACCAAGCAGGAGTCCTGCATCCCTGAGTCCCAGGAGGTCAGTAGGGGCATAAAGGGCAGTCAGAGAGCTGAGCAGCAGACGGCAGCCCAGCAGCCCACTCTGCAAACAGGATAGGCCAGTGGGGAGGATCTTGAATCTGGAGCTTTTGGGGCGGGGGTGGGGGGGGAGCGGGCGAGGTGGGAGGGGGAGCCTCTGGGACAGATCACCCTCCCCTCCTTCCCCTACAACAGGCCCTTCCCTCTGGCTTTGCTCCCTCCCCTCTGCACAGCCCCCATTCCTTGTTAGAACAGATCACTCACACCCCCCCACCCCCATGAGCCTCTCAGTGTTATGGAAGCTGGAAGTTATGGTAGGTAAATCAACCAACAACTGTAATGACAGGCTGGAACCATAATTCGTTCAAGGCTCTTGTTACCTCACATTTTCCCTGCAATCTCTTGCTTTCCCTTATTCCAAAAATAAAATCATTGTCCTAAGACACCAAGTTAGTTATTATTTTGGTGAATTTAAGTGCTATATCCCAGCAGGATATGGTATAGCATCAGTTTATTTATATAAGATCTCTGACTGCTAGGCATATTTTATTAACTAAGTTATAACATGGTTTTAAGTTCTTACTAAAAATATCCTTTTTATTTTGGTCTGCAGTTGCCTTTTGCTGATTGAGATGTGTTACGTTCCTATGAACATGGTTGATGACCAGTGTTTTTTTCCTTTCTAGTTATGAAAAACCTCCTCCTGGACTTATCAAGGTCAGTGTGAAGTTTGTACTTTTGGTTTTTCCCTGAGACAGATTTGACTCAGTGCTCAGACTCAGTCCCTTGTTATGAAAAACAGCTGCATAAGGTTTGAACCTCCTTTTGTGATAGTTCTGTGTCTTCCCTGCAGATGGCAGTCGGTTCATGCACTTTGGGCTTTGTCACAGCCTGTGCCTTTGTAGAAATTTAATCAGCCTTGTGTCTGTCCCTTAAGAAACCACTGCAGGCCCCCCCGAGTGTTCCCCAGCGCTCACTCCCATTCTTTCTGTCTCACTTGTGACTGTCTTCTCAAAGCTCTCCTGCCCCATGTTCCTTCTCTGACCCTCCCGGTGCTGATTTCTTGAATGTCATCAGCTCAGAGAACACTGGACTCTGAGGAGACGTGAAGCTCATCCAGTCCAGCCCTGCCTGTTGCAGAAGTCCCTCCTCCAGCACCCTGGCCACAGTGTGTCTTTCTGCAGGAGTGAGACTTAGAGGACTTAAGGCCAAAGTAACCTTTTCTGTTTGGTAACTTTCAACTTAAAAAAAAGATTTTTAGAAAACATTCTTCCATTATAAATTTAATATTCATGGAAACTTGAAAAAATCATAAGGTAAAAAAACAGCACCTTAATTATATAGTGCAGTTATTTGGTAATGAAAATACATCTCACAAATACGGCATGTATGAGATTATGAAACATGAAAGTGGCCTTCAAGGTCTAATCATCTATTTTACTCTAACACATTGCTCTTATTCCAGGAAACCTCACTTGTTTAACTCTATATTCTGCCTCATTCCACAAAGCTTTTAAGTTAGCAGAAAACCTTTTGTGATCTTAGAATCTAATTTTTGTGATCTAGAATCAGAATTTGGGGCTCACAGATCAATCCTATGTAAACACTAGTAACTTTTCTCTAAGAACAGCTACTTTGTTTTTGTGGCATAGCTAGCTCTTCTAGTATAGTTACTTCCGTTTTTTCTGTCAGTTATGATTTGTCTTTCTTTCTAGCTCTTCAGAGGGTAACTTACAATGACATTGGGATCTCCAGCCCATGAGAAAGCCAGGCAGTGCTGTGTTCTCAAACAGGTGGGAGAGAGTTCCGGTGCTTTTTTGCCACATAGCTTACACACTGTTTCCTTTTTCAGGAAGATGAGACTAAGCCAGAAGACTGTATACCAGATGTCCCAGGCAATGAACATGCCAGGGAATTTCTGGCCCACGCACCAACCAAAGGACTTTGGATGCCACTGGGGAAAGAAGTCAAAGTCATGCAGTGTGAGTGTGGAAGGGTTTCAAGTAACACCCTCAGTACATGCAAGTTATAGACCACTGTTTACAAACAAGTTCACTTCTTTTGATTCATTCTCACCACAGCCCTGCTAAAGTCAGGGCATGATCTCTGTGCTATAGATGAGGAAGCCGCCTTGCATATGTTATTAAGTGTTTTGGGGTAAGAGGCAGAGCAGTGCTTTGACTCCAGGGCTTCTGGCTGTAAGGGTAATGGTCTTCCACAGGGCCGTAGCTGCCTGCGGAGTATACGCTTCAGTAATATTCCTGTAACAGAAAGGATATTCCATGTAGAAATGCCATGGAGGACAAGGGATGCATTGGAGGGTGGTCCCTTGGGTCTTGCCTCAGTCAGTCATCCTCATCAGAGGTGTTGAGGTTTTATCCAGGTAACCAGAGAGGAGCTCTGGGCCACAGAGGGCGGGTCTGGAACAGGTAGAGCTCTGTGTGCACACCCTCCACCGCACCAGAGCAGCAGCACCTTCATCCAGCGTAAGACGGCGTTTGAAAAAGGGATACAGCTGTCTTTAAAGACATTTGTTTGTACGAAGATTCTTCATGCACATAATTAATATAGCAGTTCTCAGCCCCTTTCCTTCATTCCCCTTACCTAAAAGGCGACCACCTCAACCTCTTTTAGGAAGGTTATTTTGAAGTTTATCCCTATGTATCTATAAAGATTTTTGTGTTTTTTTTTAATTAATTAATTAATTTGGCTGCGTTGGGTCTTCGTTGCTGAGCACGGGCTTTCTCTAGTTGAGGCGAGCGAGGGCTACTCTTGATTGCGGTGCGCGGGCCTCTCACTGCAGTGGCCTCTCGTTGCAGAGCATGGGCTGTAGGCACGCGGGCGCAGTAGTTGTGGCTCACAGGCTCCAGAGCGCAGGCTCAGCAGTTGTGGCGCACGGGCTTAGTTGCTACGCGGCATGTGGGATCTTCCCAGACCAGGGCCCGAACCCATGTTCCCTGCATTGGCAGGCAGATTCTTAACCACTGCGCCACCAGGGAAGCCCCTATCCCTGTGTATCTAGATAACAGGGTTATATTCCTGCCCCTTGATTTTTCAGGTTTCTTCATTATCTGTTGACTTCTTCCTGTAGAAGACAAGAATTCAGCTCTTTTTTTCTTCCTCCATCCCATCTCATACACATACCCTTCCTATATCTCATTTTCCCAGTAATAATTATATCATAAATTTAGTTAAGTAAACCCTTTGTGTTTATTATTTTCAGAGTTGAATCACGTATTAAACTGATTACATTTCTTTTTTCTTTTTTTTTCTTTTTTTAATTATGGTTAAAAACCACTCCTCTCTGTAATAGGGTAGTTAGTTGTGCTTCACTTACCATTTTATAGTTCTTTTCATTGACTTGCAAATTAAAAGTGTTTAGTCTGGACCAGAACCAGTTTTACATGAAGTTAATGAAGCTTAACCTTTAGGGCCCTTGTACCTTCCAAAGGTCTTTGGAGTCCCACCAATGCGGTCATATGGTTCTTTCTTTCTATAAAATTTGCCAAGGCAAGACTTTTTTCCCCCTAAAGAGCCCTTCCTCTACTTAATTTATGTAAGCTTCAGACTCCACAGAACTTGGATCCATCCCAGATGGAAAAACACATGCACACATAACCCCGTATTCATTGATTTCCATGATCCTAGTGTTATCTAGAGCAGAGCTTCTCAAACTTAGGGTGGGCCTGAGATTCCGTATTTCTGACAAGCTCCCAGGTGATGCTAATCTTGCTGGTCCGTACCGTTGACCACACTTTGAGTAACAAGGATCACCTTTCCTTTAACAAAGAGTTTTGATCACAGATGGTATGTATCCTTCTTGATACCCACACATCAATCCGTGGCATTTAAAATCCCCCCCTTTTTGTCATAGACAGACATGTTTGAAGCGGTCTGCATTTGCATTAAGAGTGCATTCCTTCCTCCCCACGTGGAAATAGTGGGGAGATAAGGACAGGGGCAGGTCAGAGAATCCCTAAACTTCATTTTTTCCCAATGGTTTCCTACTACCAACTCTCAAATAAAAATATAAAGGGGAAAACGTTATTTCCCTGTCACTACATATTTTCAGTAGCTACCAGCGTGGAGCAAATTTGGCTGATCTTACCTATAATCGCTCTTCCTGCTTCCTGACCTCCTTGGTTGGAGTTGCTTAATGCCTGTATAGTTTACTAGGTCTGCTGTAACAAAGTACCACAAACTGTATGACTTAAACGAGAAATTTATTGTCTCACAGTTCCGGAGGCTAAAAGTCCAAAGTCAGGGTGTCCTCCTGAGTGCTGTGAGGGAAGGATGTATTCCAGGCCTCTCTAAAAACCCTGTCTCCCAGTAAGGTCACATTCTGAGGTACTAGGGGTTAGGACAATTCAATACAGTGGGGAAGCAGACGGGATGACACAATTCAACCTGTAAGACACTTAAAAAACAAAAAATCGCACTTTGCTTTTTGCATGGGATTGTTTAGTAAGTACTTGGTTCATTTCTAAACCTCTACGATTAAAGGATACTTGAGGAAGTAATTAGTTTCCCTCTCTTTTCTGGGATCTTACATGGTTCATCCATTAATTATATTTGCTTTTAAAACTGGAATCTAATGAAGAATATCTTTAATATGATCTACTGATACCTTTATCTTGACTGAGTAAAAATGCATTATCTTACAGAAATATATCCCTTTTTCTTTGTTTTAGGTTGGCGTTGTAAACGGTATGGTCACCGAACGGGCGACAAAGAATGCCCTTTCTTTATCAAAGGCAACCAAAAGTTAGAACAGTTCAGAGTAGTAAGTAAAACCCCAGAGTGTCAATTTACGTTTACTGGAGATGATGAATGTCGGTGAATCAGGCAGTCACCAGTGAACTGGAGGTTCACATAAAATACATTCCAAAAGCCTTTAGGCCAAAGTATCTGGTGTTAACTACATCTCTATTAAATCGAATTTGTGTGAAAGATTAGTTCATTAACAAAAAATGCGTATTAAAATGTTATTTGCTTTTGTCTTGGGAACAGTGCTTCTTTTTCTGAAGCAGGCATTTTTATCAATTCAGTTAGTCTTTTTTTTTTTTTTTTGGCATGCAGCTTGTGGGATCTTAGTTCCCTGACCAGGGATCAAACCTGGGCCCTCAGGAGTGAGAGCACAGAGTCCTAACCACTGGACTGCCAGGGAATTCCCCAGTCAGTCTTTTTTTACTTATGTAAAAAAATCATATTTCATAAATAAAATCAGGGTTCTAGTTTCCCAGTCTTTGTCTAAAGTCTGTATATTTTTCTATCATAAACTGGAAGTGTGTGTATAAACGATGTACCTTCTTTCGATGACAGTAAAATCAATCTATCATTTCATCCCTTTATTTTAACAAAGTCACCTCCCAGGGTTAATTCACCATTCAGTAACTGTTTTGGTCAACTTAACTATGCTATTACTGGATATATTGGGATTATCAGCATATCAAACGGGTATATAAACATTCTCCAAGGATTTTAAGATATTTAAAATACTGGGTTTTCATTTTACTAATTTACAGAAAATATTATGGATAAATCACTGCTACCTGGAATGTCAACTTTTACAGTGCCTATAATAGAAAATTTAATGATAAATCTCAAAAACTTAAACATACTCATATTTTTTAAATTTAGAAACCTAAATTCTAAGAATTGATCTAAGGATATAGCAGAACATCAGTATGCACAAATTATTATGAATGTATAAGGATAACTTTCAGAATTATTTATATGATTAGAAAATAGAAACTGAAGAAAAATAGGAAACAACTGCAGTGTCCAATATACAACATAAGTTACCACAATATATAAATCATATAGCTTTTAAGAATTATGTTTTAAAAGAATATGTAATGTCATAGGAAGATATTCATGAAAGCGTAAGTGAAAAAGAGAATAGAGTTGTATATATAACATGATTATAATCTTCTGTAAATTATGAATAATGACTGGAAGAACCACACTAAAATATTAACAGTGGATATCCCGGCTGGTAAAATAATAGATATTTTTAACTTTATGTTTTCTTTGATATGTAAAAATTTTATAATAAACATACTTTTAAAGATAATTCACATGCCATAAAATTCATTCTATGTGTATTCATATTTTAAGTAATTTAAGTAGCTTTTAATTATACAAATATCATAAGAATAAATTTGCCTTATTTTAACAAAATGGAAACATTACAGTAAGGTTTTTCACAATTGATTTTTCAAGTCCAATTTTGCCTCTCTCCCCAGAGGGAATTTGTAGTAAGTAGCTTGAGTATACTTCCAGACTTCTCTTTGGTCATATCCAGTATGTTTTTGTGTACCTATAAATGAATCATTCTTACGCATCATTTCCAACTCACTTGTTTTGCTTAATAATATCTCTTGATCTTCTTTCCACATAGAACAAATAGAATTACCTCAAGATTTTTAACCTTGAGTGGTATTTAATAATGATTTTGCCATGGTTTATTTCCTTATAAAGGCTATGTAAATTATACCCTGTATTTGTATAACTGGAAAATCTTTTTTATAGCCTCCAGGAGTTTGAAATGATGGCAACTCTTAGGAAGGATTAGAACGTATTAAATATAAAATTACACCACACAGGAGGGGAAAAAAACTGGTTTCAGTGGAAGAGGGATTTAATTTTAACTTAACAGTCTATGAAGCCTAACCTAACCATAACCTTCTCTAACCCTCAAGGCACATGAAGATCCCATGTACGACATCATTCGAGAGAATAAAAGACATGAAAAGGATGTAAGGTGAGATTGTCCGGATGATAACAATATCCTCTTAAAGTTTAAAATTATATAGTTAGAAACTTTATAAATCAAAATTTTTTTAATTCCAGTATTAGAGGAGTGGTTTTAGTAAATATGGTACTTTAATTGCGAAATATTTGGAAGACAGGAATAGTCCCTGAAAAAGCCAGTGTGTGGGGAATGAGCAGGCCAGCCTGTTCTACTTGGGTTAACTTAAAGCAATGGGCTTGGCCCAGCCCACTCATGTCACTGATAGTTGACGTTGGCAACTGTAATTTATCTTCTCTAGATCTTCTTTAAAGATCTGAGCTTTTGTTAAAAATTCCTAGACAGGGTTAAAGACAGGGTGAAAAAACAAGAAGACTTTTTTTGGGGTGTGGGGGGTATTTTTTCAAATTGGTGATACTGAACTATAATTATATATAATTATTATATATAATATATATACATAACATATATTCTTCTTCAGATTCTCTTCCCTTATAGGTTATTACAAAATATTGAGTATAGTTCCCTGTGCTGAATTATAATTGTTGAGGAGGTAGATTACTTAGTATGAACTTGAACAGTGGGGGAATGATTTAGGAAAGTATCCATCTGTTAGAAGTTATAATAGTAAGGACTATGGAAACATGCAGAAACATTTAGGACAGTGAAAAGAATACAAAATAGCTTGTACACTGGTTACAGTCATGTAAAATAGGCGGGGGTGTAGACAAGAATGGGGAAAACATGCAAAAATAAAAATAAGTACTGTCTTTAATGAGGTGGTGCTTTGTGACATTTTTCACCCTCACTACTGTTCTTATATTTTTATCTAAAAGAATTTTTTAAGTTACACTGAGTATGTTTCTTTGGTCAATCTTATGTGTTTAGGATACAACAGTTAAAACAGTTACTGGAGGATTCAACATCAGATGAAGATGGGAGCAGCTCCAGTTCCTCAGAATGTAAAGAGAAACACAAGAAAAAGAAGAAGAAAGAGAAGCATAAGAAAAAGAAGAAAGAAAAGAAAAAGAAGAAAAAACGAAAGCATAAGTCTTCCAAGTCAAATGAGAGTTCAGACTCAGAATGACAAGAGCTTGACTTGTTCAACATTCTCTTCTCAAAAATCAAACACTGTGGCCAAAGATCAGAGGAATGTGGAATCAGAGAGGAATAGGAGAGAGAGACACCAAGAGAGGAGGAGATTTGGTGTCACAGGTGTGAATTCTCACCTACCTTCCAGTAAAGATGTGACCCCCAGGAGAGTGAGTTGTATCTTGCCAGGTGCTAGCTCTGGACAGTGGCTGATTTCAGGCTGGAAAGCTTTTCTCATTGTTCTCCTCCCTGCTGATCACTGTGGGTCCTGATTCCTTAGAAATGCCTCTGGCAGGGTGGCCAGACTAAGGGAATCTCTGAGGAAGCTCCTCCAGGTGCTGCCACAGCTTCCACCCTCCATGGTGGGGCTACTTAATGCCCTTAGATTTCAGGCTTGACTTTCCTCTGTTGTCGAGGATAATAAAATCTCGTTATTTATTTTTTAAATGTATTTATTTTTTATTTCTTAATGTATGCATGTATGTGCTCCAGATTTAAAAGGTACCTAAGGTTTACTTATGAAAACTCTTACTACTTCCTTTCTCCCCCAGCTTCCCAGTTCCTTCTCCCAATGGCTACCAATTTTACCAGTTTCTTGTGAAGTCTTCCAGGAATATTGTATACATCACAGACAAGCAGAGGGCCTTTTTTTTTTTTTAACACAAATGCTATACACATTCATCTGCACGTTATTTTTTTAACTTAACAGTATAAAACTTGTTTTTTTATTTATTTTATTTATTTATTTTTGGCTGCGTTGGGTTCGTTGCGGTGTGCGGGCTTCTCAGTGCGGTGGCTTCTCTTGTTGCGGAGCACGGGCTCTAGGCACGTGGGCCTCAGCAGTTGTGGCACGTGGGCTCAGTAGTTATGGCTTGCAGGCTCTAGAGTGCAGGCTCAGCAGTTGTGGCACACGGGCTTAGTTGCTCTGCGGCATGTGGGATCTCCCCAGACCAGGGCTCGAACACGTGTCCCCTGCATTGGCAGGCAGATTCTTAACCACTGTGCCACCAGGGAAACCCTAAAACTGATTTTAATATTAAGTACATCCTGTGCTGCTGCACCACAGGTGCAGTGTGTTCATAATCACCTGAGATGATTTGTTGACTGTGGGGAGGGGTTCCTATAACAATAGTGAAAAATCTTGTGTGGCTACATTGTATTTAACTTGCTTGGATCTTACTGCGCGAGTCCTATGATTTTTCCAGAGTAATTGACTCAGAAAAATTTTTAAGACTATAGGGGAATTACTATTCAGGGTCAGCTACCCACATCCCAAAATATATCCCTCACTTCCTTCCTCTTCCTGTTGGTAAGCATGGCCCACCTGTGCTCTTCTAGCTTTGTGCCACAGCTGAAGCAGCTTACCCATCAGGGTGGTGCCTGCAGCTATGGGAGAGTAAGTAAGTCCTATGGTTTGCTGAAGCAAATGGAGCTAGATCTTGCTCACAGGTAAGTGTCCTTACCTATCCAGCAGGTCTCTTGCTGTTTTCAGGGTCCCGGGAACTTTCTATTCCCATTTCCAACCTCTTACCCTGGGGGTTGGATTCCCCCTTCTTTAAAGAACAGCCAATCCAAGCCCAGAATGGACCCACCTCTTACTCTAATCAATAAATCCTCCTGGTCTTGCCCTTGGAATAGTACCTCAGTAACACAATTGTCCAGATTGGAATCACCAGGGCGTGTTATTTCTGAAAATCCTGAGGCCAGTTAAGTTAGGCATGCCCTAAACTTATCCTTGCTCAGCATGCACAACATGGGCCATTTGTCCTCTTCTATATGTCTCACAATGTTTGCTACCCAGTCCCAGCCTCTTCAGGGAATTTCTTACTGTCCCATTCAGGATGAAATGTTCTTTAAAAATAGGAAAGAATCTGCATCAATGATTCTCAAACCTTTGGGACGTCAAAATCAATTAGAGTGCTTGTTAAAACACAGATTCCTGTGCTCCCAGAATTCTCGAGTTTCTGACTCTGAGGTGGACCTGGGAATTTTCCTCTCTAACAAGTCCCCAAATGATGCTAAGGCTGTTGGTCTGGGGACCATACTTGGAGAACCACTGCTCTATATCTTTAACCTCTTACTGGAGCATTCCTTCCTGCTTTAACTGGAATCTGGCCGTACGCTGCAGCTTTTGTAAATTAACTGTCCATACTCCCTCACTGTGGTTTTCTCTATCTATCTTCTCTTTCTGGCCTAGATTCTAAAGTCCATTACTTAAGCCTGTCATCTCCCTTGACCTGTGGTCCTTTTGGCCTTCTTTCTCAGAAGAACCTCGAGCCAGAATGCTAGAGAAAAATCACACAGCCATGTAGTTGGTACCCCCCTAAAGTCACCTCCAAACTCAACTTATACCATAAAGCTGACTAGTTGCACACTTTGGGTTGCTGGTCACCTGTTCAAATCTTCATCCCAAAACATCTCCCTTCAAGTTGAGCATTTTCAAGTCCTATCCAGGAAGGCATTACAAGCCCTCAGACCTTCCTGCACCAAGACATCCCACCATCCATCATAGTTGTGGTAAGCAGAATTCTAAAATGGCCCCAGGATTTTCCCCCTATTCTCCGGGAGTGTTAAGTATGATGAATTTTTCTCTGATGATTAGATTATTTTACAAGCACAAGGAAAGGGAAATTATGTGGGTGTTCCTAACCAAATCATAAGAGCCCTTTATAATTCCAGAGTTTTCTCTAACTGGTCACAGTATAGGGACTCAGATTTCAAGCCTGTTGAGAGATTCCACGTGCCACTGCTGACCTTACAGACAGATACAGATGAAGTCAGGATTACAAGGTGAGGAGTGCAGCAAACTAATTAGAGGCCCCTAATAGCCAGCAAGGAAATGGGGAACTCAGTCTCAGTGCCAAAAAAACTCAATATTGCCAACGTCAATGACCTTGGAGGCATAATCTTCACTAGAGCCTCAGGTGTGAGCCCAACCCTGCTGACATCTTGATTTTGGTCTCGTGAGATGCTAAGCTGAGAACCCAGTTAAGCCTGCCCACACTTATGACCTACAGAATGTGAGATACTAAATGGTTTTTTTAAGCCGTTATGTTTGTGGTAATTTGTTATGCAACAACAGAAAACTAATTAACAGTTCAGTCAGGTTTCTCTCTTCCTCCACCTGTGCTCTGGACCCCACCTGTCAGCCAGCAGTAGAGGTCAGTGATTAATAAAAGCACTGCCTCTGAATTCAGACAACCTGGTTTTGAATCCCAGCTGCACCATTCATGAGCTCTCAGATTGGGCAAGGTGTGTGACCTCTCTATGCCTTCATTTCCTTGACTGATAATATTTACCTCATAGAATCAAGTGACTTGGTATTGTAAAGCATTTAGGACACATTTTGGTACATTTCAGTTGCTAAATGAATACTAGCTACTCCTGCTACTACTTATACTATCATCAACATCTCTTCCTGCTTTCTCGGGCATCTTCCTCCTTTCATTATCACATTTCCCGTCTTCAGACTCTTTTTGACTGCTATGTTGCCCCCAGCATTTAAAAATTATTTTAAAATTATAAAATTAATACATGCTCATAAAAAGTTCCCCATTCAGGGCCATTATAAAAAGTGAGAGTCTACTTATAATGGTTTGATATAGCCTTCCAGATCTTTTAAAAAATGCATTACCAAACACATAGGCACAGGGTTATTTTATTGTAAAAACTGAAGAACACTATGAATATTGTTCTATGACTTGGTTTCACTTACTATACCTTGGCAAACTGCTTACCACAAGCTTTATTTTTTTTTAATTTTTATTTTATATTGGAGTACAGTTGATTTACAATGTCATGTTAGTTTCAGGTGTACAGCAAAGTGATTCAATTATACATATACATATACCTATTCTTTTTCAGGTTCTTTCCCCATTTAGGTTATTACAGAATATTAAGTAGAGTCCCCCGTGCTATACAGTAGGTCCTTGTTGATTATCTATTTTATATGTAATAGTGTGTATATGTTAATCCCAAACTCCTAATTTACCCCTCCCCCCCACCTTTCCCCTTTGGTAACCATAAGTTTGTTTTTTTAAGTCTGTTTCTGCTTTGTAAATAAGTTCATTTGTATCATTTTTTTAGATTCCACATATAAGTGATATCATATGATATTTGTCTTTCTCTAACTTACTTAGTATGATAATCTCTAGGTTCTTCCATGTTACTACAAATGGCATTATTTCATTCTTTTTAATGGCTGAGTAATAGTCCATTGTATATATGTACCACATCTTCTTTATCCATCATCTGTGATGGATATTTAGGTTGCTTCCATGTCTTGGTTACTGTAAATAGTGCTGCAGTGAAACACTGGGGTGCATGTATCTTTTGTAATTACAGTTTACTCCAGATATATGCCCAGGAGTGGGATTGCTGGGTCGTATGGTAGTTCTATTTTTAGTTTTTTAGGGAACCTCCATACTGTTCTCCATAGTGGCTGTACCAATTTACATTCCCACCAACAGTGTAGGAGGGTTTCCTTTTCTCCACACCCCCTCCAGCATTTATTGTTTGTAGACTTTTTGATAATGGCCATTCTGACTGGTGTGAGGTGATACCTCATTGTAGTTTTGATTTTCATTTCTGCAATAATTAGTAACGTTGAGCATCTTTTCATGTGCTTTTTGGCTGTGTGTCTTCTTTGGAGGAATGTCTATTTAGATCTTCAACCCAGTTTTTGATTGGGCTGGGTTTTTTTGTTTTGTTTGTTTTAAATTTATTTATTTTCGGCTGTGTTGGGTCTTTGCTGCTGCACACGGGCCTTCTTTTTTCTAGTTGTGGCGAGCTGGGGCCACCCTTCCCTGCAGTGCACAGGCCTCTCATTGCGGTGGCCTCTCCCGTTGCAGAGCACGGGCTCTAGGCGCGTGGGCCTCACCAGCCGTGGCACGTGGGCTCAGTAGTTGTGGCTCACAGACTCTAGAGCGCAGGCTCAGTAGTTGTGGCGCACAGGCCCAGCCACTCCGCATCATGTGGGATCCCCCCGGACCAGGGCTCGAACCCGTGTCCCCTGCACTGGCAGGCGGATTCTTAACCACTGCGCCACCAGGGAAGCCCGGGCTGTTTTTTGATATTGAGCTGCATGAGCTGTCTGTATACACCATATATACCACAAGCTTTAAATGGCCACAGAATTCCTTGGTTTGAAGGTGTTACGACTCGTTTGACCATTCCTCTATCGCAATTCAGTTGTTTCCTATTTCTCATTCTTCAATATTGTGATTTATAATATATATTTGATCACTCATATGACCAAAATATGTTTCTCAGATATACTTGGTCTTTGTCCACAGTTTCTGGCCCACAGCTCCCAAAACCCTTGGAATGTCATGCATGGCAAGAGCAATGGGAGCATCTTTTGTTATATTTGGTCTCTTGTCCTCAGTTCATGACAGAGCCTGAAAGGTGAAATGGGTGTCTTGTTATTCACAACTAGGTGTATGTTCATAAGGTGACTTCTGAAAAGTACCTAAAGATGGGGGGAGGTGCTGGTTGCCAGGAAAACCTAACTGAATAGAGTTGGAAATTTCAGTCCCACCCCCTGACTGGGGAAATAGGAGAGGGACTGGAGGTTGAAACAGTCACCAATGGCCGATGATTTAATCAATCATGCCCATGTGACGGAGCCTCCATAAAAACCCAAGGGGGGGGTTCAGAGAGCTTCTGGGTTGGTGAACACATGGAGGTTCTGGGAGAGTTCTCCGCAAGCAGAGGGTGTAGAAGCTCTGTGCCCCTTCCCACCTACTTTGCCCTATGCATCTCTTCCATCAGGCCGTTCCTGAGTTACAGCCTTTTATAATAAACCAGTAATATAGCAAATTAATCGAACCCAAACGGGGGGTTACGAGACCTCCGATCTATAGCCAGTGTGTCAAAAGCACAGGTGAAACCTGGCTTTTGAGTAGAATCTGAAGCTGGGGTGGGGGGCGGTGGCACAGTCCTATACGACTGAGCCCTTACCACGTAGAATCTGATGCTATTTCCAGGCAGAGAGTGTCAGAACTGAGTTAAATCGTAAGACATACTGCTGGTGTCAGGATCTGCAAAGGAAGCTTACCGTACCCTTCCTACCCAATCCTTCGTTACCCCAACCATTGCATTCCTATCTCCAGGATTCCTATCTTGAACTACCTCTGTAGTTCAGTTGTCTTCTGATGGGCTTGGAATGCTAGTGGAGACAGGGACCACAGTGCAAAATGGGTTAATCTTAAGTTAAAACTAAGCTATCCATTAAATACTGTACACTAAATGGCAGTCTCTATACAACTACTTAATGAGGATATTATTGATTATACAGCAAATCAATATCAGCCAGAAATGTACAGTATAGTCAGGAGACTGACAGCTACTGCATTTCATTTGTCACGTTATGAAAGTGGTAATAGTGCACTGATGACACATGAAGGTCACCTTATCCAGCCATGGGTGGGGATACAGGCCAGCACCACTTTCCAGATGTTACTTAAAGCAGGTCTGAAGTAGGAGTTAGTTAGGCAGTCATAGACCTTCTGATAAGACCGGCTTTGCAAACACTATCTTTTGCTTGTCTCTGCTCATTTCTATCACTTTTTACATTCTTATTACACCAGCTAGAAGTACTGGTTTAGTATAGGGAGTTATAAGCACATCAAGGATATGCTCATACAGCTTAACTCGGAACATTGGCCAGTCCCAACCATGTATCCCCATAATGACCATAGACATTCCTGGTGGCACTCCCGTTGTCTCCCACACCTGGAAAACCATGAATTCTGCCATGCCACCTTCTTTCAAAAAACCTAGCTGTCTTCAACCACACAAACCTTTTGGGTACCTAGTCAGACCTAATCTGCACCATTTATTGGGAGATTGGTTCCACACATTGACCATCCAGGTCCTAGGGTCTGAGTATAAAGAAGTCTTACTTGCCTAAAGCTTCCTTTGTTTCTAGGAGTAGACACTAGATGCTAGTAAAGAACATGTGACAACCTACCCTTCCACATATCTATCAGGGACCGGCTATGTGCCTGGCCTGAGTTAATAAACAATGAGTCAGCATCCTCTCTATCCCCAGGATAGTTCCTCTTTATGGGGAATGCTTAAATCTTTTTATTCTGTCCTCAACTCCACCATCCTTTTCTCCTTATCCCAAAGTCCCTGGAGATGACAAGACAGAACTATTCATGAATGATCCAATTCTACTGGTGTTGTCGTGAGTGTTGTGGCCACTTTGAGAGGGGAAGAAAATGCTTCACAATCACACACTTTTGCAATTCAACTTACTTGCTGTTTTACAACTTTTAATTCCAAAGGCTTTACAATGTCACATTTTCTTGTTTGTTGGTATAACTTTAGTAGTTCAAATCAAGAAAGATCACATTTTCTAATCCATCATGATGATGCAATATTTAGCTCTTCCTTGAAGCTGGAACTCAGCAATTTGTTTCCTATGAAATCACAATGGAATAATACAGTTGTGAAACAGATGTGATATAGAGAATCATTACCAATAACTTTAGTTTCCATTTTTAGGATAAAGCCAAAGGTCTTGACATTTCGCCTGAGCTTAGTTATCATTCTTCCCTTTATGACCACTGCAGGGCAGAAGTGACCTTTAAAAGGCCATTAGGGACTTCCCTGGTGGCGCAGTGGTTAAGAATCCACCTGCCAATGCAGGGGACACGGGTTCGAGCCCTGATCCGGGAAGATCCCACATGCCGCAGAGCAACTAAGCCTGTGCGCCACAACTACTGAGCCTGTGCTCTAGAGCCCACAAGCCACAACTACTGAGCCCGCGTGCCACAACTACTGAAGCCCGTGCACCTAGAGCCCGTGCTCCACAACAAGAGAAGCCACCGCAATGAGAAGCCCACACACCGTAACTAGAGAAAGCCCGCGCACGGCAACTAAGACCCAACGCAGCCAAAAATAAATAAATGTATTTAAAAAATAAAATAAAAAGGCCATCAATCCACTGCTCCAGGACTAGGGGTTGAGGTGAGGCAGGGTTACCCAATGCCAACACTCAGTGCGAAGGGAAGCCTGTCAAGCTACTGGCTCCTAAAGGGAGATGCTAAGCTTCCATTACCCAGCTCTAAACTAGTACACTAAGGGTGAAGCCACCAGGAAACTTACAAAATCCCATATAATCCACAATATACTACCATTAACAGCATCAGGAATTAAATGTGAAAACTAGGATAAAAATAACATTCCACAGGGCTCAAGGATGTATTGTACAACATGGGGAATATAGCCAATATTTTGTAATAACTGTAAATGGAAAGTAACCTTTAAAATTCTATAAAAATAAATTATAAATTAAATAATAATAACTTCCACAGAATTGAAAAACTTTGGTTCCAGTCTTCTTGTAAGCTAGGGTCTTACAAGGTATGTCTGTTACCCAGTTAGAACACTGCCATTTGTCATCTACCATAAGCAGTGTTAGCTTTGGAGGGCAGAACAGGCACCAAGTAGGAAACCCCAAACAAAATCCAAAAAGCAAATCATAAGACAAACTGGACACAGGATAGATACCAACCTCTAGAGCTGCTGGGTATTTCCTAAACTTTACAGCATCTGCCTCAAATCTCTGGTACTTTGTAAGGTACCTTGGTTTTAGCTCTCTCATAGTTACCTGAGGGAAGGGATTCATACATTAAACAATCCAAGTGGCTTCAAAACCAAAGGGAAAAAACAATTCAAAAACATATCGTTCAAGAAAATGACCTATTTTTCACGACACAACTCTATGCCATTCTATTGTTCCTGGCAGTAAAAAATACATTTGGCAAAAATAATAGACAATCTAGAGAAGAGAGCCTTCAGCATGAAAATTAAAATCTTGACTGTGTAACCTGGAGTAAACTGAAGTTCCCATTAACTTCTTCACAGGAAAACTCAGTGAGACGTTCTTTCAGACGTGGTCAAAGGAGAAAGTGCTGAAAACTACTAAGCTACAGTATTAAAAGGGGAGGGGTGGTGAGGGGAGTAAATTTATAACCAGTGTCATTTCCCAAGATAGAAAAAGATTCATACACGCTCTGATGGGCAATGACATGACACGGGAATACAGAGGCAAATAAGACTGAGAAGACCAACAGTATTATGGCTGGTGTTTTAATTTAACTATTGATTTTACAATGTTAGACGTTAAAAACGAGGGCTCACATCTGGAATGCTCACATTCATTCTGAAGTTTACAAAATGCTGCCATCTCTTATGCATGAGGGGTCTCTAAGCACAGTGGCCCATATCATTTCTTGCCCTTTTGCAAGCAAGGACTAACTTATCAAAGCCAAAAAACCCTGCTTATATTGTAAAGGCAACGTGTGTTTTACAAAATCCCCTCCAAATCACTGAGCATGAATCAAAGTGACAACAGCCAAGAGTTTAAAATCTAACAATACCCTGACTTTTAAGTGGAAATGGTAGGCTTAAATACTTCTTCAGTCTAAAGGTTTTAGGACTAAGACTGGAACTTATTTAAACTTCCCTGGGGCCCTTATGCATCCCATTCTTCACTTACCTGCTTTGCTTCATACTTTGCACCCCAGAGGTAATCATCTCCCAAAGCTCTCCTTTGGGCCCTCCCTCCCTCCCCACTCCTGTCAGCTGTGCCCCCACCAGTCATAGGATGGTCCAAACTCAAGCTTCAACCAGGTGTGGGGAGGCTGCTAGTCTAGTCCCTCAATCTCACCATTTTATGCCCCTCCCACCATAACCCACACAGCAAAGCAAAACAACTTCTCTTCCCAAGCTAACTCTTTTCCATGGATGTTACCATTTTTTCCATGTACTCAAGTTCAAACTCCAGTTTGTTTGTTCTTTAAGATTCAGTTGTGCTAGCCCTCTTACATGTCTATTTACTCCCAGGTGAGTGAGGACCCTCACCACTTGGTTTTGTTGAATTACAGTACTTTTTATTGAGTAAAACTGACTTTATGGCTTTCCTCCATATAGGCACTCTCCACTCTAATTCCTACTCCTAAATACTACCGGTGGAAGACAAAGCACATTTCTTTGTCTCATTTCTCTACTCAATCTGGATTAGCCCCTTATTGCCTACAGGATAAAAATCTACAAGTGAAGAGAAACACTACTACTTTACCCCATTCTCCTTGGCCTATTTCCCAATTCCTCACAAGTCTTCCCTCTGGCAGGATGGTCTCGAGAGAAATCCTGCCTGAGCTCACGCTACTGTCTCCATTCCCACTCCAAACTTGCTCCTCTTTATCTCCAAACCACAGAACTTAAAACTGTGTCGAAATTCTCTGCCTCCACATGGACTGCCCATTCTCAGCAATCCAGCTAGACTGATGTCCTCCTGACTATCTCAGCCCAACTCTCCTTACCGCTATCACCCAGCTTTCTATCATCTTCTACTAGAGAAACTTTGTTTCAAATTACACTGCAATTTCCTAGAATGCAGGAATTCTAACTTGGGATTCCCTTTGCAAATCCTATGAATGTGAGCAGTACAGTTTAAGTGACAACATACTTTCAAAATGAAGAAGTGCTATTGATTCACCTGGTAGGGAACCACAACAGACAACCAAATAGTATATGAACCCCCTAGTCACTTACATTCCAATGATTTGTGAGAGGCTCTCCTGGACTGCAGTCCCTCTTGCTTGGCCATGGTGTATTTGCTTTGGAGCCTGACACCAGTGCTTTCATAGCCATCCTGTTGTTTCAACTGGTAAACCACAGGGATGCGCTCATATTCACCACCAGCTTGTAATAACTTGTACTTATTTCTGGTGGGCCAGACCATAAGTTGGGGAGGGACAGAGCACTCAGGTGGCATCCTCATTATCCTTCCAGCCTTCCAATAAGACCTTCCTTTGGAAGATGTCAGAGGGCCCTGTGGACTCACTTCTTCAAGGAGGCATTCTACCTCATCCATTACATCTTCAACTTCCAACTCAGAGTCTTCTGAATCCTCAGGAAGCACAATGGTCAAGGCAGCGCTTTTCTTCAACAAATAGGCTGTCTTAACATTTGAGAAGCTGCTCAGGTCTTTCAGCTTCCTGCCTTTCACAGTCTTTTTAATCTCTGCACACCTTTTCTCTTTATGCACCTCCCCAATCTCATCATTCACCATCACTTCATCTTTGTCTGTACTTAATTTCCTATTTGTGACTGGCTTTTTCCATGACCCCTTGGTTTTGCAGTCTGGTGAGGTCCCTTCATCTCTGGAGGGCATTTGCTGGGGGGATTTCTCTACCTGTGCTTCATACCAACTCATGTCGCACTGTATACCCTCATCTACTTTGGTAAACTGGGCCAACCAGGTAGGGGAGGGAACGCACCCCTCGCAGCCATTGTTCTCTACCTCATCAGCTTCATCCTGGTTCCTGCTCCCCATTGACATCTGCTCTGCTCCCTTTCTACCACTTCCTGGTGAAGACTCAGGGGAATTCTCAGACTGTACCTCACACCACCAACTCATATCGCATTGGGTGGCCTGCCCTACTTTGTTGAACTGGGCCAACCAGGTAGGGGATGGAACACCCCCCTCAGGGTGGCTACTGCTCTCTACCTCTTCCTCTCCACCCACATTCTCAGGGGAGCCATGGCTCCCACTACTGTTCTCTGGCATACTTTCCCCTACAGTAAGGAGTTTCTGAGATTCTGAATGTAGGCTCGGGTCTTTAACTGCTTCCGTGCTGGCACAGAGTGGCCTTTCCTGATGAAGCTTGTTGACATCTCCAGTAGACTGGTACAATTTTGAGTTCAGGCTATTCTGGATCTCATCTCTGTCAGTTGGAGGTGGTGAGTTTTGGGAAACAGCTGCATATACCTTCTTTTCTTCACTCAAGTTCATGCGGTCTCTACCCTCACGAGGGTTACAGAGCACACCTCTACTTTCACAGGAACTTCGTGAAATCCCATTGTGCTGCACCTCGTTCCCTGGCATGGCTTTACCATAAGCCACATCATACAATGGCATAGTTTCTTTTGATGTAATTGTAGGGATACTGGTCACCCTTCCTACATCAGGGCTGTTGCCTTCTGAGCGCACATCTTGTTTTTCATTCAAGTTTTCAGCCTGTTGAGGTTCAGTTTCTGTTTGTGTGTCCTTTGTTTTCATTTTTTCCCAATAGCCACCATATTGTCGGAATTGTGCCGTGTTATAAAACACAGGGACTATGGGTCGTCGGTTAAGAGTAGTGGGCAACGGGGATTGAGGGACAAGGAAACCAGGATACTCACTGAGCACCACAGGATATGAAAAATACAGACTTCCATTTGTGAAACCTAGAAAGAGAAAGGGATAGCCATTTTGTCTCCTGCAGCTGGTCACAACATTCAGCCAGTACACACCACACCTGTACAGCCACAACTGTTCAAATCCACCACAGGACTACCACTTAGTCTTCTGTTACCAAAGCAAAGGTCTTAAAGTCCTCCCCAAGTTCTTACATGAATAACGACTAACAACTTTCTTAACCCATCTCCCACACATCTCACAGGTCTGTAATCCATTTTGCTTCCAGAACAATCTTTCTGAACAATCTGTGATCCTCACTTCAGTTACAGTATTTGAATGGCTTATCGTGGCCTGTCAGGATAATGAGGGACAATGACCTTAGGATGGCATAAAGCACCTCATTATCTAGTTTCCCACTGTATCATCTCATTACATCCATTAAAGTGTAGGTGGTCCACCAAGGCTCTAGCCATAGGCGCATTCCTCCACTAAGCCAACTTTGAAAACTTCTCTTTCGTTTTCTGGAACACCCTCCCTTCCCCTAATCTTTTTTTTTTTTTTTTAATCTTTATTGGAGTATAATTGCTTTACAATGTTGTGTTAGTTTCTGCTGTATAACAAAGTGAATCAGCTATATGTATACATATATTCCCATATCCCTTCCCCCAAAACATTTTAAAAATGGAATCCTGCCATTTTCAACAACTGCTGGACCTTGCGGCATTTTGCCAAGAGAAATCAGTTGGACAGAGAAAGGCAGATGCTGTATGATTACTTTTATGTAAAATCTAGAAAAGATGGTATCACAGAAACAGTAGAATGGTGGTTGCCGGGGTGGTTGCTAGATGGTTGGGAAATGGGGAGATGTTGGCCAATGGCAAAAAGAAACCTCTAATTCTGCTTATCATACAAAAGACGAAATGGAGGCAAAGAAAAGGGAAACATTTACCCAAAAAAAGAACTAATTCAGCTATTTTAATTCTACAGCACAGTGTACTGCATGTCCAATTAATATTTAAAAGATGGTAGGCTTCATAATTCTGGATATTCTAGAAGCTTGGAAGTCACTCAGTCCTACCAAAGTAAAAAGCTGAACAAGAATCAAGAATTCTCAGATCATTCACAGCAATGTAGTTACAGGGAAAACTGCTACCACAACACAGAGAGACATGTGAATACATTCACAGCTTACAGGAGCACAAACTCAAAAAATCAAAACTCCATGGGAGGGACTTCCCTGGTGGAGCAGTAGTTAAGACTCCGCACTCCCAATGTAGGGGGGGGCCCAGGTTCTGTCTCTGGTCACAGAACTAGATCCCACATGCATGCCACAACTGAGTGTTCGTACGCCACAACTAAGGAGCCCTCCTGCTGCAACTAAGACCCAGCGCAACCAAATAAATAAATATTAAAAAAAAAAAAAAACTCCATGGGAACTCAGTGGGGTAGGGAAATCTGAACTGTTATTGACAGACTGCAAGATCAGGATGGATGCAGATGTCTGAGTTCAAATCCTCAGAGGAACCCATTCATAAGGGGACCGCCCCACATACTTTTTTAAGTTCTACATGCAGTAGTTCAACCAGTTTCTCACAGTAAATCTAGGAGAAAAATCCCCTGTCCGTCCTGCAGGGAGAGAGGGAAAGGAATCACTGTAACATACACCAAAAGCACTGTTCTTAACAAGGCTCATCTTCAAAAGAAACTATTTAACCAGAGCCTGACTGATGCAGGGGAATGAAATACTTTTCTCCAGCCCACTCTAGCCACCCTTCCCAACCCAATGGGAGGGGGAAGGTGAAGCATGTGTATTTTGCTGTCCAAAGGCATAATCACACTAAAAGACTGAGACCTAATCATAGTCCTTTCACAAACAGGGCTATGATCCCTTCCCCACCTCCACAAGGTAACACCACATTACTAAAGGCCTATTCAGATCAGTTCCTTTTATCCAGTACAAAATGGCTGACAATCAAAAAGACATTATAAGGCATAAGAAAAAGCAAAAACTGTCTACAAAAAAAACTCACTTTAAATATAAAAACAGGGATTATATGGAAATGGAAGGAGAAAGGTGTACCAC
The DNA here is from genome assembly GCF_965194825.1 of Balaenoptera physalus. Lineage (NCBI taxonomy): Eukaryota > Metazoa > Chordata > Mammalia > Artiodactyla > Balaenopteridae > Balaenoptera > Balaenoptera physalus. The sequence continues at coordinate 79,674,311 of NC_138887.1, read as the reverse complement.
GCTAATAACACTAATCAAAAGAAAGTGAGAGAAGCTGTATTTATTTCAGACAGATTTCAGAGCAAGGAAAGTGACCAGGGATATAAAGTGGGGCATTACAAGAAAAAGTCAGTTCTTCATTGACACATAACAATCCCTAAGGTGTATGTCCTTAAAAGTGGGTGAAACTATGTGAAGTAAAAGTCACAGAACTGCAAGAAAAATAGATGAATCCATTGTTGGAAACTTTAACACACCTATAGCAGAAATGGATAGATGCAGCCAGGTAAAAAAATCAATAAGGACCGCTGAACTCCACAGCACCACCAACCAACTGGACATAACTGACCTCTACAGATCCCCTCATCCAACGGAATATTTTTCTCACACTCACATAGAACATTCACCAAGATAGACCACATTGTGGGCCACAAAAAACACAAATTTAAAAGTATACTAATCACAACATGTCTGCTTAGACCACAACTGAATGAATGTAGAAAACAAAAAACAGAAGATACAAATTCCTAATATCAGAAATGAAAGAGGGTCGGGCTTCCCTGGTGGCGCAGTGGTTGAGAATCTGCCTGCTAATGCAGGGGACACAGGTTCGAGCCCTGGTCTGGGAAGATCCCACATGCCACGGAGCAACTAGGCCCGTGAGCCACAACTACTGAGCCTGCGCGTCTGGAGCCTGTGCTCCGCAACAAGAGAGGCCACGATAGTGAGAGGCCCGCGCACCGCGATAAAGAGTGGCCCCCGCTTGCCGCAACTAGAGAAAGCCCTTGCACAGAAACGAAGACCCAACACAGCCATAAAAAAATAAAATAAAATAAAATAAAATAAAAAACTGACTCAATAGAGTCTTAAAAAAAAAAAATGAAAGAGGGTCCATTACTACAGATCCCATGGACATTAAAAAGAAATGAATATTATGAACCATAGTCCCACAATACTTATTACATAGATAAAAAGGACCAATTCCTTAAGAGACAATTTGCCAAAACTCACACAATTAGAAATTGACAATGTGAACGGACTTCTATCCATTAGGTCCAAGATGTCTACCTTCCAGATATTTTCAAGACTTGCTTGTCATCTTCCTCCAACATACTTTTCTGACATCACCATAATAGCTTTTAGAATCTTTTAGGGCATGTCGAAAAATTACAGGGACTAGGAGCACTAAGGTACCTCTGGTCTCACAACATGAGGAGACTTTGGTTGGATTACTCTGTGACCCTGGGCCAGTCACCGACTGGGAGCCTCAGTTCCCTCATTTGGGGAGCAAGGAGAGCAACAATACCCAGCTCATGGGCTGCTGAGGTCAATGAGAGAACCTATTTCTAGCATTTAGCAGAGTAACTGGCATATAGCTAGAATGCGAATGTTTCCTATTAACCTGAACAACAAACACTGCCCCATGCGCTGCTGCAGTCTCTTTGGTGTGAGCACAGGGTGAGGAAAGGGAGGTAATGGACACAGGTGTTAGAAACCTTCAGGCTTTGGCTTACAGGGAGGGTCCCTAATCCCACTGAACCTCTTTGGGGATTCAGATTCCTTACCTGCCCCAGGAATGGAGAATGGATTACAGACAGGATTCTGGTACCAGGGACCCAGGTGAAGCTGCTGGGCCACGGGGTGCACATAAAAGAAAGGTCTGGAGTTACTGCCCTCAAAAGTTTCGTTGTTTCCTGAAGAGTTCATTGTCCAGGGTGAAAAGCAGGTGTTTGTAGTTAGGAAAGGACAGCCGCACTCTGCCCTGTAAAGTGCTGTGAAGGAAGAAAGTCGTCCTTGTCCCCCATCAGAACGGGGAGCCTGGGTGGAGGTCCCTTACCTTCTCTTCCCGCTTGCCTGGGATGGGGACACGCGGGGGCTGCCCTGCGTGCGTTTCGACCAGGGCAGCAGCGCCCAGAGGCCCGGGCCCGCGTCGTGCTCAGCAAGTCTGGCTCCCCAGGCAGGAGCACCGTGGGGAGATGAGGCTTTGGAGGCGCGGGATACCTAGTGCCGGGCGCCAAACGCCAGGGGCCGCGCCCCGCGGCTGCACTGGGAAACGCGGCCTAGGCCTCAGCTGCACCGCCTTTGTCCGCAGCCTCTCCAGCCTGCCCCGCAGCCTCCACCCGGGCCGAACCCCTCCTCAGTCCGGGAGTCCAGACCTCCGGCTCTGCGTCTCCTAACACCCCCCTCCCCGCAGGCCAGTCTGTTCCCGCGACCTCCACACCCTGCACCCCCGCGCCCTGCAGGACCCGCGCTCGCGTTCGGGACACCAACCTGCTCGATGTCTGCGACTGGGAGTCTCTGTGGTGGCGCACACGACCCGCGCTGGCCTGACCTCAGCAACAGGTGAGCCTACAGTGCTGTAGCACTGGCTCCCGCCTTTTTATGCGGGGCGGCACGTAACGCCTCTTCCGCAGGCACCGCCCCTGACGCATTTCCTCCCGCGCATGCGCCCTGTGAGAGCTCCCAGGTCAGACTTCTCCGACTGAAGGCGCTGGAAGAAACCGGTGCTGAGACTTGGTGGAGGGGAGCGGTCCTGTGCACCCTGTTTCCGGGTGAACCCCAGTCCTCCCTTCTGCACACCCCTGTGTGTGTGGGCTCCCTGGCCTTGACTCTTCTAGAGGACAGAGCCCTTCCCGTTCCCTTCGCTCTCCACGACTGTCCCCTCCTCTGAGTGTGTTGAGTTAGGTCGGGTCAGGCCGCTCCTCTGAGCTCCTGGTCTCCTTCCTTGGGCCTAAAGCCGCTGACACTTAAGGAAGAGGAGCCTACCGAGGAGAAGCAGAGAGGAAGGAGGCCAACGTGGACGGAGGACAGACCTGAGAGGCGGAAGATTCACACAGGAGAGGTGAACAAGCGTGCTTAATGCTGCTGACAGCAACATCTCCGGGGGAAGGGGCTTCGGCAATTTGGACGCTAGTGATCAGGGGAAGTGGTGGGACAGGAAGGCGCTGGAAGTCTGTGGGGTGATGGATGGGCAGTTAGAAGGGGGAAGCTGGCAAGTACAGAGTACTCTTTGTACATGAGAGAAAGGAAAGACATAGGACAGTAGTAAAGCGGGCAGGAATAGTACTTCTAAGAAGCATTAAAAGTTTGGAATGACTGTGTTACCAGGTCGCAATCGTGTTTGGCCAGAAATTGCAGTTGGTGAGACAGAGTAAAGGTTTTCTTTGTCATAAAAAAACTCTGGAGGTGGACTGCCTGAGGGCTGGCCTGGTGGCTTCTTGGTCTCACAAAGGACTCCATCTAGTTCACTCTTTACCCAACATCCTTAGAACTGGCTTCTTCCTTCAGCTTGCCTCTTTATCCAAATGCTTGTTCTAAGCAGAAAGCAGGAGGAAAACAAGGGAAATTGGAGGGGGGAGGGGGGCACAAAGGACACACAGCAGCTGCTCATCAGTCATCAGTCGTGTTCTTAAAGAGTTATAATAGAAAACACATGCAGCTTCAGGTTATATCTCTTTGGTTACCCCCAGTTGAAAGGATGTGTGGGAGCTCTTGTCTTTGAGCTGGGCATATTGCCACTTGGAAGAAACTGGGATGCCGTGACTAAGAAAGAGTGGAGAATAGATATTAATTGGGCAGGTAACAGTGTCTGTTATATGGATTCAGGTAATGAAAGAAACATTCTTCTTCCACTTCCCTTTACTCTTATCGTCCCCAATCATCATCCTACCTTCTTCCCTTCACCGCTAAATTTCTCTATAAAGGACCATAAACACTCAGCCTTCTCCACCTCCTGTTCCTTTACTCACTGCAAATCCAGATTTTGTTACCATTATGCCCACTCATTCACCCTCACCAAGGACACTAATAAACCACTTGCTGCTAAATGGCATGGAAATTTTTCAGTTCATATCACTAAACCTCACCTCCCAGGTACCAGCCTAATTGACTGCCTCTCTACTGACCCTTCTTAAAGGCTTTTACTGGCTCTCTTCCCAAATTTCTCTCTTTAATGTTCATATTCTCCAGGTTATGGTCTTAAGTTTTTCTCCATCTTATTCCACTGTCTCTGCATTTTCATCCATTCTCGGGGCTTACAATACAACCAGCATACTGCTCACACCCAAATCTCTATCTCCAGTCTCTCGACTAGACATGTATATCTCAACAGAAGACTTGTGCTGTTGTTAGGACATGTGCAAATGATGTCTTTTGTTATTCATAATAAGCCCCTTTCCACCACTGCAGAATTTATGCTAATAAGGTGAGTAGGGTGGGGCCCCTAGATAACTCGAGGAAGGAGGCTGGTCACCAGAAAGACCAAACTTGTGATTAAAGAGTGGGAACTTTCAGTCCCACCCCTCAACCTCTGGGGGGTGGGGGGGCGGCAGGGAGCTGGAGATTGAGTTCAATAAAAGTCTTGAAATTGACACTATTTATTAAGTACCTCAGAAATGTTAGTCATTGATGCTGTTTCCTTTTCATGGTTTTCAAAAAGCAACATTCAAGGAAAAACACAAATATTCTTCAATGTGTAATGTGTAAAATGGTTAAACAAACTGTTATATCCATATCATGGAAAACAATTCAGCAATAGAAAAAAATGAAGTACTGATGCACAAAACAACTTAGATGAATCTCAAGGATATTATGCATAGATCAGTGGTTTCCAGTGGTTAAGTTTGGGGTGAGACTGTGACTATAAAGTGGTCATACAAGGGAATTCCCTGGCAGTCCAGTGGTTAGGACTCGACCTTTTCACTGCCAGGCGGGGTTTGATCCCTGGTTGGGGAACTAAGATCCCACAAGTCACAGCTGCTTGGCTGAAAAAAAAAAAAAGGTCATAACATGGGAACTCCTTTGGGGTAAAGGATCCTGTTCTGTATCCTTAAACTGATTTCACCTGACAAAATTTCTTAGAACTATATACCTACCACAAAAATAGTTCTTGTGAAAACTGATGAAATTCAAGAAAGATGTATAATGGACTTTCTATATTGTACCAATGTCAATTTCTTTGTTTTGTAATTGTGCTATGGTTATAAAATAGAGTTGTAAGATGGTACCTTTGGGGGCTGTGTGAAAGGTACATGGGAATTCTGTGTACTATTTTTGCAACTTCTATGGGAATCTAAGATTATTTCAAAATGAAAATTAAAAAAAGAAAAAAACACTGGAAAGAAAAGAATACAGGAAGGAGAGAGGGAGGGAAGGAAGGAAGGAAAAAGAAAGATGCCTCCAACCAAGGTATCTTGCTAAGAAGAAAGAAACTAGTCAGATTAAAAACAAAAATTACTGCTGGAACTGAAGAAAAAAATACATAGCAGATAAATAAATTTATAATGAATTTAATATATGTGGAAGAGCTTATAGAAAATTTGCATCACTCATTATTGCTAATTGCATTATATAACCTTACAAATCAGCCTATGATTACACTTCAAATCTGGCAGCCAGACTTAAATGCAATAAACCCTTTTATTGTACTTTTATTGCTTTTGTTTGAGAGGGAAGTTACAGTATTTAATAAATGACATATATTCTCATTTGTGTACTCCAGAAGCATAGGAATACTATAATATGCCATACTATTGGACAACCAAAGATACATCATTCTCTTGCAGCCCAGATCAGAATGTTCCCCAGCTTCCCAGCCTGAAATACCACCTAGTCACTCTGAATGCTCTGAAGACCCAGAATCAATGTAGATATTCTCATATTTTTCCTGGACCTGCTTCAAATCACCTAGGCTTTTTTAGTGTAGCTTCAAAGTGGAACAAGTTTCCAAACAAGGTTTCAGAATCTTGTGGCAACCAAGCTGCCAGTTCAAATTATTCCATGACAGTAGCAAGGGTAGATACAAAAATAATAATAAATTGAGAGCCATTAGAAAAAGTAAATAAGGCAAGGCAGAAATGAACTGAAGTTTAAAAAAAAAAAGTAAATGAGATGAAAATTTAAGCCCACATGCCTTTTGATCCTACTTAAATCTGCATCCATATTCCATCAGGTTATTTTTTAGTGTACTGTTGAGTTACTGTTAGTTTCTTTCAGATACAAGAAACTAATTCTCTAACCCATAAAAGACTACAATGGTAATTTGTATTCAAAAGAAAGATGAAGGGGAATATCCCTACCTTTTATCCATCCATCCAGACCCAATTCCTGGCATATGCTAAAATGTACCAATATGCTTTCTTCATTCAGTCAACAAATATTTATTGAACACCTGCTATGTACCAGGTACAATTCTTTGTGTATGTACGTGTAGAAACTTAAAATTCAGGATCTTGGTCATGAGGGCTTAAAATACAAAGCAATTGACACATACACATTTGGAAATTTATTAACTGCTGTAGCTACACACACTCTACCACCTTCTGTTGTTGTTGTTGTTGTTATAGTTGCTAACTTTTTTTATTTTTTAGGTTCCACATATAAGTGATATCATACAGTATTTGTCTTTCTGTGTCTGACTTATTTCACTAAGCATTAGTACCCTCCAAATCCACACATGTTGTTGCAAATGTCAATGTTGATGGACACCTGGATTTCTTCCATATCTTGGCTATTGTAAATAATGCTGCTATGAATGTTGGGGTGCCTGTATCTTTTTGAATTAGTGTTTTTGTTTTCTTCAGATATATACCCAGTAGTGGAACTGCTGGATCATATGGTAGTTCTAGTTTTATTTTCTTAAGGAACCTCCAAACTGTTTTCCACAGTGGCTACATCTATTTACATTTCCACCAACAGTGTACAGAGGTACCCTTTTCTCCACATCCTTGCCTACACCTAAAGGAACTAGAAAAAGAACAAACAAAACCCAAAGTTAGTAGAAGGAAAGAAATCATAAAGATCAAAGCAGAAATGAACAAAATAGAGACAAAAAAAAAGTAGAAAAGATCAATGAAACTAAGAGCTGGTTCTTTGAAAAGATAAATGAAATTGATAAATCTTTAGCCAGACTCATCACGAAAAAAAGAGAGAGGGCCCAAATCAATAAAATCAGAAATGAAAAAGGAGAAGTTACAACCAAACCACAGAAATACAAAGGATCATAAGAGATTAGTACAAACAACTCTATGCCAATAAAATGGACAACCTGGAAGAAATGGACAAAGTCCTAGAAATGTACAATCCCCCAAGACTGAACCAGGAAGAAATAGAAAATATGAACAGATTAATTACCAGTAATGAAATAGAATCAGTAATTTAAAGAAAAAAAAAAAAAAACTCCCCAAAAAAACAAACGTCCAGGACTAGGTGGCTTCATAGGTGAATTCTACCAAATATTTAGAGAAGATTTAATGCCTGTCATTCTCAAACTATTCCAAAAAAATTGCAGAGAAACGAATGCTTCCAAACTCATTATGCGAGGCCAGCATCACTCTGATAACAAAACTAGACAAAGATGTCATACAAGAAAGAAAATTACAGACCAATATCATAATGAACATAGACGAAACATTGTTGAAATCCTCAACAAAATATTAGCAAACCAAATCCAACAGTATATTAAAAGGATCATATATCTTTTAATGAATCTAAAAGGATCAAGTGGGATTTACACAGGGATGCAAGGATTTTTTCAATATCCGCAAATCAATTAATGTGATACACCACATTAACAAATGAAGAATAAAAAAACACATGATCATCTCAAAAGCTTTTGACAAAATTCAACATCCATTTATGATAAAAAAAGTCTCCAGAAATTGTGTATAGAAGGAACATACTGCAACATAATAAAGGCCATATATTATAAGCCCACAGATAACATCATACTAAATGGTGAAAAGCTAAAAGTATTTAAGATCAGGAACAAGACAAAGATGCCCACTCTCACCACTTTTATTCAACATAGTATTGGAATTCCTAGCCACAGCAGTCAGACAAGAAAAAAAAGGAAAGAAAAGGAATCCAAATTGTAAAGGAAGAAGTAAAACTTCATTGTTTGCAGATGACATGATACTACACATAGAAAATAATAAAGGTGCCACCAAAAATCATCAATGAATTCAGTAAAGTTGCAGGATGCAAAAATACTGAAATCTGTTGCTTCTCTATACACTAACAAGGAACTATCTGAAAGAGAAATTAAGGAAACAATCCCATTTACAATTGCATCAAAAACAATAAAATACCTAGGAATAAACCTACCTAAGGAGGTAAAAGACCTGTACTTGGAAAAGTAGAAGACACTGATGAAAGAAATTGAAGACAACACAAACAGATAGAAATACATACCGTGTTCATGGACTGGAAGAATTAATATTGTTAAAATGGCCATACTACCCAAGGCAATCTACAGATTCAATGCAATCCCTAACAAAATACCAATAGAACTTTTTACAGAAATATAACAAATAATTTAAAAATTTGTATGGAAATGCAAAAGACCCCACATAGCCAAAACAGTCTTGAGAAAGAAGAAGAGAGCTAGAGGTATCATGCTCCCTGACTTCAAACTGTACTACAGAGCTACAGTAATCAAAACAGTATGGTACTGACACAAAAACAGATACATAAATCAATGGAACAGAATAGAGAGCCCAGAAGTAAACCCACGCATCTATGGTCAATCTATGACAAAGGAGGCAAGAATATACAATGGAGAAAAAACAGTCTCTTCAATAAGTGATGCTGGGAAAACTGGGCAGCTACATGTAAAAAAAATGAAATTAGAACATTTTCTACCACCATATACAAAAATAAGCTCACAATGCAGTAAAGACCTAAATGTAAGACTGGAAACCATAAAACTCCTAGAAGAAAACGTAAGTGGAACACTTTTGACATAAATCATAGCAATGCTTTTTTGGATCTGTCTCCTAAAGCAAAAGAAACAAAATCCAAAATAAACAAATGGGACCTAATTAAACTTAAAAGCATTTGCACAGCAAAGGAAACCATTGACAAAATGAAAAGACAACCTACTGAATGGGAGAAAATATTTGCAAGTGCTATGACCAATAAGGGGTTAATATCCAAAATATATAAACAGCTCATACAACTCAACAACAATAAAACAAACAACCCAGGACTTCCCTGGTGGCACTGTGGTTAAGAATCTGTCTGCCAGTGCAGGGGACGTGGGTTCAATCCCTGGTCTGGGAAGATCCCACACGCCGTAGAGCAACTAAGCCTGTGCGCCACAACTACGGAGCCTGTGCTCTAGAGCCCGCGAGCCACAACTACTGAGCCCGTGTGCTGCAACTACTGAAGCCCGCGCTCCTAGAGCCTGGGCTCCACAACAAGAGAAGCCACCACAATGAGAAGCCCGCGCACAGCAACGAAGACCCAATGCAGCCAAAAATAAATAAATAAATTTATAAAGAAAAACAACCCAATTAAAAAATAGGCAGAAGACCTGAATAGACATTTTTCCAAAGAAGGCATACAGATGGCCAACAGGCACATGAAAAGATGCTCAAATCATTAATCATCGGAGAAATGCAATCAAAAACACAATGAGATATCACCTCACAACTGTCAGAATGGCTACCTTCAAAAAGACCACAAATAAGAAATGTTGAGGATGTGGAGATAAGGGAGCCCTTGTACACTGTTAATGGGAATGTAATTTGGTACAGCCACTTTTTTTTTTAATGTGTGTGTAATAAGGACACTTAACATGAGATCTATCCTCTTAAATTTTTTAAAGTATACAATACAGTATCATTAATTATAGACACATGTGGTACAGCAAATCTGTAGAACTTATTCATCCTGCGTAACTAAAATTTTATAGCCGTTGCACAGCAACTCCCCATGTCTCTGTCCCCTGGACCCTAGTAACCACATTCTATTCTCTGTTTCTTTCTACGAGTTTGTCCGTTTTTGACACCTCATTTAAGTGAAATCATGCAGTATTTGTTCTTCTTTGAAGCTGGCATATTTCACTTAGCATACTGTCTTCCAGATTTATCCTTATTTTTACATATGATGTAATTTCTTTCTTGTTTCTAGGTACAGTTCTAAAGCCAAAAATACATCAGAAAACAAAAATCTCTGCCGTTAAGAAGGTTATTGTATCAGGAAGAGAGACACAATAAACATAATGAATAAATTCTATACTAGTCTGTCAGTCTGTTAGAGACAGTAAGTGCTATGGCAAGAGTGACGAGGATCAGAATTGCCCGAGCTGGAAGGACTGAAATTACATATAGGGTGGCCAGGGTAATGATCACTGAGAAAGTAACTTTTGAGTAAATATTAAAGGAAGATAAAGGAGAGTATAGGAATACATATACTTACAGCCCACTGTGAGGACTTCAGCTTTTACTATGAGTGGACTGGGGAACCATTGGAGGGTTTTGAGCAAAGGGGTGATATGATTTGATGTACTGTACAAAGGATCACTATGGATACCATGTATGGAACAGACTGTGAAGGAGCATGGATAGATTTTGGAGGGAAAATTTTTTAGAAGGCTACTGCAGTAATCCAGTCGAGAGATGATGGTAGAATAGACCAAAATGGTCAAAGTGGAGGTGAGAAGTTGTCTGATTCTGGATGTATTTTGGATCCAGATGGTGTGTTTGAGAGAGAGGTCAAGGATGACTCCAAAGTTTTGACTCGAGTAACTGTACAGATGAAATTCCATTATTGAGATGGAGAATACAGTGAGTAGCAGAAGTTAGGAAGGAAGGTATAATGAGTTCAGCTTTGTACACATTAAGTGTGGATGTCAATTAGACATCTCAGTGGAGGTTCCAAATAAAAAGTTGGATATACTGTGCAGGATGCAGCTCTGGGAAAGAGAGTAATCAGAATATACATGATACTTAAAGTCATAAAAACAGAAGGAGATCTCTTAGTGACTGAGGTATAGAGAAATGAAGAGGCAAAAGGACTGGGCTCTAGGGTGCTGTAGAGGTCAGGGAGAAGAGGAGTCACCAGAAAACTGAACAGGGGCATCTAAGGAGATCAAAGGAAAACCAGGAATGTTATCTGGAAGGAAGTGGGGGAAAAAAATGTATCTAGGGAATTCCCTAGCAGTCCAGTGGTTAGGACTTTGCACTTTCACTGCCGAGGGCACAGGTTCAATCCCTGGTCAGGGAACTAAGATCCCGCAAGTGGTGCGGCCAAAAAATAATAATAATAATACAAAATAAAAATAATACCATTGTGATCTGTTTTTTTTTAAAGTGTATCTAGAAAGAGGGAGTAACCAGCTATATCAAATGCTGCTGATCCACCATAAAGAATGAAGACTTGGGGGCACAAGCTCCATTTGGAGTCACAGCCAAGGACAGAAACCAATAGGCTAACCAACAAGTAAGTGATCCTTTGCACACAGTCTGCAGGAGCCAGTTCAAAAAGAGTCTCAAGGAGATAAAATAGGAAGGGAAGATCTGCCCAACATCTGAAGAGGTCTTACTGTCCGCTCATGCGGACAGAAGAGAGAACCTCATGCGCCCTGCCTAGAGAACATATGAAACACCCAAGCAATGGTGCAAGAGAATTTTTCTTCTTCAATCAAGGCTATTGAATGATATATACAAAATCAAAACGCTTAGATAAGAGACATGGCTTCTGTTTGAATTTAAATAACTTCAAACAAGAAGTAATTGTAGGGCTTCCCTGGTGGCGCAGTGGTTGAGAATCTGCCTGCCAATGCAGGGGACACAGGTTTGAGCCCTGGTCTGGGAAGATCCCACATGCCGCGGAGCAACTAGGCCCGTGAGCCACAACTACTGAGCCTGCGCATCTGGAGCCTGTGCTCCGCAAGAAGAGAGGCCGCGACGGCGAAAGGCCTGTGCACCGCGATGAAGAGTGGCCCCTGCTTGCCACAACTAGAGAAAGCCCTTCCAGAGAAACGAAGACCCAACACAGCCAAGAATAAATAAATAAATAAAATTTTTTTTAAAAAAGTAATTGTATCAGGTAAAAGTAGCTGTAATGTGACAAAGGCCTTGAACACCTTCGTTAGTGAAAAAATTGTCAAGTTGCTAGAATGAAGAGAAAAATGTCTCCATTAAGCAAAACTAACTTTCCAACATTGTCTATATCAAACTGTAATTTCCCATGGACTTCAAACATAAAACTGAAGATCTATTTCTGTTGACAAAATAACATTGGCAAACTTTAATTCCTTCTTGTTTCTCCTGTTCTATCAATTCTCTTTAGCCACCCCTCCCTCCATTTGTTAACTCCTTAAAGTCTCTTAAAGCCCCCCAATCACAATTTAGTTCCTTGCTACTGAAAGTGTGGTGCCCAGACGAGGAGCATCAGCAACACCCAAGAGCTTGTTAGAAACGTGGAATCTTGGCCTCACCCCAAACAACATCCCCAACATTCACCCCAACATTTGAGAAGCACTTGTTGAACTGACACTTGATTGCCTTAGGTGGATGTTTCTTTTTTTTTTTTTTAATATTTAAGGTTTTTTTAATTTGTTTTTTAAAGTAGAGGGAAGGATTTTTTTTTTTAATTTATTTATTTTTGGCTGTGTTGTGTCTTCGTTTCATGCGAGGGCTTTCTCTAGTTGCGGCAAGCGGGGGCCACTCTTCATCGCGGTGCGCGGGCCTTTCGCTGTCGCGGCCTCTCTTGTTGCGGAGCACAGGCTACAGACGCGCAGGCTCAGTAGTTGTGGCTCATGGGCCGATTTGCTCCGCGGCATGTGGGATCTTCCCTGACCAGGGCTCGAACCTGTGTCCCCTGCATTGGCAGGCAGATTCTCAACCACTGTGCCACTAGGGAAGCCCTGGATGTTTCTTTATAGCAGGACTTCCCTCTTCTTTTTCCTAGGACCTCTGCCAAGTTCCAGGGCGTGAAAAAGACCATTACTTTCTAATCAAAGAGCTTTAATAGCTAAAAGGTGTCCAAAATCATTTGGTTTTTCTCCTTTTGCAGAATAAGAAAGCAAAGCCTAGAGATTTGACATTACTCCTCTAAGCACAGCTAATGGCAGAAGCTAGCTTCTGCCTACTTTCTTCCTGCTCTTTAGTTTCTTGTATGCTGTCACCATCCCACAACTTAATATCCAAAGAAATGAGAGAGCAGGTGTCAGTGGTGTGTTTTTAGTTTTGCTTTCCATTGTTTTAATTTTTAACAGGAGTGTTAGTGTGAGGAGATCTTAAACCTACATCCAACAAATGGCTCTTCCTCACAAGAACACTACTTAACTACTTCAAACCAAGGCCAAGCCAATTATCCTATCAGAGCAAAGTGTAAGGTTGTGCATAGCAAAATTCATAAATTTACATCAAATTCCTGCATATTTTTCCCATGGTTCCTGCTGTCCCAAGTGGCATCATGTATCATTGTAGACAATAATTTACTGAAAAACAAAGATTAACATACTTAAAAAGTTAAAAACAACAACAGAGAAACCAAACATATGGGCTGATAGTAGCCACCATGTGTTTCCCAGTTCTGCAAAAGGCATTCATGCACCCAGTGGTTAATTCCAGACTTGTTTTCTTACCAGATGCCTGCTCAGGTGAGCTCTATCCCACCTTTCTAAGAACTCTCCACAAATTTCCCTTTAAGCAGAACACCTGCCAGGGTCCCAGGGCTGGAATGACTAGAGCAAGAGCAGAGGATGCAGAGAAAATAACCCTTACTGCTCCCTCTTGTTCTCCTGCTCCAACTTCTTCTATGTCCTGGGCAAAGAACGCACCTCACCAAGTAGCATCACAGAGTTGGCGTGATTCCCCCCCACAGGTAGTTCCACTGCATCCCCTTCCTGTCATCCCCAGAGAAAAGCAGAGGAAACTGCATCCATCCCTTGAAAGAGACCAGGAAGGTGAGAACATGTCCTGCTACTCACAAAGAGAAAATGATGGAAGAGGTGATGACTGACCGAGATGTAGCAGAAAAAGGACGAACACCTACTTGTTCCAGCCTAACTTCAAGCCACCTTTGCTCTGTTGTCATAGCAAGTTTTTATGTGTGTGGCATAAAATGCATAACGTAAAATTTACCAACATAACAATTTTTAGAGGTACAATACAGTAGTATATAGGCACATAGTTTTGCAGCAGATTTCTAGAAGTTTTTCATCTTGCAAAACTGGAACTCAATACTCAGTTGAACGACCCCATTTCCTCTTCCCCAGACCCCATGACCACCATTCTACTTTCTAAGAGTGACTAATCACGTAAGCAGACTAATGCAGCACTTTTGTGTGTGTGTGTGTGACTGGCTTATTTAACTTACCTTAGCATGATGTCTTCAAGATTCATCCATGTTGTCAAATACTGCAGAATTTCCCCCTTTTTAAAGGCTGAATAGTACTCCATTTGATGTACATACATTTTCTTTATCCATTCATCTTTTGATGGACATTTAGGTTGTTTCCACAGCTTGGCTATTATACATAGTGTTGCAATGAACATAGGAGGGCTGAAATTTCTTTGAGTACCTACTTTCAGTTCTTTTGGATATATACCCTGACATGGGATTGCTGGATCATATGGTAATTCTATTTTTAATTTTTTGAGGAACCTCCACACTTTTTCCACAGTGGCAGCAGCAATTTACATTTCCACCAACAGTGCACAAGGGTTCCAGTTCTCCACATCCTCACCAACACTTTTAATTTTGTTTTTTTGACAATGGTTGTCCTAACTCGTGTGAGGTGATATGTCATTGTGGGTTTGATTCGCATTTTCCTGATGATTAGTGATATCGAGTATCTTTTCGTAAGCTTCTTGGCCAATTGTCTATTTGAGTCTTTTGCCTATTTTTTAATAGGGTTGTTTTTTTGTTATTGACATAATTTTTTAACATAATCTGGATACTAACCCCTTATCAGATAAACGGTTTGCAAATATTTTCTCACATTCTGTAGGTCGCCTTTTTACTCCCTTGTTTTCTTCGCTGCACCCTGCAGTCTGTCACAGCACTTTACAGCCAAGCTACTGCGCAAGTCAGATAGCTGAGCCCGGATGCCTTCTGGGGGTTGTAGTCCTGAGCGTCAGAGGCGGGTGGAAGGCGGAGGATATTTTCTGAGTGATGGTTAGAATCAGATTTCTGCTGGGCGGGGCTGGAATGAACCACTGCCTGGTCCTCATTAGCAGAGAGAGAGAAAGAATTAACTCCAAGTCCCCTTTTCTGTCCTCAGTCTCTCGGACCCAGGTTCTGAGAAGAGCCGCTTCCCCACCTTGGCCGTCCACGCAGGCTAGTCCCTCCTCCTCCCTCCGGCTTCCCGCCACTGGGCGCTCGTGGGTGGGGCTTTCCTGGGGGCGGGGCTCATGTAGGCGGGGCGGGGCGTGGGGGCTTCTTCCCTGGCTGGCGCTTCCGAGGCCCGCGGCCATCTAGCGACCTCTTTTCTTGGAACGCGAGGCGCAGGAGGTCCCGTCCATGGACCGATCCGCGGTGGCGAGGGTGGGCGCGGTAGCGAGCGCCAGCGTGTGCGCCGTCGTGGCGGGGGCGGTGCTGGCCCAGTACATTTTCACCTTGAAGAGAAAGACGGGCCGGAAGACCAAGATCATCGAGATGGTGAGTATGGGGGCTCGTCGCTACGGAGCGCTTAGGGGGCCGCGGGTGGTCCGTCCGGCCTCGCCTTCCCGTACCGACCGCTGCTGGAATGAGAGGGGCCCACAGGGGAGCCGTTCGCCCGGCGTGCGGCCACACCGCGGCCAGGTGACCTGGTCTGGACCCTCGACGGCGGCACTCGGCTTCCCATGGGCTTTGTTATGTCTCCATTTGAAACAAAAAGGCAGCAAAATAGGTGATTCGGAAACAAGCTGCCTCCCGCCGCAAAACCCGTTTTTTCGAGAAATAAACGGACGTTTCTGGGCAGATTTCTCCTTCCCTCATCCCGCGTCAAACCGTTGCAACAATCCCATTCTGATGAGGGTTTTTTTTTTTGCACCGTGGCTAGGATGAGTTCGATTATGACAAGGTGTAACTTATCAGTGGTTAATTAAAGGAATGCCAGTTAACCCAGCTGGAGTTCAAAATAGTTTATTTTGTATTTGAATGTTATTCCTTCTTGTCTCAAACTGCCGGGATGTGCCTTCGTGTTCATTTTTTCCCCGCAAACCTCTTACATAACGTTTTAGAAATTTATTTCCAATTTTATTGTAAGACAGTGTTTGAAGAATTCTACTTGAGGTACATTATAAGCAATATTTTCTCCAAAGTTGGGGATGTTTTTAGGGTTTTGTTTTTTAATTAGAGCCCACTCGTCAAGACAGTTTTCTCAGTGAGTTGCATTCTAATATACTTCCTGGAGTGAAGAATCCCGTGTATACTCCCGATGAGATACTACACGCGTGAACTTCTGGGGTCAAGTATTTTTGACAAGTCAGTTGACAGTTTACCGCTGTACTAAATAATATCATTTTAGGTTCATGTTAGAATACTTAGCCCAATCATATGTTCTAATTGATCAAAGAAACTTTTTGTCCCGTTGTTTGCTATTGGCCCTAGGTCGAATACAGAAATATTTTTCCATAAATAAAAGTAAAAAAAAAAAAAATGTTAATTCCCACATATCTCATATGCCAATAGTTTTGTTTATTGGTAGGGTTAAATTAGTCTTAGATTATTATTACATAATCTTTCTCCATCTCTGTACTCATAGAAGCAAATGTTTTTATCTCAAAAATTTCATTTTGTTTATGTTGCTGTCCTGCATAGAAAACTTTGGTGGCTTCCTTTTGTTCCAAACCAAAAATGTATAATACAAATGTGGGGAAAAAACCCACATTGCCATACCTTCCTGTATGTACTTAGACTGTGGATTAGTCTATCACTTCTCCTCTAAACCAGGTAGAGGTAAAAATCAATGCTTTCACAAAATCCACAATGAAGCCATTATAAGAACAGTTTGCCATCTTTGTGAAAATAATTAAGGCCCATTGTTTGTAGTATAGAAATCAGTCAATCTTTATATATACATAATATGTTATATTAATTCAGGCATAGGGACAAGTAGTCTTGTGGCTACAGCATAATATACAGATGTGTATTTGTTTTTGTTTTTTAATTAATTTATTAATTTATTTTTGGCTGTGTTGGGTCTTCATTGCTGCGCGCGGGCTTTCTCTAGTTGCAGCGAGCAGGGGCTACTCTTGGTTGTGGTGCACGGGCTTCTCATTGTGGTGGCTTCTCTTGTTGCGGAGCACGGGCTCTAGGCACGCGGGCTTCAGTAGTTGTGGCACGTGGGCTCAGTAGCTGTGGCTCGCAAGCTCTAGAGCGCAGGCTCAGTAGTTGTGGCGCATGGGCTTAGTTGCTCTAAAGCATGTGGGATCTTCCTGGACCAGGGATCGAACCCCTGTCCCCTGCATTGGTAGGCGGATTCTTAACTACTGCGACACCAGGAAGCCACAGATGTGTATTTGGAAGGAAGAGATGGGGAATGTGGGCAAAGAGGCCAAATTGTAAAGGAGTTTTGTAAAGCCATTCTAAAGGCTTTGCCCTTTATCTTGTAGGTAATAGGGGGCCATGAAAGGTTTTTAAACAGGATAGTTGCATGTTCAAAACTATATTTTATGCAGATCACTTAGACAAGATAGGGTGAAAGGGGAGAGCCTGGAAAGAAGGAGATAATTTAGGAGGTTGTTGGCAGTATTCATTGTGAAAGATGATTAGGGTCTAGACTAGGAAACGAGCGATCAGAGGATAAACATTTCAGAGGTAAAATCAACAGGACTTAGTGGCACTACAAACGCTGGACTCATACAAACCTGGCTTTGAATCTAGGCTTTCTCATTTATCAAGCTATGTGATCTTTGGCAAGTTATTTAACTCCTCTGAGTCTGTTTCTTCATCTATTAATTGGAAGATAATAATACTACCTACTTCATGGGGTAGTTGTGAAGATTACATGAAATAACACAGTGGACATAATTGCTATCATTTGTGAGCTTATCATTATTTATGATCATTAAATAAAGAGATTAATCACAGGGGTGGGGGGGATTACAAGCTAAATGGTGATACTGGCTACATTATTAGCCAAGATAGAAAGGGGGAAAGAAAGAGGAGGCAGGGACAATGTGGAACAATAAGTTCATTTTGTCCTGTTTAGCCAAGTAGAAATGTCCATAAATTAGTTAAAATAACTAAAGTGCTTAGAAAAGCATTTGTTGCCATATATTGGCCCATAGTAATATATAGTATATACATTACCTGTTATTATTAGCAACAGCAATGGAAAATGTAGTGCTGGAGTTGCGAAGATAAACTGGGACTAGAAGCTACTTTCTCAAGTGTCTAGCCTCTTGGCAATAATAGTGGAAATGATTATAATTTCTCACCCATAACTTTGCAGCAAGATGAAAAAGAAAACTTGAGAATACTGACATATAGTGGGTGTTCAGTAAAGAAAACAGAGATCTCAGAGATGGGGTAACAGGACATGTTTCCAAAAGAAGGGGCAGAGGCAGAAGTGTCAGTCTGCACAGATCAAAAATTGACTGAAAGCCTTGTGGGTTGGACAGCCACTAGAGGAACAATGAAGTGAAGAAGACCAGAAAGTGATTGTTGAGTACAAAAATACTTGTGCCGTCAGTGTACGTTTGGTTTGGTTTTGGTTCTGAATGGTTGGCACGTGACCATGTTGGCAGGCAGAATGGCAGTGAAAAACGAGTGCTTAAAGAAGTGAGAGAGGAGGAAGGGAGTTCCCTGGTGGTCCAGTGGTTAGCGCTCGGCGCTTTCACTGCCATGGTCTGGGTTCAATCCCTGGTTGGGGAACTAAGATCTCCCAAGCCCCACAGCTTGGCCAAAAAAAAAAATGAGAGAGGGGGAGAGGGAAAATCAAGCTGAGTTCCAGAGGAGATAGGAAGGTAGGGGATAGAGAACACAGGTGGACAGATGCCTTTTTAAAGGAATAAGGAACATCCCTCTCTCTAAGAGTGAATAGTAGCCCCTCGCTATCCATGGGGGATTGGTTCCAGGACCCCCTTGGATACCAAAGTCCAAGGATGCTCAAGGCCCTTTTATAAAATGGTGTAGTATTTACTTATAACCTATACACAACCTCCTATATACTTTAAATCATCTCTAGATTATCTCTAATACCTAATACAATGTAAATGGTATGTACATAGTTGTAAATACAATGTAAGTGCTATGTAAATTGTTGCCAGTAAGCAGCAAATTCAAGTTTTGCTTTTTGGAACTTTCTGGAATTTTTTCCCCCACATATTTTCAGTCCTTTGTTGGTTAAATCGCTGATGTGGAACTGACAGATACGGATGGCCGACTGTACTACTCACTGATTTATAGTATCCACTTATTTATGCATATTTTAATTTACATTATGTCTTATTTTCAGCCCCGCACTGTCTCTACTTACTTTGTTCTTTACTTCTGTCCAGTTGACTTAATTTCTCCTACTAAATGGCACCTCTTTCCAATTATTATATATCAATTGTTTTCTTTTTTGTTTTTTTTGTATTACCAGAATATATTCTGGTTTTACTTTTTACCAGCAGATTACTTATTTTTCTCCAATAGAAAACTAATTCCAAAAAAAGATAAGATGGTTTAATCTTATTCAGTTCTTCTCATATCCTTTATTAAAGGTACAAACTTAGTTATAAGATAAATAAGTACTAGGGTTATAATGTACAACATAATGACTATAGCTAACACTGCTGTAGGATATATAGGAAGGCTGCTAAGAGATTAAATACTAAAAGTTCTCATCACAAACAGAGACTTTTTTTTTTTGGCTTTCTTATTGTATCTATATGAGATGATGGATGCTAAGTAAACTTATTGCGGAAATCATTTCACAATATATGTATATCAAATCATTATGCTGTATACCTTAAACTTATACAGTGACATATGTCAGTTATATCTCTATAAATTTGGGGGTGGGGAATTCTCCCAAAGTAGAAGTATCTAACAAATGAAATAAAATGGAAGCACAAAACCAGAACAAATGTATAGTCTCAACACTATTCTATAAAGAGCAACAGAGAGGGTGGAAATTATTTCGACAGCAGGAATAGGAGAGATGGAACTGTCACTGGAAGTTCCCCAACCAGTTAAAATTGTCATTTCTAATTTAAACACGTCTCAAGTATTTATGGCTTCCTTGTGAACATCAGCAGTTATTCCTTAAATAGCTGGTGCTGTTTTTGAAACTTCAGTGTGTTTCCTTCCTGGAGATAAACTTCTAACAAAAACTTCTTCCTTTCTTCTAAAGATAATATCAAATGTTTTCTGGGTACTATTCTAAGTGGAAAGCCCACTATTGAGTCTATATTTAGATATATTTAGAAAAGGGAGGGGGGAAAACCAAGATTCAAACAGCTGCTTTAGTAGATCAACACTATCACATAGGCTTTTAAAATATTTCTATAACTCAACTTTCATCTAATTTATATCAGTACAGAAATTTATGACCTTTTAGCACCTGTTTTGAGTTCTTGATTTGTTCTGTGAAGCGTATTCCCTGAACTCCTGTGGCATTTCCTGATGATTTCTCATAATTTAGCAATTTATGTACTCTCTTATATTGTTTACTGTAATGTATATTCATTCATTCATTCATTCATTCATTCATTCATTTATGGCTGTGTTGGGTCTTCGTTTCTGTGCGAGGGCTTTCTCCAGTTGTGGCAAGCGGGGGCCACTCTTCATCGCGGTGCGCGGGCCTCTCACTATCGCGGCCTCTCTTGTTGCAGAGGGCAGGCTCCAGACGCGCAGGCTCAGTAATTGTGGCTCACGGGCCCAGTTGCTCCGCGGCATGTGGGATCTTCCCAGACCGGGGCTCGAACCCGTGTCCCCTGCATTGGCAGGCAGATTCTCAACCACTGCGCCACCAGGGAAGCCCCTGTAATGTATATTCTTGAAGAGTCTGGATTGGTGCATAGTTCTTTGTCATCCTTTTTTATTAATTGTACTTGACTAAGAGAAACAGAGACCCCAAATCAGTGGCTTTATTAAACAGTACAGATTTTATTTTTTTAGTGTAATGAGAAGTCCAAAAAATAGGTAGTTGCTGGTGTTAGTTAGAGGGTACAAGGATATAAAGAGGTCTTTGAAATGTCCTTGGCTTTTCTCATGGTCACAAGATGGCTGTTGTAGTCCTGGCCAACATTTCCATCTTCCAGGCAGCAGAAAGGAGGAAGCAGGAAAGAGAATACTTATTTAATAAGCAAAACTTTCTTCTTGCATGTCATTGGAGGAAACAGTGTCATATGGTCATCCTAACTGTAAGTGAAGCTGAGGAATTTTTTTTTTTTTTTTTGATTGAGCAACTTGCCACCCTCTGACAAAATTGAGATTCTATTAGTAAGAAGAAGAGGAGGGTGTGTATTAGGTAATTACCAGTCTACCATGCCACACCACAGTGCCTGTTCTTTTTTCATATCATTGACTATTCAGTAAATATTCAATATTTAATCAAATGAAAACACCTGTATATAATATAATATTACCAGTGGTCAGTAGGCTGGTAGAAAAATGAGCATTCCAACTATTCCAAGTATTTGGTTATACAGCAGTAGAGAATACAAATTCTGAATAGCTTTGATCTTCTGTCCACCCCAAGAGTAAAGATTTATTCATTCACACCTGAAATATCTAGATCTTAAATAGCTTCTGCACATGGCCACTGCCTTCATACATGCTAATGAGATTTAGAAGCTAATCTCCCAAATGTGTCACAACTAGCTTAAAAGCTAAAGTCCTAACAGTACTTCTAGAATAAATGAATATAAATGTCTTGAGAGAGAGATCAACAGAAGGCTTTGTGGAGTTCAAAGGAACAGGAGATGACATTGGGTAATGTTTGATGGATGTGGTGGTATTTGAGGGGTAGCAATCATGATTAGTCCAATTTGAATAAAATATATTGTCAAATAAGGAAAATACATTAAAATCTTAACTTTGGCAAAGAAAATATCCAAGGTCATCTTGAATCTCCAAATTTGGAAGTAGGGAAATGTTTGTACCAGGCATATGACTTTATCTTTTCAAAGCACGTTTGTCATGTTTCCTGTGTGTTATCCTCATGCAGCAAGTTAACCACATTTTCAACTTCAGTGAAAAATGTGATCTCTTATCTAGTGAGCCATTTTTATATTAGCTAGAATAGTTCCTGAAAAAGTTTTAGCTTTACAAATTTTTTTTTTTTTGCTTATTCCTTTTGTTGTGAATTCATTTACATGACAGATAGAGCCACCCTTAAACCAGATACTAATATTTTTAATTTATTCAAGAATTTTGTTTTCTGGCTAAAAGCTGTCATATCCTTAGATCCTTTTACTTTCTTCATTTAACAAGCTACCACCCCAACCCACCCCCCGGCCCTCCCCACCCCTGTGATTCTGAGGCTTGCAAAAGTTTGAGAACCATTGAAGTAAAAAATTCAAGTTCTTGCCTTCAGCAAAATTACAAATTTTACAAGTCACAAGACTTCCAAGTCTTGTGCTCACAAATAGTGAAAATTGGGGCTGCCAGAAATTACTGTGTGAAGAAGAGAAAGCAGAGTGATGAGGATGTAGAAAAATGGTCACTTTCATTTACTCTGGAGGTGGTATACATTGGTTAAATAAACAATAGTGCATGGTTAAATTATGGTGCATTTGTATAATAAAATATTGTGCAGCTTTGGAAACAAAAAAGTAAATCTGCATGAGTTAACATTTTAAAAAGCTCAAACGAGTTGGCCAAGAGGCACATGAAAAGCTGCTCAACATCACTAATTATTAGAGAAATGCAGATCAAAACTACAATGAGGTGTCACCTCGCACCAGTTAGAATGGGCATCATCAGAAAATCTACAAACAACAAATGCTGGAGAGGGTGTGGAGAAAAGGGAACCCTCTTGTGCTGTTGGTAGGAATGTAAATTGATACAGCCACTATGAAGAACAGTATGGATTCCTTAAAAAACTAAAAATATAATTACCATATGACCCAGCAATCCCACTACTGGGCATATACCCTGAGAAGACCATAATTCAAAAAGACACATGCACCCCAATGTTCATTGCAGCACTATTTACAATAGCCAGGTCACGGAAGCAACCTAAATGCCCATCAACAGACGAATGGATAAAGAAGATGTGGTACATATATACAGTGGAATATTACTCAGCCATAAAAAGGAACGAAATTGGGTCATTTGTAGAGACGTGGATGGACCTAGATACTGTCATACAGAGTGAAGGAAGTCAGAAAGCGAAAAACAAATATCGTATATTAATGCATATATGTGGAATCTAGAAAAATGTTACAGATGAACCAGTTTGCAGGGCAGAAATAGAGACACAGATGTAGAGAACCAAACGTATGGACACGAAGGGGGAAAAGCGGCAGGGGGGTGGTGGTGGTGGTGTGATGAATTGGGCGATTGGGATTGACATGTATACACTGAAGTGTATAAGATGGATGACTAATAACCTGCTGTATAAAAAATAAATAAAATTTTTAAAAAACAAAAGCTCAAACGAGGGGGAAAATAGCAAGTTGGAGGACAGTTTTGGTTCCAAAAGAGATACACATGTATATGCTTGTTATTGGAAATTCTTGAAAAACTATATTAGAAGCTGTTTATAGTTGTTGCTGGTGAGAGTCAAACTGGGGAGGATGAGACTGTGGAGGAAGCCTTCAGCTTTTTCATTCTTTAACGTTTCATACTGTTTGAAAGAACATGAGCATGTATTTTATATATTTTTAAAAACTGGTTAATTAAAAGCAATAACATTATAAAAAGTGTGTTGGGACCACATTGTAGAAGCATCTTTATTATCAGGTGTTTGTAATTAATTTGCTAAAGAGCCTTTGAGTTTGTTTTTCTAAAATAAATAAGATCTGGAATGCGTTTTAGTATGAATAACCTGGTATCTGAGGTACACTGAATTAGCATTACTAGGATCAGGAGGAGAGAAGTATAGGGGAGGAAAAAATAATTTTCCCTCCACCTTTCTAAATTCTCCACTGGGGACCCCATAACAAGACAAACTAACAAGAGAAAAACAAACAGAAGTTCATTAACATGTAGACATGGGCGATACCAGGGGAAAATGAGTAACTCCTGGCTTAGAATTATACCATCTAAAGCTAAAGACAAAAGAACGGTGTGGGAGCCTGTTAAGAGTTGCAGCAGAAGAAGGGTATGGCAAGCCTGACCTAGGGTTGATGCACAAATTTAAGTGCATTCTCCATTAATATGTTTCTTGTGCTTTACTCATCTTCTCTTCCTGGTACAAAGGGAGACACACAAATGGAGATGTCCTTCATAAATATAAATTTCCATTACAAAAAGGTAATTTCTACTCTGTTTTCAGAGCTTCTCCTGTGTCTGCTGTTTCTTTGAAATAATCATCTAAAAATAATCTTTATGCCAAAGAGGTACACCTTGGGGTGGCAAACCTGCCACTCTGGACGAGCAGGAATTAAAATAAGCCTGGAGTAAAGAGAATGACTATGCTCTCTAGACTGCTGTTGGGAGCAGTTGAGAGAGGAGGACAGAAAGAGGATTGCAGAGGTGAAATCTACAGTATTTGAAAGGGAGCAGAATTTGTAACCCCAAAATATGCCTCTGTGGCATTAGGGATTACTTTAGGCTGATTATTTTTTTAAAAAAAAACAGCTGACACAAGAGAAACTCTGAAAAGCAAGTAGAAGTTACCCTTTGATAAGAACAATTTACACTTATAAGGGAAATCTCCATTTGTACGGGTGTCTACCTCTCTCTGTCAGAAAGAGGGCAACAACTGAACCTATAGAAACTCTTAAAGGTCTTAACTCCGCATGACAACCATACCCTTATTTACTGAGCTTTGCCTGAAAACCTGGCTTTCCCCTGCCCAGCATCTTTTGTCTTTAGCTAGAGATGGTATTTAAGGCAATGGCTTGGGCCATTTTGAGAGTTAACTCAGTTTTCCTGGGTATCTCTCATGTATACAGGAAGTATACTGTATATGTTATTCAACTTGTTTTTCTCAATCTGTCTTTTATTACAGGGGAGTCTCAGCCAGGAACCTAGAAGGATAGAGGGAAAATCACTTTCCCTCCCCCACAGATTTTATAATTGTGCCAGGCGTTTTGGGTTATCCTTAATTTTTCACAGCAGTTTGAATGTTCCCTATAATTTATGTTAAATCATTTCCATATATTCCTCTTTTACTTGTTTTTAAAATAATTATTAAATTAGTAATATTTAATGATATATTAATATTAATAATTATTATTAAATTAATAAGCATACAGAGGGACTTCCCTGGTGGTGCAGTGGTTAAGAATCCAACTGCCAATTCAGGGGACACGGGTTCGAGCCCTGGTCCGGGAAGATCCCACATACCGTGGAGCAGCTAACCCCGTGTGCCACAACTACTGATCCTGCGCTCTAGAGCCCTCAAGCCACAACTCCTGAGCCCGTGTGCCACAACTACTGAAGCCCGCGTGCCTAGAGCCCGTGCTCCGCCACAAGGGAAGCCACTGCAAGGAGAAGCCCGCACACCGCAACAAAGAGTAACCCCCGCTCGCCGCAACTAGAGAAAGCCCGCGTGCAGCAACGAAGACCCAACGCAGCCAAAAATAAATAAATAAATAAATTTATTTTTTAAAAAAATACAGAGAATCTGAAATCCTATTTTAATCTTTATTCTTCTTTTAATTATAGGTTGTAATTTATATCGTCATGTAATAACTTATTTGAAATCTAATGTCATGAACCTTACCTGATAGGTTTTCCCCCTTTAAAAAAACAGCAATCAGGGAAATTATACAATCCTGTTTTTCTGTCAGCAGGTGGCAGACTTCTCCCTCTGCTATGGCACGGTGCTACATTTCTAAACTATTTACCTTCCTTACTAATGCACTTTTATGTTTACCATCTATTTCTTAAACCTGAAGGGAAGCAGAATATGCCACCCCAAAATGTGCCATTTTGGCATGTGGATTATTTGGCGCTGAAGGCAGTAAGACTCAGCAGACTCAGGAAAGGCTTTTTACCTCCTCCTTAACTGCCTAAAAATTTAGAAAGGGGTCCTGTACCAGGAAGAGAACTATTACCAGAGATCACATTTTTCATCTGAGAGACTTATCTGCATAGCAGGACAAATGTTTGTTTACCAAACGTTTGCTCTTCCCCTCTTCCTGTGAATTGCCTTCCTCCCCTTTAAAGCCCCAGACTCCTACCTCTTTCTCCTTAGCTCAGTATGGTATATAAGCCTCACTCAATTGCCCGGCTGTCTTTTTTTTTAAAGGAACTCTATTTATTTATTTATTTTTGGCTGTGTTGGTTCTTCGTTTCTGTGCGTGGGCTTTCTCTAGTTGCGGCAAGCGGGGGCCACTCTTCATCGCGGTGCGTGGGCCTCTCACTATCGCGGCCTCTCTTGTTGCGGAGCACAGGCTCCAGACGCGCAGGCTCAGTAATTGGGGCTCACGGGCCTAGTTGCTCCGCGGCATGTGGGATCTTCCCAGACCGGGGCTCGAACCTGTGTCCTCTGTATTGGCAGGCAGATTCTCAACCACTGCGCCACCAGGGAAGCCCCTACCTGGCTGTCTTTGGGTCTCATATCTTCGTGGGAGCTCTTGTAGGTATAAAAAATTTTTTTTCTGTTAATCTGGCTTTTTAGTACGGGGGATCTCAGGCAAGAATCTAGGATAGAGAGAAAATTTTTTTCCTCTCCTAAAGACCATTAACCTATGAAATTTAAACCAAGTATGACAGTATTCTGCCATTATAGATGTAAATGCCATTTGTCTACTTTTTTCAACATATGTTCTTCATTTTCAAGGTGCTAATAGATTACAAAGTTGTTTAGCAGTTGATTGGAGGGTTGCTTAATTTGTTTGGCAAGTTCCTGCTTATAATTAGGTGGAAGTAGATGGTCAGAGGTTTAACATGATGTGGGTTCCTGCAACATCCTTCCTGCCTCTGTTGTATCTCCTCTGAAGCCTTGTCGTGGCACAGCCCTCTCATTTACCTTACCTCAAATGTCCCACTCAGAGTCTGGGTTCCGAATACACCATCAAAAAAATCATCATGTTATTATACAGTCTTCCCCCATGAACAGTTTGTCAGTCTATCTTGATTTCTCTGTCAGTCACACCATTAGCGTTCTAGCGTTCTCATTCTCTAAGGGAATGAGACATTCGATGGATTTTGGTAGAGGGAGATAGGAAAAGTTTGAGAACCTAACCTAGCTTTAAAGCATAGTGAAATGTTACAAAAAAGAAACCCACTGAAGTTCCCTAAGATAACAGGGGGCTCTACACTGCATAGAACTAGAAAACAATTAGAAACCGATTTGCATTTGGGTTAATTTGGCACTGCCTTGTTATCTTGTAACCAGGGAAAAGGAACTAAAACTTTGAGTTATCTACTTATGTCCAAGTGTGCCCTGCATGTTTACCTAATTTAATCCTTAAAACACAGTACAGCTGGTAATTATTGTAATTTTCTATCAATTTGCTTAGGAACTTAGCTAATAAATAGCAGAGCCAATATTCACTCGGATTATAGCTCTCTCTGAAGCTCTTGAGTAAAGCATGCTTCCAGTTGGGAATGAGAATTACTTCTTTAGTAAGGTGTTGTTGTGTTGCTGATCTTTAAAAATTTTGTCTTTCTAAGCTAATTACTTTATTCTATTTTGTCTTTTGTACATAACTGTGTACCATGCATGATATTGTCACGTGTTCCTAGTTTTGGCAGGAGAAGGAACTCTATCTACTGATCCATAATTATTGTTCTGTTTTTCTCTGCATAATATAAATATTGTGGTTTATCTAGTAAAGATACACAGCATTTTCTTTCTTTAACAAGTTATGTTAATCTGTGATCTGACCACTAGACAATCTTGTAAGGGAATGGGGTCATGTAATAGATGTTTGAGTTTAGTATTTGGTAAATCCTTGGTTCAGATCTCAGCACTGCCACATTCTAATGATTTAGCCCTGGACAAATTTCACTTTTGTAAGCCTTAGTTTCCAGTTCTCTAGAGTGGAAAAGATTCACCTAAAAACTCTCCTGCCCCCTGTTTCCTTCAGGGTATTATATTAGAATATGTTCTGTTTTTGTGTTGTTATTTTTCATTTCACTTGTTTTAAATAATTACACTTTGGGAGAATTCCAACAGTATACTATTCTAGTATCCACCTGGGTTATTAAGATTAAAAAAGAAATTATATACATGCAGCGTATATAATAAACAAAGCTATTCTTTTCCCAACTTTATTTTAGACATGATGTTCTCATATAGTATATTATTCATATTAAGTAATGCATTTAAAAATGATCTCTAAACAGTATTCCATTTGAGCCCTCAGATTTGGAGATAAAAACTGAATGACTAGTTTTATCATATATCTTTCTTAAAGTTAAAAAGATTGGGAATGAGAAATGTCCAGCATTATGCCAAATTCTGAGCAACAGTTTTTAACCTGAGTACCTAGCACTCTAGAAAACAGTACCTAGCCCAATCCCTGCACGCCTGCTGTCACAATTGTAGATGGTTCAGCTGACCTGGGTAGCACACTTGGAGGCTTGGCATATATCATTTACAATTACTGAGACTTAATTTCACTACAATTGTATGAGAAACATGAGTTATTATAAAGGATAAAGCTGTATCTGATTCACTTTTGAGTCCCCTGTAGTATACTTACAACAAGCACAGATCATGTGATTCATTATATATTTCAAAACTAACTCATGGGGTCCACAGGTGTGGATTTCCAATCATTTGATTCAGCTTTAGGGGAGTTTTGATGATTAAGGACTCATGAGTACCTGAATTAAGATCCAGCTTTTTACAAGGAATTTCTCCATTTTTAATTATTTACCTATCTTAAACTTAATTTTCCCTTTGATTCTTTCTCTTTTTATTTCTGGTGTAGTATATGCTGATATAAAATTAGAAAATCTAGATAAGCAAAAAAAGTAATCTGCAATTTTCACCACCTAAAAAACCCCATATTTTAGTAAATGTACTCCTTTCTCCTTCTGTACATATAACTATTAAGTATCATTTTTCCCAAAATAAGACCATACTGTAACATTGTTTTTAACTTGTTAAAACAATGTTTAACTTGTTAATTTATTTCTTAATGATAAACTTATACTTATTTTAATGACTATATTGTCTTTGGTATTATATCATATATGGATATCATTAATTATTTGGCAAGTTCTTCATTGGTGAACATTTAGATTGTTTCTCACTTTCAGTTATGATAAATAATGGATCAGTGAACATTCTTGTAGCATCTGTGCGTGTCCATGATTGTTTAAATGGAATTGCTTGATGAAAGCCTTTTGAATGTGCTGCCAGGGGTTACCCTCTGAAAAGGTTGTACCAATTTATATTTTCACCAACAGTATATTTAAGTACCTAGCTCCGTGTTTTCCTGGGAGTAGATATCTTTTTTTTTTTTCCTGATCTTTGCCAAATGATAGCTTTTTTAAAAAGTATTAATATTTCTATTACTTTTGAAGTTGAACTTTTTAAAAAATTGGCCACTTATTTTCTTCTTTTCTGAACCATCTGAGTTCTTTTTCTTGATTTGCAAGGGCTTTTATAAAATGACTTTCAGCCATGAGAGTATGTTAGAAATATATTTTTCCAAGTTTTTGTTTCACTTCCATTTTTGAGTAGTCTAAATTGACCTTCCTTTTCAAACCTTTAAATGGCTTCGTTAAACCAATGTACTAATTCTTTAGAATGTTTTACTAACCTTGATTGCACATGACTCCTCATTTACACATTATGACTTCATTCGATAGCCAGAGTAGGAGGAGAATATAGCATTAAATAGTTTGTATAACTTACTCACTAGTTGACCCTCCCAGCCATAGAATGAGGAAGGCTAACTACAGAAAAAAATAGTAAGGCATTATGATTTGTCCCAATAGATAATTTTCATTTTACCTTCATAAATATTACTTAATATATGCCATGTCCATTTCTTCTAAAGATGTAGTAGCATTATACACACTTTCACTTTTATTTTGGGACATGTAACTTTTAAAAAATAATCTTTGTTTTCTTCTAGGTATAAGATATTATTCATTATAGAAAATTTAGAAAATACCAGAGAGTATGAAGAAGAAAATACAATCACCTGTGATCCTATCATTGCTGTTTGATAACTATTACTTGATCTTTGGAATATATTTGATTCAGTCATGTCAGATGATTATTATACTATTGAATTTAGTTTGTTACTGGGTTGTTGTTGTTTTTTTTTCTGCTTTATAACAAAGTGAATCAGCTATACATATACATATATTCCCATATCTCCTCCCTCTTGCATCTCCCTCCCACCCTCCCTATCCCACCCTGTCACTGGTTTATTATTTAAAACTTTTGTTATGTGTATTCATAAGTGAAATTAGGTATCTTTTCTCTTTTTGTCTCTTTTTGAGAGACATTTGTTTCAGGGTTTTATACTAGTTAGTTCATAAATGGAATTGGGTAGTTAACTTCTTTTTATGTGTTATAGTTTATCTAGCATGGGAGCTGTCAAGTTTTGAAAGAGCTCACAAGTATAAAACCTGATCACAAAGCTTTTTGAAGGCCATTTTCTAATAAACTTATTTTTATAAGTTCTGTTCTAATGAGCACACATTTCATTGTTGGTTTTGGTTTGGTTTGGTTTATTGAAGTATAGTTGATTTACAATGTTGTGTTAGTTTCTGGTGTACAGCAAAGTGATTCAGATATATTTATTTATGGATAAATAGATAAAGATATTCTTTTTCAGATTCTTTTCTATTATAGTTTATTACAAGATATTGAATATAGTTCCCTGTGCTATACAGTAGGACCTTGTTTATTTTATATATAGTAATTTGTCTGCTGATCCCAAACTTCTAATTTATCCCTCCCCCCCCAGCCCTTTCCCCTTTGATAACCATAAATTTGGTTTCTGTGTCACACATTCCATTATTGAATGTACTATATGTTATCAAAACTTTTCTAAGATTAAATTAATTAGTTTGG
This sequence comes from Balaenoptera physalus, assembly GCF_965194825.1. Taxonomy (NCBI): domain Eukaryota; kingdom Metazoa; phylum Chordata; class Mammalia; order Artiodactyla; family Balaenopteridae; genus Balaenoptera; species Balaenoptera physalus. The sequence goes on along the minus strand of NC_138887.1, from coordinate 79,643,515 downwards.
TTTACTATGTTGAGTTTATTAATCAGAGAGGTTTTGAAAGGGTTATATTTTGTGTTTTCTTCTACTTACATACTTTAAAAACTCAAGTTATCAACCGCTGATATCATCCATATAATTTCAAATAATTCTTTGCTACAAGTTATTAGTTTATGAACTTGAATCTCAGTAATTTTCTTCATTGTTTTCTTACCTTATTACTTTTTAAATGAGTTTATTTAGCATAGCAAGAAGAAGGGATAGTAAGTTGTCTTTGTACTCTCCTTTTAGATGTACTGGATATAATACATCAATAATAAAAGCCATTAATAACATAACTTTTTTACCATTTTATTATAACCCATATCAAAATAGCAATCCTAAACAATACTGTTTCTTTTCAACATATAGAATGCCAACTTTGTGATGTGGAAGGAGTCCAAAATTAAAACAAAAGTTTTTCTTCTTGTTGCATTTCAGGCACAGAAATCCAGATATAATAAAATAGGAACAATAATCTCAGTGCTAAGCATCTTGAAAGATTAGAACATAGTACATTTGAGAGTTAGGAAAGACTTCCTTCATTTATGGTACTGTCTTACATCGGATTTTCTTGAACTTGACCTACTTATTGCAACACAAATGTCATTTCCTCTAAAGGAGTTTACAGAATTTATTACTTCTTAAATAAGAAAGTAAAAAGATATAGACTGTGTCCAAGAACTTCATTTGAGTTTCTGAAAATTAAGTCACTCAATCCTAGATTTTTGAGTAGTTTTTTTTTTGTGTACATATCAACAAAGATGTATTTTTTTTAATATATACATTTATTTATTTTATTTATTTATTTTTGGCTGCATTGGGTCTTCGGGCAAGCAGGGGCTACTCTTCGTTGCAGTGCCCACGGGCCTCCCACTGCTGTGGCCTCTCTCATTGCGGAGCTCCGGCTCTAGAGCACAGGCTCAGCAGTTGTGGCATGTGGGCTTAGTTGCTCCAAGGCATGTGGGATCCTCCCAGACCAGGGCTCGAACCTGTGTCCCCTGCATTGGCAGGCAGATTCCTAACCACTGCACCACCAGGGAAGCCCTGCATAGAGTTTTTAAGAAATGTATTGAGATTAGAACCATAGGTTTTCCTCAGTTTATATATATATGTGTGTAAATTCATAAATGCAGCAATCAACTTTGCTAACAGTCACCTAATAGGATAAGTCTTTGGAATTATTTTAAATGAGAGAAAAACTTATGAGAAAATCTTTACTTGCTGTTCATTTCCCCAACATATAATAATTCATTGTTTTCATCTCTGTTTTTGCTCCTTAAACATTTTAAACCATATTCATATAAACATCTATATCACCTTATTTCAATTTTATTTTGAACAGTCACACTTTTAAAGTTAGTTGACTGTTGTCTTTTTCCGAGAAGTTTTGAGAGAAGTCAAATGCCTAGACAGGTGTTTTGCATGTTTAAAAAAATGGTCTTTCTATTTACATCATGCAACAATTAGCAGGAACAAGTTTGGCAAGAGTCCTTATAGAGAGTATTACATCTCACCTCCTACTGAATTGTCTTCCTTATATGACTTTATTGTTTGGTTTGGAATAACTTCCTAGGGTGTCAAGCAAGTTCAGAATGAAGTTTAAAAATACATTCCACAGAGAAATGGTAATTGGATTATGGTAAATTAACTCTGAGTTAGTGGTTAAGTCATAGATTGGATTATTGAGAAATAACTACAATACCACAGGTTTTATGTGGGATTATGAAATGATTTTTTTCATATATAACTATTAATTAATATAATACCTTTATTCCCTTTACTCCCTGCCCAAAGATTAAAGGCAAAATCAATTAATAAGTTATTAAGATTTAACCTGATAGATTTTCTGTGTACTTTTTTGTTTTTTCATTATTTCAAAATTTTGAGAAACTTTTTTGATGGCAAAATATGAAGTGATCATTTTTAGCTTTTCAAGTTAATTGAAAATTGACGGTATCTAAAAATTGTAACAAGTTACTCTGAAGTACAAATGAATATCCCTTTCTCTGTTGATAAAGACTGCCAGTTTCAGTGTTATAAGGGGAGAAAAATCTGCCAGATATTTGAGTCCTGTATGATTCTTTGCTCTTGGCATATCAATTTCATGTTTAGAGTTTGCATCAGGAGTGATATGAGTAATTTTTGTTTCTATGACAGTGAATAAAGAAACTCCAAGGCAACAAGGCCCAGTCATTGTGTCCAGAGATGAAAGTCTACTGTGCTGCTAAAGAGACTGCCTTTATGACTTCTTTTATTCCTGGATCCTTTATGTCTCCTCTCAAAAAAAAAAAAGAGGATCCTAGAGCTATTTGAAACAAAATTCATTTTCTTTCATTCAGTACTTTGCTTGTGTCCTTGTTCCTTTTCTATGGCACAGTTTCAAAACATTACTCTTATCATACACATCTTTAGCCCTCTCATGTAAGTGTTATGTTTATAATATTGCCTAGAAACATTGCTGATAAAGTAAGAAAAAAAGTCTTCCAGCTCATGTATGTTAAGTAACAAGTGACTTCTCCCAGACGTTAGATTCCTTACCTATAATGAAGGGGGAAGTATTATCTTTCTCTTAAGGTTTTACTGATTAAATTACACAGGCATACCTTGTTTTATTGCACTTTGCAGATATTGCATTTTTTTACAAATTGAAGGTTTGTGGCAAACATGCATCAAGCAAGTCTATTGGGACCATTTTTCCTACAGCATTTGCTCACTTCATGTCTCTGTGTCACATTTTGGTAATTCCCACAATATTTCAAACTTTTTCATTGCTATCATATTTGTTATGGTGGTCTGTAATCAGTGTTCTTTGATGTTACTATTGCCAAAAGATTTTGACTTGCTGGAGGCTCAGGTGATCATTAGCACTTTTTAGCAATACATTATTTTTAAATTAAGGTATGCATGTTTTTTTAGACATAGAGGGACACCCCACCAGACACACAATCCACCCCCACCACATATACCCACCTACTAGATGGAATTGAAAGGCCGAAGAATTCCCCTATATGTGATCAGGAAACAATGCTCATATTTCCGCTCTTCTCCACTCTCCTTAGAGTAGCTGGACAGAACACTATCAAAGCCAAAGTCATCTATCCCTTAGAGACCAAAGCACCCCTCTTGATAAGAAACTAGCCATCTTGGTTTTCATGCTGTAAAGTATTTTGTTTTGTTTTAGAGTAAACTGGCTGAATTCCTTGCTTCTGTCTCTACTTTAGAAATATGGTTTAAAATAATCCATCCGTATGATGTTGACTGGTTCTGATTTTTTTTTTTTTTAACTTTCTTTTCCGATTATGGACATGATCGGTTCTACTACTATATCATTTTTAACAAGCCATTTTTTCCCTAAGGAACTCATTTATTTTATGAAGCTCAGAAAATAAAAATGGCCCCTTAATCCCATTACTGATACTGTCTTATGTATTCTACTTTAGACTTTCCTGTCCCAAAATTGGACTCTTGCTATAGATACTCTCATAACTCTTTTCACTCAATAGTAGATCATGTATGTCTCAGTATATATGTAAATATTGATCTCACAGAGCAGTACTGTATAGTGATTTACAGGCATGGATTCTGAAGTCAAGAGACCTGAATTTGAATCCATTTCTGCCATTTGCCAGCTACAAGCCTTAATTTATTCACCTTTAAAATGAGGATAATAATAGCACATACCTTCTAGGGTTATGAATATGAGATGAGATGAGAAGAGGTATGTCAAGTGCTTAAAAGTATCTGGCACACAGTAAACATACAATAAATTTTAGCTATTTATAATAATCATGTTTGAGAACTGTATAATTTTTTATGTGTTTACCCCAATTTATTCACCTCTCCAGTATTAATAAACATTTAGATACTGAGCATTTAGGCTGTTTACAGTTTCCCAGTATTATAAAGCAACCCTGCAATATACACCCTTGCAACTAAGTCTTTGTGTACTGTCTTATTTCCTTAGGACATAAAATTGGTGTGTCAAAGGGAATGTGTATTTCTAAAGCTTTTAATAGTATTTCTAAATACCCCTCCAGAAAGGTTATGGAACTCTGACTCCAGCATTCTTTGTTGTTTTTGTTGAAGATGATTTATCTGGAGTCAGGTTTCAAAGAGATATCTTTAAAATTCTTATCATTACTAACCATATTAATGTATTAAAGGACAGTTAAGTCGTCACATTCATACCTAATACAGAGGTGTTTTCAAAATGGATCACCTGCTTGCCCTTGAGCCTCCATTACTAGAATAAAAAAGATTTTCCTCTAAGAGAAATGTTATGTTGTCAATCTTCTCATCTTATTTAAAATAAGATAGCAATGCCAAATTTTTAACATTTGGTAGGATACCAAGTTTGGATAATTTGTTAGTGGCCTTTTTTAAAAGCTATTTTAAAATTTTTTGTGTTGTTTGTAATAGAGAATGCCACTTCACAAAGTTTGATTACTGAAATGTTTTGTGGGTTTGATTTCTCTTGAGCATAGAAGAGAGAAGGCTGATATAAAAATTTATTTACGTAAGTGTAGCATAGCCATGTTTCTAATGATAAAGCTTCCCAGAGCCCGTAGCATAACTTATATATCAGGCCCTGACACATGGTATTAGCATATTTATTCCTACTACTCAGGTTGAAAACAAGACTGATTTTTCTTTAAAGGTTAAAAATATTTATCTTCACAACAGTTTGCTTTCATTTCCAGCAGGAAGGGAACTTTTTTCAATTTTTTTAACCATAAAAATTAGTTTTCATTGTGTTCAGATTTTTTAGTAGATCTATGCGTGGTCTTGTTGAAATTTACAGTGTAGGAAAATATGAAGAAAAACATAAAAGTCACTTTAAATCCCACTGCCCTGCAATAAAGACTGTTAACATCTTACTGACCACACTTTTATGCATCATGTTTTTTTCACGTCTTAAATGAACAAATCTTTTTAAAACTGTAAAACATACATAACAAAGTTTGCCGCTTTAACTATTTTTGAGTGTACAGTTCGATGGCATTAAGTACATTGACATCGTTGTGAAACCACCACCACCATCCATCTCCAGAACTCTTTTTATCTTCCAGACTGAAACTCTGTACCCGTTGAGCAATAGCTCCCCTCTCTCCCCTCCTCCAGCCCCTGGCAACCACGACCTACTCTTTTTCACTTTGTATTGAAATATAATATTCATACAGAAAAGTACACATACTACAAGTACGCTGACAGCCAAAAAACACATGAGGAACAGAGTGTTTCTAAGTGTTACTGTTGCGGTTCCTTTTTTCTTTGCAGAGCAAGTTGGCAGTGCTCTAATAGTACAGATTTACCTTCTCTTAACTGCCACATTATTTTATTTGATCATGTTCTGTAGACTGACTGGTGACTAACTCAGAGCTAGCAAGCCTGTCACCCAGAGCATAATAAAGCACTGTGTAGTGATGCGTCACAAGACTGTTTTTGCATAGAGCTTATTAGCCAAGGCTTTTGGAACCGCCCTCAGCTGCACCTTGTGCTATATTAGTACTCCTCAGACAGGAAGAATTTTCTTTTGCTGCGGTAGCTTGTCCGGTTACCTTCAGGGTAAGTGTGTACAGTTCATGTAAAAATGAGTTTCTCTTGTTTAACTTTATCTGATTCTTTTTTGATTCTGTATCTTATTGAAATTTTAGGCATTTAAACATCCAAATTAAGGAAATAAAAACAGAATGATCCTGTATAATGTAAAACTTTTTTATAGTTTGCAAAGATATGAATATGTAAAACTTTGCAGTGTCTTGAGTCTCAGAAATTATAATTTGTAGGATCTAATTTTAAGAGCTTATTGTTTAAAAAAAAAGAGCTTATTGTTTCACACATGGATGTTAAGGAAAAGCAAAGTACCCTCAGAAATCTCTTTTCAAGGGGAAAAAAGATCCAATTTTGTTGTTCATTAGTTGTTGTGTGATTCAGTTTTGCTGATAGCCACATGCTTTGTGTAGCTAGGATTAGGAACTATTTATTATGGCTAGTAATAAAGATAATTAATTTTTATTTTGTGCCCATAAGCCTTATCCAGGATATCTTGGAATGGGTTTATACTGGTATGTTTTATAAATTAATAAAAGCTGGATTACTGTCTGTAAGGATTATAACACATTGTATAATGAAAATTAAGATTCAAACATATATATCACCATAATAGCCCAGAACATTTTAGTTAACTTAGATTTAAATACTTGAATTTACCTTATTTTTTATAGTTAGCTAATGCAGCAGACCATTTCTTAAAGTAGTTTACTTGGTTTTTATTGGCAGCCTATATCCAAGCCCTGCATCTCTGGATACTGCTTACTACCTATGCTGTTGTTCTAGGACATATTCAAGGACAGAGGAACTCAGAGTACTCTAAGGGTAATCAGTATATATTATCTACTTTCTATGTGCCTTGGTTTACTCATCTTAAAAAACGCTATTAGTTCTTAGGTTAGTGGAGGTGGGGAGGATAGATGAATAAATTCTAAGCTTTGAAATTGTGTATTTTCATAAGTATCTACAAAATTCTGACTGAGAAGCCACATTTTACTATTTAAGAAAATTGGTATAAATTGCCAATTTTTAAATAACCGGCCTTTGAAATCTATTTTCTTTTCTTCTACCACCTTCTCTTACCCTCCCACCTTTTGCTATTCAGTTTCATTTTTGTTTTATGTCTGTATCAAGAGAAAGTTTCATTTTCCAGTTTGTGTATTTTTTTTCACTGCTGCCTTGAAAATCTAATTAGGGAGAATTCTTTAAATGCCCCCAAGAAACTGATTTTATAATGTTATACAAATAAGGAACTTACAGTTTGATTTTCCATGTGCTAATCACCCTAAAAAAGTGTCATTATTAAAAACCCAAGCTTAGGACAAGTAATATATGTTGCTGGAGATGTGCAGTAAGATATTTAGGACTGTTGCTGACACACTGTCCATACTGTAGTAATGCATACCTTTTCTTATGTAAGTAGTATACAGTTTACCATGCAAAATTTCATTAATTTATTGTGTAATTTAAATGTTTCTAAAAGTATCAAGCTTAAAGCGGAATCACAGCTTTTTAAGCTAAGAATATCAGTGAATTTAATCTTTTTTCACTTTCCCAGAAGACAGTCAAGTGGGCCTTTAAAAGTATTCAATTTGCATTCAAATAGATACTGTAAAACTTGTATAAAGGCAAGTAAATTTTTTTCAGGTAGATATAGAAATTTTCAGTCATTTTGATTTGTAAATAACTTCAAGGTGTAAAGAGAATCATCTCAGAATGAAATACCACAATAGCTAAAACTTCCAGTTATCAAGTTTGTGCTATGCAAGTGAAGTTCTTCTTACCTCTTGCTTCAGTCTTTAGCTTTGTCCTACATGTTCCTTGTAATGAACACTGTTACAGTAGAGACCTTAACCTCACAGTGAAAGAACACAAAGTAATTATTTTCCAGTTTCCACATTTTCCAGTCCACATTTAAAGGTTCCAAATACTTAAAACTTCAGAACTTTCTTAGTAGAGAGTTCATAGTTCAAGGGTAATATTTTCTATTTTTGAACATGTCTTCTACACTTGATGTGTTTTTTTCAGCAACTCTTCTCTTGAAGCATCTGCAACAGATGACTGCTGGCAAAGTAAGCCAGAAGTTTATATACCAAGTATAGGTTTACAAGCCTATTGGTTTAAAAATATCCTGCCCTAATTTTCAATGTCTTCCTTAGAATAGTGCCAGAATGCTGACATTTATACCTTAGTCTTTACACTTCTATAATGATAGTGATTTTTCTATTAGGACTGCAGTATCACTTCATGTGAGATTATCTTTGAGTAAGGATAAATTCTGGTCAGATTGCCAGTGACGATTAGGAAGAATGAAATATCGTCATTGAAATTTGCAGAGTATCTAGTAAACTATTAGGTTTACTTATCAAAAATAATGTCCTAAAGTTGGCCATTATCAAATTTCTGATCACTCTTTGTTTTCATTTGTATAAATAAAATAATGAAGAGACCATGAGAAAGATGATTAACTCCTTTACCTACTAACACTGGCTTTTTTTTTTTTTTTCCTTCTTTCCTTTTCTACTAAATAACTGGCCTTTGAAATCTATCTTGTAATTTCTATTTTGTGATTTCTATTTTAAAATATATTTTGTGATTAGCACATGGAAAATCAAACTATAAGTTCCTTATTTGTATAACATTATAAAATCAGTTTCTTGGGGGCATTTAAAGAATTCTCCCTAATTAGATTTTCAGGGCAGCAGTGAAAAGAAAAATACACAAACTGGAAAATGAAACTTTCTCTTGATACAGACATAAAACAAAAATGAAACTGAATAGCAAAAGGTGGGAGGGTAAGAGAAGGTGGTAGAAGAAAAGAAAATAGATTTCAAAGGCCAGTTATTTAGTAGAAAAGGAATGAATGCTCCAAAAAGAGCCATACTTGGGGGCGGAGAGTAGAGAGGAATTGGGCTACTTGGCTATGTGTAACAAAAGACTTGAGATTCCCAGATATTAAAACGTATTCTTCACTGCTTGAATTGTTTTCCTTTGAGCTTTTCAAATGTTTCAGAGTATGTGATATTTTTGTAAACTCCACTGTACTTTTTCACATTCTCCTTCCTCATTTTCAAGCTAATAAAATGGTTTTATTTAAATAGTGCCTTCTGAGAAATCTAGAAATCCTTTTCAGATATTAAACATTGAAGAAAAGCCATAAGCATTTAATATTTTACGCTTTGGATTCTATAAATGAAGAAAGAGACTTGCCAGGCAGTTTTGATGACAATATTTTTCAGGTTTGGAAATACTGTTTATTCAACTCTAAGATACCATCAGTTATAAGATCATCAACTTACTAGCAGCCTTTCTGAGAGGGGTGGGAAATACTTTTTTAAGTAAGATATTTCCCAATTTTATATATGTACTTTACGTGGAAGGGGGGATGGATTTTAGAATTTGAGAATTTTTTTATGTCTGCTACACACATTTTAATTATAAAGAACACAGATCTAATGTTCAACTTCTATTGCTAGAGTTTAAGAAAAAGTCAGTTTTTCCCTCTCAACTAACTTACCCTTTTTAAACAGTGCTTTTATTTTAAAATTTTGCTTACGTAGAATAAAGTAAAAGTAAAGTCATTGAGGAACAAAAATAAATAATTTTCCCTAAAATTTATACTGCAAAAATGAAACTTAGTATAATGATAGGGTATTCTTAAAACTTCTTTTGGTTTAACAAATAGATGCATATAAATTTCACCCAAAACCCTTAAATGATCATTCAGTTACATACTATTTTGTGCCAGACACTATGCTAAATTCAAACACAAGTCAGATCTTAGTCACATCATTTCACAAAATTAAAGGTTTTAAAATGAGAAAATTGAAGAATAAATTTGACTTGTGTGGATTATGCTTCTCCTTACATTCTTATTCAGTAATAATAATGCATAATTTTCCCACAAACTTCACCCTTACATGTAGAGATGTTGATAAAGTGTTCTTGCAATAGAGCATTTTCTTGCAGATATATACTTCACTGTAATTCTATTCAAATCTTATTAACACCATATAAATTCTTATAGGAGAGCTGCAGCTTCTCCATACACAATTTTAACCCAAAACTTTGTGAGACAGAGTAAAATCTTTGCTGAGCTTCTTAGGAAAGAAAAAAAAATGCCTTCAGTAACTGGGTATTTCAATCAAACCAAAAGCACCTCCCGGGTATGTCATTAACATAAAGGAAGAGACTAAAATGTGTATGTATGTCACATGTACTTTTTTTCTCTCTCTTTCACTGTGACATCACCTGGGAAAATCCAGAAGATTGGATAACCAAGAAATGCCTAATCAAGATTCTGCTGTACATGTGAAAATGGTGGGTATTTGAATATTTCCAGTTCCATTTATTAATGGTGAATCTTCACCACTTTTACCTCTGTCTCTAACCAGATAATTAATTATGGGACTGTAAATGTATACAGATCTTTCTTCCCAATGTTAGACACACAGTAGAACTTTGAATGTTTGTTGAATTGAATTTCTTTGGAATTCTTTTTGCTTGAAACATAATGTGCATTAAAGTGTTTCTCGGCATATAAAATGATTACCCCGTTCCTTTTTGTGCTAAATTTTCCTTGCTCAGCAACAGCACACTTAAATCATACAACATGAGATCTTTTATCTTAGGCCTCTGAATTAAAATGACCAGCATTTAAGAATTTTTAAAAACTTCATGAACAGCAGTAGCTTTCATTGCATTATAGAAATTAGGATGAAGTAGGGAAAATATAGGCTTTGGCATCAGAACTGGCTTCAGATCTTAACTCAGTCCTTGATAGCTGTGATACCCTTGAATGAAGGCAACCATCTCACCTTTAAGGAATGGGTGTGAAAGCACCAACTTTGTGTTGTTTTCATTCATATCTTTTCCCAGATTTATTAAGATATAATTGACAAATAAAATTACAAGATATTTAAAGTGTACAGTGTGGTGATTTGATATGCATATACATTGTGAAAGTTTACCCCATCTAGCTAACACATCCATGACCTCACAAATTTCCTTTTTTTTTTTTTTTGAGAACATTTGAGTTCTACTCTCTTAGTAAACTTCAATTTTGTGATAGTGTTAAACATTATGATCACCATGTTATACGTTATATCCTCAGACCTTATTCATCTTATAATTGAAATGTTCTTATATTTAATGAAAAAGTATATATAAAGTACCTCATAGCACATAGTAAGCACTCAGTGAATGTGAATCTCCTATATTATGTTAGTAAGTGTTTTAGCTCTGTATGTAGCATTTATTTGAATGTGTGGGGAAAATTATGTCCATCCTCCTTATTCATAAACATTTTTTAAATCACAGTTTCTGTCTTTTAAAGAGGACAACTGCCCCATGATCTCTTTCGTATTTTCTCTTTCTGTCCTTTTTTTTGTTCTTCCTCTTCTCTATTTTTTCATCCTTTTTTTCTTTCTAGTTTTCTTTTTCTGATTTGAGCCTATAAACCAGAACTTAGCATGCAAACAGCTTTGTGTCACAATTAGTAGATCTCTCGTTTAACTTTCCTCATCCAATATGTGATGGGAGGTTAAAGTTGACTCAAAGTGCTGATTAAGCTTGTCATCAGTATACTTAGAGCTGTTAGAATAAAGCATATGAAATTGCCGATATTTTCAATACATCAAATATAGTCCAATATTGGCAGTTTTGTATGGTTCAGCCTAATACTTGGACATGATCTTTGCATCCATTGCATGATTGGCATTTGATTCATTGGTACTGAGCATGAACATTGCTGAATTAAATCATTCTAAACTCATTTTCTTGCTTGAGTTGATTTTCTTTTTCTTTTTTTTTTTTTTTAACCAAAATGAATACAAGAGACATAGGAAAGTCTTAGCATATAATTTGTTGTTACCTGGATCCTAGAACCTTCTAATATGTGTCTCCTTTAGAAGCAAGTAGCAATGTAGTTAACCCACAATAACACTATTGAAGGAAAACAAGCCAAAAGATGATATATACTTAACACTTTTTACTATCATTGCATGAATTTACACAATTTTTACCTTGGGTTTGCTTTTCTAAAAACATTGATACATCTTTAAGTTGATATCTCCTTAGGATGTTATTCTTAACTTCTCATGATCTGAGTCCAAATCTCTCCTTCCAGACTTTACACACACTCACACTCTTCTCCATGTACACTTAAGTTCTAGAAAAACAGAGCTATTTATCCTTTTCCCACATTAGACCCTGTACTTTGACCCCTCCCCAGTCTCAGCATACCCAAATCCTGCTTCACTCTGAAATCCTAGCTCCATTGGCCCTCCCTCCTTTGACCCCAGCAGAAGTAATCTCAATTTCTTCTGTTTCTCTAGTATTGTACTTGGACATCTTGGCAATGTATTAGTTATTTGGGTTCCTGTATTATAATCCATGTTAGAGAACATGCATTTCAGTATAAGATGTATATCTTCCTAAAACTTCTGTATCTTTTACAGAGTTGCTTAACAGAATGCCTTACAGTTAAAGACTATATGGTAAATGAAGGAAAGAATTTGGCCTACACTCCCTTAATGTGGAGACAGGCCAGATATGTGGTAGGCAGGAGAGACGGCTATCAATAAAATTTAGCAGTGCATAATCTTCAAAGTAAATCATAGAATCATCCAGGTATATGAGTGAGTAAATGTACCAGTCTGAATAGGTGGTTTTAAAAATCTATACTTTTTATGTCATCACATAAAAATTGTAGTGCCCACTCCTTTGTACCAGTAATGAAGACTTTTGCTTGTACCATATCTGAACATTGGAAAACAAAGAAAAAATATCTTCCCTGAGAGCTTCAGACAAAGATTCTTAAGTAATTCAAACTAATTTTGATGTGGCCGTGTTTAGAAAAATACAGGTAGACATCCTTAGGACAATTTTGTGACTACCATGCAGATATTCATTTATATCATCTCAGTGTATCCACAAGATAATATCAAATACTCTAATATTGCTATAGGGTTGTGAACAAAACTATATAACTTTGAAATCAATTTCTTTAGAAATCGTGCATTCTGAATATGTAAGTAGACTAATAATTAGGAATTCATTTCCTCTGTACAAATACAGTAAATTAAAGATCAGCCAGAATAAGTATATTTTAGGTTTTCCATAATTATCTTTAGCATTGCTTCAGATTAGGCTCCAGTCAACCAGAATACCCTGATTCTTGTCAGGAAAGCTTCGCTCCCTCCCTAACATTTTATATTATGGCCTTAGAAAATGAATTTGTTTTCTTTTGCTCACAAATGATGGAAATTTTTAGCCCCTTATTTTTCATAAAATTGTATTATCAAATTGGAAAGTTTTCGAAAAATTTAAAATAACTTGCCCTTCAAATTTCAAGTATCATTATTTTATGTACCACCAAAGAGGAAGGTGTATTTTGTCCAAGAGGAATATGAGGAAGGGATTTGAGGAGGTAACAAAAGTATGTGACATATGATGAAATGCATACTCCTGCAGTGTGCTTCATAATGTTCTGATATTCTGATATTCATTGACACATTTCATATATAAAATTGTATTTCTTAGGCTGTATTCTAAAATATTTGAGTAAAATGTCTAATATCTCAAGTTCCTGAGAAGTATTTATCATATACTTTAGTAATATTGTATGTGTATTGTGGAAAGGGGGGTGTGTGGTGTATTACCATATAGTCCAAGGCAAGTATAATTACAATTTTTTTATTTCTTACGCCGGTGTCCTCCATCCTGTCGTGTTCTCTGGAGAGAGTAGCTGCCCTTCCATCTGTTTTCACCACTGGTATTTCACCCTAGTACTGTTTGAGTATTCGCTACTCATTTATCTGAAAACGAATGGTTATATCTTGTGCAGAAGCAGGGATATGAATGCCTCTAGCCACTGGTTCTCTTTATTTTCACCGTCAAATAAACCAGTCTAATAGTTGTTTAGCCTAGCAGAAACCAGCCTACTTTGAAGTCCTGTTTAAACATGGCTTTTTAAAATTAAATGTATTGTAATATGTGACTTGCTTGAGGCAGGACATGTTCCTCAGTATCGACACACTGAAACAAAATGTCTAATTTTCTTGGCGAAAATACAGTAGGTGACATATACCCTCTATTGCTTTCATCAACAGGTTAGTTATTGAATCAAGCATATGCTGGTTGTTATGCATCTGCCAGTTAAGGCAGAAGTAAGAGCAGAATTTAGTTAGGGGATCATTTACTAGCTAAGGTATTTGTAAGGGAGCAACAGAAGTGATATTCCAAAACAGCAATGATTCCTAAAACTCAACAAGAAAACAGTATAAGCATCATGTCATCATATCTCTAGCTTCTCGTGTCTGACACAAAGTAGACACATGATAAGTATTTATAAAACAAGTGAATGGATATTAATGAATGAAAAAAAGGAATGTAGGGACAAATGCCTATTGGTTTTTCTCATCGATTAAAAAATCACAATAAAATAGTGATTTATTTAGATGATTTAAATAACCTTTATTCTTTTGAAACCCTTTAAAGTCCATTTAAATTAAAAAGATCACTGTATGAAGGTTAGTTGCATTGCAGGTTATCCTATCCTATTTAAATATGGTTTTTTAAAATTAAGTGTATTATAAGTCCAGGTCTTTCATTCATGGAGAAAAATTTAATGTTCCCACTTCTCTTTCCTGTACACTCTGTATTCATCCTCCAGTCTTAGGAAAACATTTTAGCTTTCTTCTGATTTTCTAATTTTGTCCATTGTGTAGCGACAACATGGGACCTAATAGACTTAACTGGTCAGACTCTCTTGTAGCAGAGATACAAGGTCTGGGGAATTTTTCATAACTGTGTCCATAACACACATGAAATATGTTAATATTGGTGATAACACACCCATAATAATAGGATATAAAGTAAATAAATATTACCTGATACAAGCCACTATAGAATCTTGATTTGAGGTTCAGTTATTTTCTTTTTATACTGTGAGCTGACTATTAAATGATTCATAGTTTCCTTCCCCCAGTCTGCTTGTACAGCTGTAAGAGCACTGTGCTGGTGCTGATTTTACTCTGATCAAACTCTATCAATTTCATTATATCTGTGATATGGTAGAAAAGAGAAACAATATTTATATAACATTAAATTGTTGAGCGAAACTAAAGCCTGCATAAACCAGCCTAGTGGCAGCTTCTAAGCCCAGGTGGTCTAATACCTAGTAGGGTCCTAACTTGAAATAAATCCATTGTAAAATTTATGCCAAGAACAAAGAAGTTTTGGGGGATATAGTACAATAAAGAAGCAAAGATCTTGAAGCAACTTTTCAAATTAAATACATTAATATTAATTTCAAAAAGCCAGATGCAAGGACTTCCCTGGTGGCGCAGTTGTTAAGAATCCGCCTGCCAATGCAGGGGACACGAGTTCAAGCCCTGGTCCAGGGAGATTCCCACATGCTGCGGAGCAAACTAAGCCCGTGCGCCACAACTTCTGAGCCTGTGCTCTAGAGCCCACAAGCCACAACTACTGAGCCCACGTGCCACAACTACTGAAGCCTGCGTGCCTAGAGCCCGTGCCCCGCAAAGAGAAGCCACCACAGTGAGAAGACCGCGCACCGCATCGAAGAGTAGCCCCCACTCACCTCAACTAGAGAAAGCCCGTGCACAGCAACGAAGACCCAACACAGCCAAAAATAAATAAATAAATAAATAAAATAAATTTTTTTAAAAAAGAATGCATTTTTTTTTAAGTACTGTTAAAACTAAGGTATTTACTTTAAAAAAAAAAAAAAAAAGCCAGGTGCAAAAGTATGTAATGAGAATGAGATAAATTATGTGCATATACATACATGATTGCAATCATAAAAATGAAAATAATGGAAAATTGATTAAAATGTTTACTTGTTTATCTTTGGGCAGTAGAATTCCAGGCAATTTTTATTTCTTTTTTATACTTCGGTTTTTTCTGTGGTAAACATGCATGACTTTTATAATTAGAAAAATTGCATTTTCTGATAATGTATTACCAATGTAGTTTTGCCTTAATCTTCTAGATGGAAACTACTGATGTGCTTTAAAATTTTTTGTACAAATAAATGGCAACTTGATATGGTGGTTTGCTTTTTTAAAAATAACGCCCCAACATTTTTACATCTTTAAATAATATAAGCTTTTTATATTATTCTGCTTAGTATCAAAGGAACCTGGGGAAAAAGGAATTAAAAATAGTTAATTAATTTCTTTGATTTTTAGATGCCAGAATTCCAGAAAAATTCAGTTCACATCAAGAACCCTACAAGAGTAGAAGAAATTATCTGTGGTCTTATCAAAGGAGGAGCTGCCAAACTTCAGGTGAATAATTATCAAGAAGCCTTTAGTATTAAACCTTTATTTTTAATGTTCAAGCAGACTCATTCATCCTATGTGTTGCTACAATCTAAAGAAAGTTTAGATAGCAAGCTTCGCCTATCCTTTTGGAATGTAAAATCTAAGAGATATATCTAGAATTGGTCTAAAATACGCAGAATGACCCACTGGAAACAAACAAAATTAGTAGCCTTAAGATAAATTTAGCTTTTCTTTAACATTAAGTGCTAAGCTAACTAGTGCTGTGCATAAGTATTAAACCATTTTAAGTAAAATATTAATGTTAATAATATAATATTCTTTAAAATGTGTACAGTTTCAAGTTGTTCTTTTAATTTAATTAATCATAGTAGTTCAGGACTTTCCTGGTGGCACAGTGGTTAAGAATCTGCCTGCCAATGCAGGGGACACGGGTTCGAGCCCTGGTCTGGGAAGATCCCACATGCTGCAGAGCAGCTAAGCCTGTGCGCCACAACTACTGAGCCCGCACACCGCAACTACTAAAGCCTGCACTCCCTAGAGCCCGTGCTACACAACAAAAGAAGCCACCGCAATGAGAAGGCCGCGCACCACAATGAAGAGTATTCCGCGTGCCACAACTAGAGAAAGCCTGCGTGCAGCAACGAAGACCCACCACAGCCAAAAAAAATTTTTTTAATAAAAATAAATCTTAGTAGTTCAAAGTAAGATGTAACTTTATTAGGAGATGGATAACTTTTTTTTAAAATTCTTTCCTTTTTTTTAAAGGAATGTTTTACATGTAAATTAAATCAACAGTCTGGATATTCAGTAAAAACTTATTCCTTTTTTTAAACATTTCTGAAAAAATATTTAGCCCAGTCTCCTAAGTTTCAAGAGTTGGTAAACTGCTGCTACGTATCATTCATTCATTGGTAGAGTTTACCTAAATAGACAAGTTAACTCAAGAATGTAACAGTTTCAATAACGTAAAGCTTCATGTAGTTTGCTTCCACTGCATTTTTGTACATCGACCAAGTAGGTTGAAATTGTGCAGTGTTTTATTGCTGTCAGCAATAGTAACCATATTACCTGCAGTTGCAAATTCCTATACCGATTAGTCAGATTTTATTTGGCGACAGTGCTGGGGCACTTAAGGTTCACCTTGTAGTTAAGGAAATTCTCAGGACTTGATATATGAACTG
Organism: Balaenoptera physalus; assembly: GCF_965194825.1. Taxonomy (NCBI): domain Eukaryota; kingdom Metazoa; phylum Chordata; class Mammalia; order Artiodactyla; family Balaenopteridae; genus Balaenoptera; species Balaenoptera physalus. The sequence goes on along the minus strand of NC_138887.1, from coordinate 79,626,456 downwards.
CATTAGAAATCTCAGTGTAGACCGAATAACCTACGGTGGAGGGCAGGGACGGAACACAGTCTCATGCCTCTAGGAGATGTGCATTAAGTGTCTGGCCTTGGTGGCTGTAATTTCATAATGCCTTTTTCCCTTTTCTTACAGATAATAACAGACTTTGATATGACACTGAGTCGATTTTCCCACAGAGGGAAAAGATGCCCATCATGTCATAGTAAGTGTGGCATTGATAAACAAATTTATGAAAGTAATCATTATTTTAAGTTCCTTTTCTACCTGTATTATCTATGAGATTGCTTGGGGTTTTTTCTTCTTTTTGGACATTGAAAGTGAGGGAGCCTTATTATTTTATTATTATATTTTTAGGATTTGTTTTCCCCATGTTACATAAATGGCTATTTTCCTGTATGGTTTTGGTTGCAAGAGGAATGAAGACTTTCTGAAATTTTTCTCTCCAAATGTGGTCTATTTATTATTCAGGAAATATTTAAATGAATTTAAACTTTGAATTAGCCTAAAGAAACAGATTTATCAAATGCTTTGTGTTTTCTAGGAATGTTACTAAATTTTTGTATCATTGATAAACTAAGTGAAAGAGTGAGTTACTAAATAAATATCCAGTTAAAGTCTGTTGCTAGGATAATATACCTTTTTTGTTTTCCAAACTTGGCAGTGAGTTTTTAAAATAATACTCTTCAACCTGATATAAGCCCTCTCACTAACTATTGGAACATGTGTAATTTGAGAAATCATTGATAATTTATTTTTAAAAACTACTAAAAATTGTACCCTTTGGCCCAGTAATTCCTCTCTGGAGAATTTCTAATCAAGTAATCCCAAATGTAGGAAAAAAGCTTTAGATCCAAGGTTTAGATTTTAAAACCATTAGATTCTCTAGGAATGCCATGTGAATTACAGCACTAACACCAAAAGTTGTAATGACCATGCTACTTGAGTTGGCATTTAAGTTAAAAGTAATAAGTTATTTATAGTACTAGTAGCATCAGAGTATTTCTTTTCTTTTTTTTAAATTTATTTTTTAATTGAAGTATAGTTGATTTACAGTGTTGAGTTAATTTCTGTTGTACAGCAAAGTGACTCAGTTATACATATATATATATACGTTCTTTTTTATATTATTTTCCATTATGGTTTATCCCAGGATATTGAATATAGTTCAGAGTATTTTTTTTAATGCCTAGTTTGCTTTCTTTCTTTAGATGTCATTGACAACTGTAAGCTAATTACAGATGAATGTCGAGAAAAGGTAAACACTAACTATAATCCAGAGTTACTCAAAGACTTCATTACCCTTTTTGCTGAGAGTTTTTTCAGGTTCATTCATACAAACAAGAATGGTTGCAAAGTGCTTATAGCCATATCTGGCGCATAGTAAACACTCAATAGATCTTAGGTTTATTGTATGGACTATATGCTCCCAACTTATTTTAATGAAAAAATTAACAGTTACTTTTTAACAATAACAACAAAACTTACATGAGAAACTTTTAATAGATTACCAAAATATTCTGGTGTCCTTATATTAACTGGAGAATTAAAACAAAAATACTGTGATGGGAATTCCCTGGCCGTCCAGTGGTTGGGATTCCGAGCTTCCAATGCAGGGGGCACAGGTTTGATCTCTGGTCGGGGAACTAAGATCCCACAAGCCTTGCAGCCAAAAAAACGTGCTGTGGTTTTATGTATTTTATCCCCTTAAATTGATCAGGAAACTGGCTCAGTTCTCTACTTTCTTGAGTAAGTGTCTATCTGTGTCTATTTTAACAAATAAGACTCCAAATATGAATCAAATTGAATACTTTCATAGGAGAACAAGAGTTTTTTGGTAGTGATAATTTGATTACTGGTTTCACTGAATTACTGACCTGAAAGTACTTTAAAAAAGCAAGGTAACTTTTTTTTTTAGTTTATTTATTTATTTATTTTTGGCTATGTTGAGTCTTAGCTGCTGCACTTGGGCTTTCTCTAGTTGCGGGGGCTACTCTTTGTTGCGGTGCGCGGGCTTCTCATTGCAGTGGCTTCAGGCACACGGACTTCAGTAGCTGTGGCACGCAGGCTCAGTAGTTGTGGCGCACAGGCTCAGTAGTTGTGGCACACGGGCTTATTGCTCTGCGATATGTGGGATCTTCCCAGACCAGGGCTCGAACCTGTGTCCCCTGCATTGGCAGGCAGATTCTTAACCACTGCGCCACCAGGGAAGCCCCCGAAAAAGCAAGGTAACTTTTTGCAGGTGTATTTAGTTACATGTAAACTAAGCTCAACAAAGATATCTTCAGTGGATCTATGCATTAGCTAGGCATGATCTAATCATTACCATATAAAGCAGTTTGTGGAAAACACTTGCTTACATTGTTTTGCTTTCTGTAAAACTAAGCAGCTTAATGACAACTCTGTAGACTTAACGATTGTTATTCACTTATTTCTAGTTACTGCAACTAAAGGAAAAATATTATGCTATTGAAATTGATCCTGTTCTTACTATAGAAGAGAAGTACCCTTATATAGTAGAGTGGTAAGTGTGTATTGGGTGATGGGAGGGTTAAAAATATAAAATAACATTATAGTTACAACTAATGGTTTTCCCCTGCACTGTATATAAATAGATTCATAGATTATCCAGTGAGTTAGAGCAGTGATTAAATATGACAAAATGAACTCTAATTCTCTAATCACTGCAACAGTCTAGAATTTGTTTTGTTAATATGAAGATCAGTGGGAATAAATTTAAATCCTACACTCAAGCCTTAAATTAAAAAGAAGAAAAAAATTTTTTTAAGTATATGGACAGATGTGGCTGAATGTATAAAGAAAAAGAATTAGGATTTAAGTTGACTCTGAATTTAGTTGGAGCCAGCAGGTGACATAATTACTGAGAAATGATCCTCTGATGTTGGTCGCATTAATCAAAATGCAGCATTCCAAGCAGACCACAGTGAAAGCATTGTGTTGAGTCCTGGGAGAATGCTATTAAGAGAAATGTTGACAAACTTAGTCTGTGTCAAAGGAGTCCACTAAGATAACCACAGGAATTGGAGCCATCCCATTTGAGGAAGATTTCAAGGAATAGAGAGGATGCTTTGATTTGAGAAGCAACAACTTGTGGTTTTAGTCTCAGAAGACTAGGAATGATGTTACTGGTTTTCATTATCCCATTACCTAACCTGAATACGTTGCACACTTAATTAGTGTTTATGGTATGAAACACTGAAAAGAGGATTAGACTTACTCTACGTGCCTCTCGAAACAGAACTAGACTTGGAAGGCTTAAGCCAACTGATTTCAACATGATGAAAGAAAGGACTGTCCAGCAATTAGAATTTTCTAGCAATGGTATAAACTTCCCTGGGAGAATGAGCTCACTAACATGATGGGAGCTGACTCAGAGAGGAGGGTCACTTAGGAACATTATAGGTGGATTTTTAGATACCAGCTAGAGAGGTTCTAAAGGCCTATTATACTGAGATGCTATAATTATAGGTGGTTTTATGTAATTACAAAGCACCTATATATAAAAATTTCCATAGCAAGAATTTTCTCTGGCTCACTAGGCAACATCTTCAGTACTTCGGCTCTTCATGAAAATTCAGACCACAAACAGGTGGGGAAAAATGGCTTAGCTCTAATTCTCCCTGCAATCAGAGAAATGATTGTGCCTCCCTAGCTTCAATTCAGTGTTATCTGTAGACTGAGGAAAGAGTTACACCTTGTATCCTTTCATTATCTTATTAACACATTTAAATTAAACCAGACTTTGAGAACTGGGAAATACAGTAAGAACGTGCATATCACATTTTGAGACACATGGGGTATACATTCATTAGTGATGAATTTAAATCTCTAAAATTTAAATTCAAAATTATAATGAATGAAATACTCATTTTCTCATACTGAAGAATGCTTTTTAATAAAGATAATAGTCTTAATTTGCTTTAATTGATATTCTCTTTTTCTTTGGTAATTGATATTCTCTTTATACTTTCCAGGTATACTAAATCACATGGTTTGCTTGTTGAACAGGCTTTACCAAAAGCCAAACTTAAAGAAATTGTGGAAGAATCTGACATTATGCTCAAGTAAGTTTCTCGGGTGTTTTTTTGTTGTTGTTAATTGTCTACAGACTTGAACTGTTGTTATATATGTATTCAAGTGTGGTTTTTTATTAAAATAATCTATAAAATATCACATATAAAAACATATCCAAAATATGCCACCTATCATAAAACAGTGGTGAGATAACGAACGTAGAATGACATATCAGATAATTTCAAGACTAACTTAAAAATTTATGAAACCAAGACCATTTTGAAATATTTTAGCAAAATACTTTTGAAAGACATGAAATATGAAAGGAATGTTTATAAATCAACTTGAAAAGGATTTTAAGCTCATGAGTCTGTTTCTGTTACATGATTTGCCTTCTGAATTCTCAAACTCCCCTTGAAAACTACTATCTCTAGGAAAGGCGAATATGTTTTAGCAGATAATAAAAATATTTGTAATATATGAATTATAATATATAAACATTTTTAAGCTTATTTTCAGTACTGTTTACCACCTTTTAAATTTTTCAACACATTAGGTGAATATGATGATGCTATTTCTTTTTTCTCTTTTTTTTTTTTTTTTTTGATGATGCTACATTTTAAGGTGATCTGCTTCTAAGGAGCAAAGCATTAAATTGTCAGAAAGAGTGTGAGGACAGCTAGTAAGTATTTCATTCCTTTGTAGGCAGCTTACCCTATAGTCCATTAAGAGTAAAATGAGTTTTGATTTTAAGATCAAGACATTACCTATGGCTGCCAGATCTTAGGTAAGAGAGATGCCAGATGTAAAGAGAATACACCACTCTGCTTTTCTTACAATAAGGAGTAGATGAGCAAGATGACAAGCAGGAGGTATTCCAGCTCACCTTTTGTGGGTTTTTCAAGGTGTGCTTCAATTATTTGCTGTTAAATGATATACATTCTGAACGGTAGGTTTATATCCATATTCAGTGCAAGTCTAAAATCATCTAATTTGTACTGTTAGAATTTATTGAAAGGAGGATAAAAAGCTAACCAGTTTGAAAAACTTGCAGTAGTGTCATAGACAACAGTAACAGCCCTCTTGGGCAGTATTTTGAAATGAGAATATAAATGAGCCATAGAATCAAGTAGAAATATTTAGCTTTTATAACTTCTAGGTGAAAAGGAGATATACCTTGCTCTTTAACACTCACTTCTTACCTCCATCTTACAGGGACGGATATGAGAATTTCTTTGATAAGCTGCAACAATACAGTATTCCTGTGTTCATATTCTCAGCTGGTATCGGTGATATACTAGAGGAGGTTATCCGTCAAGCTGGTGTTTATTATCCAAATGTCAAAGTAGTGTCCAACTTCATGGATTTTGATGACAATGTAAGGATAGCAAATCATTCTTCATGATTAACTTTAGTATCAGAAAATATTTTAATCGTGTAAATGCATTTTAATTTATTATTTAATGTATATTCATTAAATTAGGCCAAGTTGATAGGCCTGCTCTGGAAATCATCATCTCTCCCAGGGTTATGTCTATATCCATGTTTTAAAAATAATATACCAAAAAAATAATAATATACCCTTCTTCTGTTTCTGAAGCTGCAGACTCATAATAAAATTAGTAAAACTTCTTTTAAAGTAATTTAATGCAGCAATTCTGAACACTTAATATCCATAGATAGGGAAAAAAAGTGAATTAGAACTGACGTTATTTGAATGAGTTCTAAGAAAGACAATATATTATGATATACATAAAATGAGACCTTTTGGTTGGGAAACAAATGAAAAGTAAAAATTGGGTTTTCAAAGCATTGTGCTTTCAGTGGTTTTCAGTGGTTTTTCAATGGTTTTCAGTGCATTTAAAGTGGTCTCTAGGAAGTCATTAACTTCTCAGAGCCCTTCTTACCTATCATGAATGTAAAAATACAACAAGTAGAACTTGCAGAACCTATTGTTTCAGAGGATTTACATTTTTAACAGGGGCTGCTCAGAGGATTTAAAGGAGAACTAATTCATGTGTTTAACAAAGATGATGGATCCTTGAAGAATACGGAATATTTCAATCAACTAAAAAACAATAGCAACATAATTCTGCTGGGAGACTCCCAAGGGGACTTAAAAATGGCAGATGGAGTAGCCAATGTTGAACACATTCTGAAAATTGGATATCTAAATGATAGAGTAAGTATATAGATGTCATTTAATTTTCTTTAGAAAAAAAAAAATTAGGATGAAACTTTATAGACAATTATTACCAAAGGTGCCTGAGAAAGTAGTTATTTTAGAGACTTTTTTTTTAAATTTATTTATTTAATTTATTTATTTTTGGCTGTGCTGGGCCCTCGTTGCTGCGCACGGGCCCTCTAGTTCGGCGAGCAGGAGCCACTCCCCGTTGCAGTGCACGGGCCTCTCATTGCGGTGGCTTCTCTTGTTGTGGAGCACAGGCTCCAGGCGCGTGGACTTCAGCAGCCGTGGCACGTGGGCTCAGTAGTTGTGGCTTGCAGGCTCAGTAGTTATGGCACACGGACCTAGTTGCTCCGCAGCATGTGGGATCCTCCCAGACCAGGGCCCAAAACCGTGTCCCCTGCGTTGGCAGGCAGATTCTTAACCACTGCATCACCAGGGAAGCCCCAGTTATTTTAGAGACATTTTGATTTCTCTTTATCCCTTTACTTTGGTGATGATTAAGGGAGTTGGTATGCACATATGCATGCTATAGGTATTGGCGGGGAGGGAGAGTGTACATTCTAAATGAGGCGCCTCTGGCCTCTCCCCACTAGAAGCCCGTATCATTCCCTAGTTGAGAATCAAAAATGTCTCTAGACATGGCCAAATGTTCCTTGGGCACTATCTCCCCAGTTGAGAACTACTGGGCTAGAGAGAAATCATTTCAGAAGAAAAGCCACCATATGGGAAACTTCCTATGTCAATGAGTTTTAAAATTTTGAAAGTATTTCTTCATTTCAAAGGTTTTATGAAAGCAAATTAATTTACAACATTTTACCCAAAAAATTTAACATAGCAGTGAGATTTATACTGAGATTATTTACTTCTCCCCCCTGCATATTAATTTAATTTTTGTGATTTTTTTGGTTGTTGATTAGGTGGATGAGCTTTTAGAAAAGTACATGGACTCTTATGATATTGTTCTAGTAAAAGATGAATCATTGGATGTAGCCAACTCTATCTTACAGAAGATTCTATAAACAAGCATTCTTCAAGAAGACCTCTCACCTGTGGGTGCAATTGATGCAAGAGCTGCTCATCTGTTCATCTTGTTAAAAGATTTTATTTATAATATATTCTTGATCTTGAAGTTTTTCCTCTATACTGCTGCAGTATTTTCAGATTTATTGAATCCATCAAGTGGAAGCTCCTTTTTCTCCATCTCTCTCAACACACTCCTCACTATATTTTTTAACAGATTAAAAAAAAACTTAGAGCAAAAGTTTGAAGAATAACTCCCTACATTTCCATAGTGAATTTTGTAGCTTAATGTTATTATGACATTTTTGAGAAGTCTTTTTACATTGGGAAAGTTTGTAGATGTTTAAAAAGTTTTATGAAATGGTGAAATAATGTGCATGATTTTAAGTGTTGTCATTTTTATAATTTGGGTGAATTATGCTGATGGATTAACCATCTCCTAAAATTGTGTTATGTATGGTTATTTTGTTTGGTGAAAATCGATATTTACCAAAAAACATTGGCACTTGATGTTTGAAAAAAAATCTGTTGGTATCTACATGCCACTAATCATTACAGAATGTTCTATATTGAAGCACTGATGATAAAAATGAAATGAAAAGCCTTTTTAATTCTGTCAAGACTATTATTATTCATTCAACAGAACCTGCCATGTTTTTGTGTGTGATGTATGAATCCTAATGTCCTTGTCATAGTGGCTATTTAGATTATTTTCAGATTTACACACTATAAAAATAAAAAGAGTTTTGCAGAGAAAATTTAATCTGTCCTTCAGAAAATACTGGGGCCTAGGAAAATTGTTTTCCCCCATTGAAAATATTAGTAAAAGAAGGTACTATATTGAAAGTCTAAGCGTTTCAGAAATAGCCATAGGCAGAAAACAAAATGTAGCTGGGTCTCATGATGACTAAAACAGAGTACTTCAGGGTTAGGAACTGCCATTCCTCTATGCAGTCTGACTTCCCATTCTGAGTTTTGGTTGCCCCATAATGGTTTACACAAGGCTTAGACTTGCCATTGTGATAAATTTTTTTTTAATAAATTTATTTATTTAATTTATTTATTTTTGGCTGTGTTGGATCTTCGTTGCTGCGTGCGGGCTTTCTCTAGTTGCGATGAGCAGGGGCTACCCTTTGTTGTGGTGCGCGGGCTTCTCATTGCGGTGGCTTCTCTTGTTGTGGAGCACGGGCTCTAGGTGCACGGGCTTCAGTAGTTGTGGCTCACGGGCTGTAGAGCGCAGGCTCAGTAGTTGTGGCGCACGGGCTTCGTTGCTCCACGGCATGTGGGATCTTCTCGGACCAGGGCTCGAACCCATGTCCCCTGCATTGGCAGGCGGATTCTTAACCACTGCGCCACCAGGGAAGCCCACCATTGTGATAAATTTGACCCTGACTCTAGCCCTTGAGCTGCAGAGTCTATGAGCAACTAATTGGTTTTCTTAGCATGTGAGCTATGATACAGACAAAGCATGATCCAGCTGGTTCTGGACATCTAGTGTAGTCAGTAATCTCTAGTCCAGTCGAATATGGTAGGGAGGCAAGGTCTTGTGATGCAAACCTTTTTCCTGCAGCCCATCCTTATCTTCCATCACTACTTCTCCTTTTTATAATAAACAGTGAAGCAAAGTACTCGGTGGCACAAAGTAGACTGTTCCCTGCTTGGGTATTTCCAGAATGGAACTCAAAACCAAACTTCTTGCTTTAAAGCAGATAGCATGGCATGGGAGTATCAATTACCTGGAGGACTTTTTCACATAGAAAAAGTTGGGAATCCCTTATCTAATGAGAGCTCTTTACTCCTGTATTTGCTATTAGAGCTTGCCATATTGGCTATTTTCCAAAGGATTTATAATGTGCTTCCACAAATAAGCACACTGCATGGTGTAAGTGTAAAGAATACTGAAGTTATGACCTGCATTCTAGTCATTGCTCAGTCCTTTGCTAAGACTATAGGTCAGTCACCTCCCTTTAAAATGAAAGCCATGAGAGCAGTCTCTACAGCCTCTTCTAGCCATTACCAGTTCAGAAATGGCAAAACTTGCTGTTGGATTAAACATGTGGGGTGAGAGAATAGGGTGACCCCAGGTGTCTGGTTTGAGCGAATGGGTGCAAAAGAATGAGAGAGGAGAACAGGCTTGGATGGAAGGTGCTGGGAAGGGAGTGGGAATATACATTCTATTTTGAACACACAGTTTGAGATGCCTGTGAGATATACAGGAGAAGATACCATAGGCAGATTAGAGCTCAGAGGAGAAATTTTGGCAATTATAAATCTGGATGTTGTCTGCATTTCAATGAGATTTAAATATGGCCACTGTAAGCTGGAAGGAATTCCCATGACCTATTGAAATTCCAACATTAAGGATGACCACACAGAATCAAACACTATTTTAATAATATCTGCAACTAGCAATAAATAATGGAGAGCAGTATTCTTATTTTATAAAAAGACTCCAGACCCTAAGATATCCAAGGGAAGAAGCCTTCAAAGAAAGCAACTCTGTTCCTAGAAACCTAAGATATTAAAGTGCCTATGTATAATCTTGCAGTCAGGCCAACTTCCTTAACAAAATGCATACGTTCCCTTAGCAACGGAAAGAATGGAAGTGCCAGGCAGCACTCAAGCCAAAGGTTTAGAAAGATAAATACTGCATGGTATCACTTATATGTGGAATCAAAAAATAATAAGTTGAAGTCATAGAAACAGTAAAAAAATGGTTACCAGGGCCTAGAGGGTGGGGGAAATACAAAAAAGGATACAGACTTTCAGCTGTAAGATAAATAAGGTTTGTGGATCTGATGTATAACATGGTGACTATAGTTGATAACGCTGTCATATAGCTGAAATTTGCTAAGAGTAGAACTTAAACGTTCTCAAAAAAAAAAAAGGTGATAAAAAAAAAAGGTGATGGGTGATGTATGTGTTAATTTAAGTAGATGGGGGAATCCTTTCACAGTGTACATTTATGTCAAGTCATCACATACACTTGAAATGTCTTACAGTTTTGTTAATTATACCTCAGTAAAGCTGAACAACAAAAGCCTGCAGGACAGAGACCCAAGAAGAGCCAAGACTTCAGTCTGAGTCTGAAGGCCAGAAAAGACCAGCGTTCCAGCTCAGCAGTCAGGTAGGCAGTTTAAATACAAAAACAAATACAAGCTAAAGTTACCCTTCATTCTTGAAGCTCTAAGGCCCACAGTCCTTAATTTCCCTAGAGAAACTTATTTTTTATTCGGCCAACCTGTCTCCACCACTATAGAAAACAGCCAGTGAAGATATTCAAACAGGACCAACTAAAGATGTAGGGTAGAGAACAAGCACAGGATGTTTATCTTCATGAAGATACGTAAGCGTAATGAAGTGCTACAGGTCAAATGCATTCCAAAGAGCAGTTCAGTTTAGCAGATCATAAACGCATCTAGTGCACTTAAGGAATTCTGTTAAATGAAAAGGCTGAGTGACTGTGTGCACCGTAGAAGAGGGTTCAGGAACAGCCAGGAAGGCCATGGGCACCTCCTTCCCCTCCCAAAAGCACACAGAGTCCCTGAAGTTGCTTCTGCAAAGAGTAAACCAGAACATTTGCCCTTTAGAAAGCCATATATGTATAGTTTTTTCCCTATACATGTGCCAGTTATTCTCCATTTGCTCCCAACCCAACCCCAACCGGTCATTCTCCACCTTCCTCTGCACCCCAAAACACTGATCCCTGAGAACACCAGCCCCTGAGCTCCTTGCCCTCTGGCTTCGGGTTGGCTTCAGCTAATGGGAGCCAGTGGCAGGACAGAGAGGATGGGTGTTTCCTCCCTCAGTACTCTGCTCCACTGCCAGCCGCAGCGCTGGGAGTGGCTGCATCCCTCCACCCGCTCCTACCAGGCAGCCCCGCCCAGGCTCCCCTGGACCCTTCAGGCCCAGGGGTGGAACAGCTTCCTACTGTCATTGGCCAACAGCAGTCATGGGTACCTCGACATCCTTACTGGGCCCCCTGAGCCCTGCCCACGCTTCTGTAAAGAGTACTTTCATTAGCTTCTCTTCAGAAGTCCCACATGAGGGTATCTTTCCAGCCAGGACTCTGACTGATACATCCCCCATATACCATACGGCAATCTTCCACTTCTTCCAATTCAGTCCTGCTGAGTTTTTATCAAGGGGATTCTGATGGCATGGTGTATTCTCATGGGAAAAATGAGACTTCAAATAAAACACCACAAAACCTGATGATATAATTCAATATTTTATTTATGAAAAAGTCATCTTCCAACATTTATTCCATTGAATGAGTGCACAGCATTTTCAGGAACTATCTATCTCAGGGCTACATCAGTACAAAATAGTTTAAATTAGTAGAACAAAGCTGTTTCAAAAGGAAAATCATTGGTTACTGCAGGGTGAGTGCCACCACCACTTGGGAACAGAGGACATGAGGCAGCAAGGTGGTTACTGCATAACATGGGGACAGGCCAGCAGGTACAGTGTCCTTCTCCTATGCAGAGAGAGGCTCCCAGGCCTTAGGGCACCTCCCTCTCTAGGACACGAATGAGAGGCAGAAGTATGTCACTTTGTCTATGCTCACCTGTTGGGATGACATTTCCATCTTGGCCACAGTGAGATACCCTGGAGCTAGGCTTAGCCACCAGCCCTACATGTATCTATATCTGAGCAAAGGATTCAGGGTGAGAAGAGAGGGTGCTATGGGATAGAGTGATGGGAATAAGCAAGAGTGAAGAAGATAATCTTATGTGACAAATGCAGAATCAAATTCTCTACTCATGGTCCAAGATGCCTTTTGTTTGGTCCACTGATTTTCTTTTTAACCTCCAAGTTAGCTAGCCAATAGGAGGACCACAGTGAGGTGGGGTATGATTAACTAGAAGAGCACACCTGTGTGTGTGTGTGTGTGTGTGTGTGTGTCTGTGTGTGTGTGTGAGTAGAGGCACGGTGGAGGTTGGGCATTACCAGGGCCCATACGGGCCACTGGGAAAACTTTTCTGGGGCTGTCTGGGAATCCTGCTGGGGCATGCCCTCTGTCTCTTCTAGCCATCTGGAGAATAATTTTACAACACCAGCAAGTTAAAAACATTTTTAATCCTCTTTATGTAAATATCCTAGACACATTTTCTTCTGTTCCCTCCAAGATGATTATAACTTCTGTATGACACTATTTCCCTTTAATAACAAAACTACCCAGAAGGCTCACAAAACAACTGCTGACAATGCAGCATTTTCAATATTCTATACAACCCATGCTAAGGCACCTGCACTGATTTTTCTAGTATCACCGGCATCAGCCTAGAATTCTCACCATGTGTATCAACCCACCCCGATGTATGTCCCAGGTACTATATGACCCACCTACTACTTGCTGACGATTCCCCTTCTGAGAGACCCTCGCACCCTCACTGCACATTCTGCCACAACGGGGGGCTTGGCATCACACAAGTGGCTCATATCAGGTTTAGAGTTCGTCGTGTTTTGCCTCCTGGTCTTTGAGTTTAAATTCCTCAGCTGTGACCTTCCCATCTCCATTCCGGTCCTGGTTGGAGAACATATTCTTCACAATCATCTCAGCATCGAATCCAGGGGCAAGTTTCCCTTTGCCAGATGCCACCTGGGCATGAATGTACTCTGAGAACTGGAGAGAAAGGGGCAGAACAGACCATAAGATACAGCAGCTGAGAACACCAAGCTGGAGCCTGAACAGAGCAGCCCAAGGGCGATGGGACTGGAATTTGAGTCTGAGCCAGCAGAACAGACAAAATCTTCTGAACTACACGACCTGGGTTTTTTCCTCCAGATGCAGGTTAAAAAACCCCTGCCAAAATGACTCCAGGAGCCCTTAGGTCCCAGGCAGCCAATACACAGCAGCCACTGGAACTATCCCTTTTCCCCAAATCAACACTTAGTTTAACACCAAAGGCCAATCCCCTAACCACCCTCGCCTCTAAGAATTCATTCATTCGTTCATTCATTCATACAATAAAAACTTATTGTCTACTGTGTGCTAAGCACCATCCTAGATCCTGGAGCTATATCAATAAGCAAGCAAAACATCCTGCCCTTGCAATTCTAGCATATGCTAGTGGACAAGATACACGATTAAAAAGGAACATTTAAAAAGTAAGTAAACTACATGTTAACTTAGAAAGTAAAATGCTCCAGAAAAATGAAAAAGTAGAGCCAAGTAAGGAAGATCCAGAGTGCAGTTAGGGGAACGGGTTGAAGTATCAATTTGGTGGTCAGGGTAAAACCCTAATGCTAAAGAGAGTCTTGTGCAAAGGCTTGAAGGAACTGAGGGAACACGCCCAACAGTTATCTAGGGGAAGTGTCTTCTGAGCTGAGAACAGCTGGTAAAAAGGCCCGGGGTGGACACATGGCCGGTGTGTTTACAGGACAGCAAAGGGAGAGTCGTTGGAGAGGAGGTTACAGCGAGCAGGTGGTGGCGGGCCATTGTAGGGCCTTTGTAGGGCCTTTGTGGGCCACCGCAAAGACTGGAAATAGGGGGATGTATGGTCAGGCCACTCAAGATGGCTGTTCTCTTGTCTTTGTACATCCCCTGTTTGACTAGTCCCTGCTTCACCTACACCCTACTCACAAGAAGGTGCTTGCCCCCTGCCCCAGCTAGTGATTGTTCTAATCCTTAGGCCAGAATGGCTCCACCTGCTAGTTTAGTAAAGGGAAACCTCTGCCCTCGTGATGGTCGTTAACCTGAGGGGCTGTGAGGGACATGCCCCAGCTGCTGGTTTCCCTGGTAACTGATAAGCCAACCTGACGTCAATTCCCCTATAAATGGTGGCCTCCTTCTCCCCCAGGTAGCGAAGATTCCTGTTATGTCCTGCCTCCTGTCTGCCGTACACAGTGCGCGGGGGGTAGCTCCAGGACCTTTTGCTGCAGACTTGTATGAGACCCCTGTCCAATAAGTTGTTGATGTCTCTGTCGCTGTCTCTAGGCTCTTTCTTCAGTCTCAAGGCTGGGCAACTACAAGGCTTTCAGGCCTGCGGGATGCAGCCCAACAGGAGGCTTCTGCAGGGTTCTGAGATGAAGCAGGCCATGCTCTGACTTATGTTTTAGAAGGATCACTGTGGCTGCTGTGAGGGGCAAGGGTGAGAGCAAGAAGACCTTCATAGAGGTCCAAGCGGGAGGCGGTGGGCCCTGGACTGAGATATGCTGTGGAGCAGAGGTGATGAGAAGTGGTCAGGTTCTGGATATGTTTTCAAGACAGAGCTAGAATAATTTCCTGATGGATCTATTCTAGCCTGTGAGAGGAGGAGAGGAGTCAAGAGATGACTGAGTGCTCTCACCTAAGCAACTGGAAGGAAAGCGATGCCATCGAATGAGATGGGGAAGGCTTTGGGTGAAGCAAGTTCAGGGGGGGTGGATATTGGGGGTTCAATAAATGAAGATATCAAGTGGGCAGCTGGATACCTGAGTGTGAAGTGGAGAGAAGATGGGCCCGGAGCTGCCCATCTGGAAGTCACAGGACAAGGATGGTAAAGCCATGGGACTGGAGGAGACCACCAAGGGAGTGACGTAAAGGGGGAGAAGAGCTCAAGTTCAGGACTTAGCCTGGGGCCCTCCACCCTGAAGAGCCCAGGAAGAAGACTCCTGAGAAGGTGCTACCAGTGAGGTAGAAGGAACACAGAGAAACTGTGCTGTGGAAGCCAGGGGAAGAAGACGTCTCAAAAAGGAGACGGCTGTGCTGAAGTAAGAGTAAGTAAGGTTCAGCGCCTTAGCGAGACCAGGTTCAGTGGCGTGGAGGGATAAAAACCCAACAGGAGTGGGTGTGAAATGGATTACAAGGAAAGGAACTGGAGGCAGGGAGGACAGACAACTCTTTTGAGGTTTTTGCTGTAAAGGGAGCAAAGGCATAAAAGAAATGGAAAGATGCATTAAGAGAAGGGAAAACAGCAGCATGTTCTCGGGCTAATGTGAACGATCCAGTAGCTGGGGAAATGTTGATGACAGAAGAGAGAAAGGGGAGAAGGCTGGAGCCATGTCCTTGAATAAGCAGACGTGGAACAGGTGGAGAGCTGGAATTCCCTGGGGCTGTGACAAGACAGAGGGCTCTATTGCCCAGTTCCACAAAGGGGTGTCTCGTGCAGGAGAAACAACACAGGATCTAGATGCGCCAGACGGGGATGTGTACAAACCGCTGGATGGCTGTGCAACCTTGGGGAAGTCATTTACCTTCTCTGTGCACAGCTGCTTCTTCTGAAAAATAGGGATGATGACAAGGCTGTTGTGAAGGCCAAGCAAGATAACGTATGTGAAAAACACTTAGCACAGTGCAGGCCGCAGTGAGCACCCAGGAATGAAGAGCGGAATCCAGAGCTGTGAGACCTGGAGCCAAGCCCTGAAGCCCTCAGGGCCTCGGGCTCTTCAAAGAGGAACTGTGAGCTCAGCTTAGAGACTGTGTGCGTGCAAGCGCTTGGTACACGAGCACGCAGGTTACCAGCATCACAAGCAAGCACAGCTGTCCTCACTCTGAAAGGCTTCACTTTCAGGGTGGGTACCCCGGCCCAGTGAGGCTCCCTGAGCTCCTTGGGTCCCACTTCCCTTCAAAAAGGTCAGTTACCTCTTCCAGGAGGACTTCTCCATTGCCGTCCTTGTCAATTTCTTCAAAGAGGTTGGCCGACACCTCGCCGTTCCATATGAACATGTACCCCTCCGGCAGGCCGGCCACGAGCTCCAGCAGCTCGATGTCAAACACCAACACAGCACTGCCGGGCACTTCTCCATCTGCCGCAGCGACGGGAGGAGGGGGCGTTAGCGACAAGGCGGAGGGCACGCCCCTCTCATCCCCCCCCACCAACCCCGGTTCTAGCTGCCTCGTGGATGGAGGCATCTCTTGCGAAAGCAAGAAAGTTCAGCATCAATCAGCGAGTGGTTTTTCCAAACTGTGGGTAGTGAGTCTCAAAATCAGTTTAGAGAATGGTGACCAACATTTTTTTAAATTAAGGGATAGAATAAAATCAGAGTACATTGCACATAGAAAGGATAGGTATTGTTTCATGAAACTTAGTTTTAATTTTATATATAAAATTAAATGGATATGTATATTAGGTAAAATTGCATGCTTATGTGTAACACAGATTGGGAGATAAAATGTAATTCTTACTGTGTCTTTGTGAAAAAAGTTTAAAAGCCACTAGCAGAGACTACAATGGTAGAACTTTTGAATAAATCTAACCACTGAACTTTAAGAATAATACAGTATGCCTTAAAATAATGATCCAGGATATGATTTGTAAACACAAATTCTAGAACAGTATATATAGTATGGGTCCAAAAGAACTTATAAGTATGTGACTATAAATAAATGTGCATTATTTTAAATTATATATTATAACTATAATCTATATCATAGGAGCATGGTCGTATAGGATATACAACATATTTTTTAAAGTGTTTCTTCTCCGATTAGGGGGATTAGCAGAGAGTATCTTTTACAATTGCTTAAAAATTTTGAAAAAGAAAATCCAAAGTGCCTATCACTTCTATAAGTTAGCACTTCCCATCTCCTCCATCTCCAGACAGCAGGGGCATAAAAACTTTTCAAGAAGGGGTTCCCACCCACCCCCATGAGGAGGGCTCATTTTGGCCAAAATCATGAAGCTGTGAGGGCGACGTAATGCCAGTATTTCCAGAACTTGAAACCAATCTCTTCCACAAGGAAATCTCCTTGGATAGCTTATAGGTTCATAGGTTCAGCATTCCAGTGTCCTGGGAAACAGTTCCCCAAGGAAGCACCTGGCTCACCTAAGAGAAATCACCTGGCAAGCCCTTTCAGGGACATTTCCCACATGTGGGTTTGAAGAGCCAAGGTTTATTTCACAGAAACCCCTGCTTAATCCCATTAACGTGGCACTAACACCGAATTCACGGGGTCTTGAAACAAAAATGCTAAATACTTAAATAAAAGTCCCCAGGCTTCCCTGGTGGCGCAGTGGTTAAGAATCCACCTGCCGGGCTTCCCTGGTGGCGCAGTGGTTGAGAGTCTGCCTGCCAATGCAGGGGACACGGGTTCGAGCCCTGGTCTGGGAAGATCCCACATGCCGCGGAGCAACTAGGCCCGTGAGCCACAACGACTGAGCCTGCGCATCTGGAACCTGTGATCCGCAACAAGAGAGGCCGCGATAGTGAGAGGCCCGCGCACTGCGATGAAGAGTGGCCCCCGCTTGCCGCAACTGGAGAAAGCCCTCGAGCAGAAACGAAGACCCAACACAGCCAAAAATAAAAAAAATTTTTTTTTAATTAAAAAAATTAAAAAAAAAAAAAAAAAAAGAATCCACCTGCCAACGTAGGGGACGCAGGTTTGAGCCCTTGTCCGGGAAGATCCCACGTGCCGCGGAGCAACCAAGCCTGTGCACCACAACTACTGAGCCTGCGCTCTAGAGCCCGTGAGCCACAACTACTGAAGCCCGCGCACCTAGAGCCCGTGCTCCACAACAAGAGAAGTCACTGCAATGAGAAGCCCGCGCGCCGCAACGAGGAAGAGTAGCCCCCGCTCGCTGGAACTAGAGAAAGCCCACGCACAGCAACGAAGACCCAACACAGCCAAAAAGAAATTTGAAAAAAAAAAAGTCCCACAGAGTCTTTGGGTTTTAAATGGAAGAAGCATATTGTGGTTCTAAATAAGCACAAAATACAGACGGTGAATGTGCCCCAAACACCTTTTATAAAACATTGTTGCATACTCACCCACACCAGCCTCCCCATAGCCCAGGTGGGGTGGAATGATCACGGTCCGTTTCTCCCCGACGCACATCTCTCTGAGACCCATATCCATTCCCAACACGACTTGTCCAGATCCCAGAACAATATTATACGTTTTACCTAGGTGCCACCTAAAAATGAAACAGAAGAGTCCCCGGTCAGGCCATCAACCCACTGGTACTTAAGAGTGTCCTCCTGAGAAGAACATACCACTTCTGTGATCTTTCTGCCAAAGATACAGAACCCCTATGGAATCATAAGGAAACATCAGACAAGCCCACATTGAGGGACATTCTGCAAAACAACCAGCCTGTAATCTTCAAAAGTGTCAAGGTGAAAATCAAAGGAAGACTAAGGGAGTTCGAGAGTTCGAGAGTTTTGGACATACTGGAATGGATCCTTTTGCTTTAAAAGACCTTATTGGAACATTTGGCAAAACTTAAGTGGGGTCTGAGGATTAAAAGTAATGTATCAACATTAACTTCCTGATTTTAATTGACTTATGTAGGAGAATGTCCATGTTTGTTGGAAATACACACTAAAGTTTTCAGAGGTGAAGAGACATCATAGTGGCAACCTTCTCACCAATGGTTCGGGGTGGGGGGGGAAGTTCTTTGTACTGGTCTTGCAATTTTTCTCTAAGTTTTAGTCAGTGTTGTAGCTAGTCAGAAATTTTCATGAGAATTTTAAAAATATATAATGTAGTTAAGACCCTGGGATTTGGATTCAGCAAGACCTGAGTTTGAATCCTGGTCAAATTTAATTTGACCCTAGGAAATATAATGTCTCAGTTTTCCTCATCTATAAAATGGAGATAATAACAGCTACTGCACAGGTTCCAAATAGTAAATAATATGCTTGGCACGGCAGAGAGCAAGCATGAAGAGCTCAATAAACGGATGGCCTTGAGAGTGTGAAGTGCTTGTGCCTGTAATAGCCTATGACTCCAGAAAAATAACTGTGAACTTGGGCCATGGTGTTACTTATCCTTGATGCCCAAGGTCCTAGGGGAATCTAAACAAATAAAAGTTGGCTCAATCACCTCATTCACTACTGAAAGTAAATCTATTTCCAAATTGATGGCATTCCTATCACATCCTAAAGGCAAACAGTGGGAATGTTCTTCCATGGCAAGGAAGAAAAGCCTCCTGGATATCTTGGCGCCCCCTTGATGTCCATCACCAAGTGGTGACAACAGGGAAGGGACTGCCCCTGTGGTCACCTCCCCTTCTCAGGCTTCCCAGCCTCCCCTGGCTGCAGGGCCGCAGCCTCCTTCCCTCCTCAAGCTGGTTCCCAGGGCCAGGCTGGTTCTCTGGAGCTAGCAAATTAAAACCGCGTTTGCATTTGTCCTACCTGGGAGGAAACAGAAACAAAGCCAATTCTGGCACAGGATGCCTTGGCCGCAGGCCTGCGGGAGGGCAGGCGCGTCCTCTGTCCTGCCCCCCACACAATCCCTCCTTTGTCAGCGGCACAGAGGCGCCCTCACACTGCCTCTCTCCAGGGACCGTGGGGAACTTCCCGTGGGACTACTGGGTTTCAAAGTCTTACAGAATATTTGAGAACTCATTTAGTTATCAAATAACAAATGTTTACTCTTCTCTGAGGCCAGTTTCAACATACATTAAAAAAAATCCTCCAAGGGCTTCCCTGGTGGCACAGTGGTTTAGAATCCGCCTGCCAGTGCAGGGGACACGGGTTTGAGCCCTGTTCTGGGAAGATCCCACATGCCGTGGAGCAACTAAGCCCGTGCACCACAACTACTGAGCCCACATGCCACAACTACCGAAGCCTGCACGCCTAGAGCCTGTGCTCCGCAAGAGAACCCCGCAATGAGAAGCCCGTGCACTGCAACGAAGAGTAGCCCCCGCTCACCGCAACTAGAGAAAGCCCGCGCGCAGCAACGAAGACCCAACACAGCCAAAAATAAATTAAAAAAAAAAAAAAAAAAAATCCTCCAAGCAAGCAATTTGTTTTCATGTGTCATCTCTGAAAACCCTGCTAATTCTTTTTCCTCAAGTCATCATTTTATTTTTATTTTTTATTTTGCAGTTTTTCTCTCAGACATTCTCCTCATTCCTTCCGTGCACTCCCGGCTTCCCATTCATTGCAAGCTTCCTGCTTCCTGCCTGCAGGCTGCCCCCTCTGGCTCTCCACCCACATTCCCCTCTATCCTCTCCATCATGGATTCTCCTAGCGCTGATGAACGAGCAACCACAGCAGCACCTGCCTCGTTGTTTACAGAGCCCATGTGGGCTTGGGGTGGGACCAGATCCCCTCTTCCAGAAGGAGCTCCTCTCCCACACCCAGGTAAGCAGTCTCCTGCCACACTTCCCATTATCCCATTATTCTGAAGCTTCCACCCAGCGGAGACCAGCAGGGAAGCCCAGACACTGCTCTTCCATGTCGATTTACACGTGACACAAATGACTCAAGTGGTTCAGAATGGAGTCTCTGAGAAGAGGAAGGAGCATCACGTGGCTCCCGGATGCTCTGTAACAATATTGTGCGTCCGCCAAACACACATCAGAAGCAGGAAGACTGATTCTCCCCACCCCACGTGAGAAGCGTATCCTGAACCCACCAGAGAAGAAATTCCTTTGTTCATTTCCCACCCCCACTTCCCTTTCCAAGGCCATAGGAGCACCAGACAAGAATATGAACGTTGGCCAGAGCAATGACAGCCAGCCATCGGCCTTACAGACTGCTCTAACCTAGTTTTCCCATGCATAAGCTCACCTGATCCCAAAACAACTACAAGCCATGCTTCTTCCTCACCGTCTAGTCATCAGTGCAAAGAGGTTTGTTGTAAGCCAGGTCCCTGTAAATCTGGGCCCCAGAACCTAGAACATATTTCCTTGATTCTATAATGCATATTTTTTTCACATTTTAATATCTCTTGATTTGGGATACATCTTACAATTGACATCATCTCATTATTTTTTGGCAGTGTTCTTACTTTCTTGAGACACATAAAATGATGCTTCTAACAACCAGCACGTTTTACATCTGATGAAATACGTTAACTGCCTGAGGATACCGGATGTCATAGCACCAGAGAGAATGCTCTGAGCAGTATGTCCCTCAGGCTCTGCACGCTGGCTCTCCCCAGCCACACTCTGTCACCTGAAGCCACAAGGCAGAGGCACGCGTGAGAGGGAGAGAAGACCCTCCCCATCTAGAATAAAAGCAGTAGCACATATTTATATGAAGCCCTTCTTTCTCCTCAAGACTAAACTTGGGACTCTAAGTCAGGCTCAATACAAAAATGGGTGTACTTATATGGAGACATAAAGAAAGACTGAGGGCTTCCCTGCGTGGCGCCGTGGTTAAGAATCCGCCTGCTAATGCAGGGGACACAGGTTCAAGCCCTGGTCCAGGGAGATCCCACATGCCGTGGAGCAACTAAGCCCATGTGCCACAACTACTGAGTCTGTGCTCTAGAGCCCACAAGCCACAACTACTGAGCCCACAAGCCACAACTACTGAGCCTGCACTCTAGAGCCTATGAGCCACAACTACTGAGCCCATGAGCCACAACTACTGAGCCCATGAGCCACAACTACTGAGCCCGTGTACCACAACTACTGAAGCCCACATGCCTAGAGCCTGTCCTCCACAACAAGAGAAGCCACCACAATGAGAAGCTCGCGCACCGCAACAAAGAGTAGCCCCCACTCGCCGCAACTAGAGAAACCCCGCACATAGCAACAAAGATCCAATGTAGCCAAAAATAAACAAATAAAATAAACAGGGACTTCCCTGTTAGCATAGTGGTTAAGAATCTGCCTGCCAATGCAGGGGACACGGGTTTGAGCCCTGGTCCGGGAAGATCCCACATGCCACGGAGCAAATAAGCCCGTGCGCCACAACTACTGAAGCCCGCATGCCACAACTGCTGAGCCTGCACGCTAGAGCCCGTGAGCCACAACTACTGAGCCTGTGTGCCACAACTACTGAAGCCCACGCACCTAGAGCCTGTGCTCCGCAACGAGAAGCCACCGCAATAAGCCGGCACACTGCAACAAAGAGTAGCCCCCGCTCGCCACAACTAGAGAAAGCCCATGCACAGCAACAAAGACCCAATGCAGCCTAAACTAAATAAAATTTAAAAAAAGAAAGGCCAAAAATCTTTCTTTCCCAAAGAAGAGAATAGTGTATTAATTTATAGATACCTCTGAAGATTCAGATACATAAGAAGGAAAGCTCCTTTTACCTGTATGATACTAGTATACACTGTTGATTCCTAGTAATATATTTTCAGATTCATCTCAATCACTTAACATTTATAAAATACTCCCTTTGTGCTATGCTCTGGGCTATGTGTAAGGAATAATATGAATAAACATGTTGGGTGTCTAAGGTTTTCAGACCAGCACCAGTGATAGAAACAAAAATAACTAAAAGGCAGGTAATACATAAAACATTATGAGACTATGAGACTACAGAAATGGGAGCAGTTGATTCTTCCTAGGAATTAAGCAAAGATTTTGAGAAAAGGGAATACATTTAAGCCGGGGCAGAAGCTGGCCAGAAGGAAGGGTGTAAGCAGTGCACATCCTGCACCACTGCACATGGCACCCCTGGGAGGCGGAAGACGGGCCTCAGCAGAAGATGAGACTGGCGAGGCACAACAGAGCTGACAAGAGAGCCTGATGTGCCAGACTCTGAAGTTTAGATTTTATCTGTGGGTTAATTTTTAAAGACAGCAGGATAAGATGAGATCTGCTTTTCAGAAAGACAGTTTCACGGGTGCAGGATGAAACCATTCATAGGGAACTCTTGGAACAATGCACCAGAGTAGCGATGTACACCTGAGGTACTCAGCACAAAGGGCGTGAAGATAAAAGCTCTCAACCAGTACCGGACGAAAAGAAAAGGAGGATTGTTGGAACACTGACTGTTATCTGCCAGGCTCACACCCCACCCATCCCTGGCTGCCCTTACGTGGAATCCAGCAGGGTCCCATCCAGAAGCGAGGCGTTGTAGTGATACTTGAGGTAATCCCCCTTCTTACTCAGCACTGAACAGTCGGGGGGCTTATAGTGGGAGGTGATGCTGATGGAGTCTGAAGGGTTGTGAAAGTCAATCACATGGATGTCAAACACCAGCACAGCCGAGCCGGGGATGTTCCCTAAAGGACAGACAAAGGCAATTAGAGTGAACCCTCCAAGCAGCAGCGCACGTGCCTCCCCAGTATCACCAGCTATTCCTCACAGACCTCCAGTGAGGAACACGGGGACCCACCTGTGAAATCCTAGGGGATGCTGGAAGAGTGAAGCTGGAAGGGCCATTAGAAGTAGCCTAACCCAATTTTATAGATGGGGAAACTGAGGCACAGATTTGTCCAGGGTCCACAGTCAGGAGCACACTTTGGACTAAAATTCAAGACACAGTACTACTGCCCCATGGAATGGTTCAACCTGAAAGACTTATGGCTTAGTTCATCACAGATGAGAAAACTAAAGCTCAACCCTTACCCCGCTCCTGCTAGAAGTAAGAAGTGAGATGAGAAAATCAGCTGTAGAATGAAAATCACTTTAGTGCCCTCCCACTGCTCAAGAGAAGCAAAATCAACAGAAACTTCACAGGGGAAATCACCTAGCCAAACTTGGCCCATATATGCCCCTTAAGATATACTACACCTAACAATTCACAAAGTGCTTTACAACACATCCTGTTTGTTCTACACAAAATTATTACTCTTTTCCATTTTTGAAAACATTATCTCACATCTGAATAATGTTTTACAGTTTACAAAGCATTTTTCACATACGCTCTCTCATTAAATCCCTGCAGGAACCTTTTTGGGTAAATATTACCATAAATGCAGGAGTAGCAGATCATCCATTCATTTAATGACAGCTTCTCAGGGGGGGTATCAGTTGTTAACCACACCCCCAGATCATTTCAGAGAAGTTTACGTGTAAAAAATTTGTAAATAGTGTTACTTAGAATCAAGGAGGTATAGTATTTTCATTAGCATTTTACGGACAAGAAAACCAACTCAGATATAACTTGTTCAAGAAAACAACACAGCTATAGACAGAATTCAGTAGCGCTACGTGGACATCAACAGCCCCTCCCCACCCCCCATCCTCCAGATCACACCACCCCCACCCCACCATGCACTCTTCTGTTTCTCAGCTGCTGTCTCTCTAACACAAACTTAATGGGTAGGTGCTTGTTAGGTACC
This sequence comes from Balaenoptera physalus, assembly GCF_965194825.1. Lineage (NCBI taxonomy): Eukaryota > Metazoa > Chordata > Mammalia > Artiodactyla > Balaenopteridae > Balaenoptera > Balaenoptera physalus. The sequence goes on along the minus strand of NC_138887.1, from coordinate 79,602,304 downwards.
AGGCACTCTTCTAAGTGCTTTAGATGTATTAGTTTAATTCTCATTATAATCCTATATTCCCAACCTACAGATGAGGAAACTGAGGCACAGATTTTGATGGCTGCCCAAAGTGACCGAGGTAGTTATTTGAGAAGCTTGGGCTTTTACAGCAGCACACAGGTGCCTCATACTCACTAGTGATGGGGAGTTGCTGAAGTGAGTGGTTAACAGGGTCCGGGATCTTTCCCAGAGGAACCAGGTATTGCAAACTGCCATAGGAGGGTGCTTGGAACCAGGGCCAAGGGCAGCTCTTTGCGGGAAACAGCACACACTAACAGGGGTGAGCGGCTGTGGAGCCAGACAAGTGGTTTCTCAATCTTGGCTGCTCATTAAAACCAACTGGGAACGAACCTTGAAAACATTATGCTCAGTGAAAGAAACCAGACACAGAAAGACAAATATTGTATGCTTTCACTTATATGAGGCACTTGGAATAGGCAAATCATAGAGACAGAAAGTAGAATGGTGGTTGCCAAGGGCTGGAGGGGGAGAGGGTCATGGGGAGTTTGTGTTGGGGATGATGGAAAAGTTCTGGGTAGAGACAGTGGTGATAGTTACACAACATTGTGAATATATTCAATGGCACTGAACTGTAAACTTAAAAAGTGTTAAAATGGTAAATATGTGCATTTTACCACAATAAAAAAAATAATATAATTCACCACATTCACAGAATAAAAGAAAAAATCATGATCATCTGAAAAAAACATCACCTGGGCCCCACTCTGAGATTCAGATGTAGCTCACCTAGTGCAGTGATCTCGGCCTTGGGCGCCATCAGGATGTCCTGGAGAACTTGGCGAAAACACAAAGGGCCAGGCCCTTTCCCATGCAGCACCTCTGGTTCTGTGATCTTTAAGCTCTCCAGGTGATTCTTGTCTGTGATATGCTACAACACCGCAGAACGGCTGGACTACAGTGGCACCAGGCATTGGTTTTCCAGGAGTTTCTAAGGGGCAGCCAAGGTTTAGGAGCGCTGTGCTAAATGGTCTGTAAGTGAGCAGCTGAGGATATTTAGGAACCCCGCCTCTCATCTCCATGAGGAGGACCAAGGTGCAGGCCATGGCTGTGATGAGGGGGATTGGTGGAAAAGAAAGCTGCACCTTGAGCAGCTCCAATAACCTCTCTGAAGAAAACGTGTGGATGGAGCCCAAAAAGGGACAAGAACCTGATGGCAATGGGCTGGTACAAACTTAACCTCCCCTTGCCAACTATATGGTTGGACCATTCAAGAGGGCTGTTCTCTTGCTCTCTGTACAGCCCCTGCTCGACCAGTCCCTGCTTCACTCACATGACTATCCAATTCTCTTAATCATAGCGCTTAATCAGTAACTGCCTACATGCTTCCCCCTGCCCCAGGTGCTGGTTTCCCTGGTAACTGATGAGCCAAGCTGACATCAGTTCCCCCTTTAAATGGTGGCCCCTTCTCCCCCGCACGTAGCGAAGATTCCTGCCATGTTCTGCCTACTCTCTGCCGTTCACGATGGGGTGTTACTCCAGGATCTTTTGCTGCAGACTTGTAAGATCCCTTATCCAATAACTGGTTGATGTCTCTGTTGCTGTCTCTGGGCTCCTTCTTCAGCTTCGAGGCTGGGCAACTACAAGGCTTGCAGCCCAGCACCAACTAAGTGAATGTTGCTTGCCACCTGGATCTACAAGAATTCAGTCATTAGCCACTGCAGTCACTGACCCACAGCACACCCTGGAAAAAATTCAGGGGGAAGATCAGGGATAAGGTACCTGTGCTCTGGGAAAACTGGCAGAACAGGCCTCCAGGTAGTTAGAGGTTTTCAGGAGAAAACGTTATGAACCCAGACTCTTGCATCTTCCTACACTTAGAAAAGCACTAAAGTCAGTAACTGAGATACCTATTCCCCGTGACTAGCAGTTACCTTCTACCAAGATGTGTGCTTTAGGGCTTCCCTGGTGGCACAGTGGTTAAGAATCTGCCTGCCAGTGCAGGGGACACGGGTTCGAGCCCTGGCCCTGGAAGATCCCACATGCCGTGGAGCAGCTAAGCCCATGCACCACAACTACTGAGCCTGTGCTCTAGAGCCCGCAAGCCACAACTACTGAGCCCACGTACCACAACTACTGAAGCCTGTGTGCCTAGAGCCCATGCTCCACAACGAGAAGCCACCACAATGAGAAGCCTACACACTGCAACGAAGAGTAGTCCCCACTCACCACAACTAGAGAAAGCCCACGCAGAGGAACGAAGCCCAACACAGCCAAAAATAATAACAAATAAATTAATTAATTAAAAAAAAAAAGATGTGTGCTTTATTGCACATACCCTTCCTCCAAATTCACATATTTACTGGCCATCCCCCTTACCTCTTTGGAGCAGTTCCTCAGAGCCATCTGAGAGGCTATCTCCCAGGCTATAGTCCTCAGTAACCCCAAATAAAACTATAAAACTGAACTCACAGCTCTTACATTGTTGTTGGTTTTTTTTTTTTTTCTTAATTGACACCCTCAAAGGCACATTCATGTGCAGGACTATCTTAGGGCACCAGGACTACCCACGCCCCTGTGCTCTGATATCCGTTTGCCCAGCACTTTCCTGATAACTAACCCAGCTTCTCAGGCCCCCAGGATCCCAGGTCCAAGTATTCTGATCAGTGGAGAGGTCAATCACACCCTGTCAAGTAAGTATTCAATGTCCGGTTCTATGTCAGCTCCTAGGAAGTTAGCATGAGTCAGTCTACCAGGTGTCTGATTAAGGCACAAATGCACATCTACTGAGGCATCAATAAGAACGTAAGCTCTATGTGGGCTGGGAGTTTGTCTTTTTCTCTGCTGAATCCCCAACACCTTAGGGCAGTGCCTGGACATGAAGGCACTCAATAAATTTTTTTTTTTAATAAATTTTATTTTTATTTATTTATTATTTTTGGCTGTGTTGGGTCTTCGTTGCTGCGTGTGGGCTTTCTCTAGTTGCAGAGAGCGGGGGCTACTCTTCATTGCAGTGCGCGGGCTTCTCATTGTGGTGGCTTCTCTTGTTGTGGAGCACGGGCTCTAGGCGCACAGGCTTCAGTAGTTGTGGCTCGCGGGCTCTAGAGCACAGGCTCAGTAGCTGTGGCACACGGGCTTAGCTGCTCCGTGGCATGTGGGATCTTCCCAGACCAGGGCTCGAACCCGTGCCCCCTGCCTTGGCAGGCGGATTCTTAACCACTGCGCCACCAGAGAAGCCTGGCACTCACTAAATCTTTGATGGACAGATAGATGGGGTTGCTGGGCCTGCAAAAAACCCAGACTAGACCTCGAGCCATAAGATCCCACCTGCCCCAGGCAGCCAGCACCCCTTCCACCCTCATTCCCTCTATCTGGCTCTGCCTTCTCCAAAGAATATACAGTGTAAAAATAAGTGCTGACCAGTGTAGGGGAGTAAAATTGCCACCCCAAAAATGTCTCTTCGACATGTGGATTATTTCAAGTTGAAAATAAACAAGACCCAAAAGACTCAAAAAAAAAGAAAAAAAGAAAACCTTTCTTTTTACCTCCTTAACTGCCTAAAGAATGTAGATAGAAGACCTGTTGGGGCATGGGGGGAGCTATCACCATACATAACTACGGTATGAACTAGATGTGTAGACAGGAGGGAACCTAGCAAAGTCCGTTAGTTAAAATTTCTCTTGGTGTCCCAATGTCTGTGTGGCCCAGTAAACATTTGTTTACCAAACATTTGCTTTTCCATCTCCAGGTCCGAAACCACTACCCCCAACATCCTCTTCTGTCTTTAGCTAATGGTGGTGTTTAAGGTGAGGGTTTCAGACATTTTGGTGTTACTCAGTTTCCCTAGGTCTCTCCCATATGTGCATGTCATTAAACTTTGTTTGACTTTCTCCTGTTAATCTGTCTCATATCAATTTATTTCTTAGACCAGCCAGAAGAGCCTAGAAGGGTAGAGGAAACTATCTCCTCCCCAACACCAGCAAACAGGTGAAAATAATCCAACATTTCATTATGGCCCCGACACCAGCCTCCTCTCTGAATAAACCCTTAACCAATGCAGAAAAGTATTCATCAATTCTCCCCACTAGATAAGCCGCCTCAAGAAGAGACACAGATGACAAAAAATAAAGCGGCCGGCCAGCTGGGCCAGAAGGAAACACGGCAGCTCTTGGCAGTGTGGGTTTCCTCTGAGAGCTCTGGGACTTCTGGTTGTAGTTCTCAGTTCTTCATATATGGGTATCAACAAGTCACAGCGTAATGGAAACTCATTCTTCCCCTCTGCCTATGACACAGGCAGCAAGAACCCTGGGTGCAATTCACCTCCATCACTGATTAGCTATTGCGGCCTCTAGCAAATGACTCAACCTCTCTGGGCCTCGTTATCTTAACAGAGAACTGTTTTGAGGTTTGAATGAGCTCGTACATGAGAAGTCCTTCACAGTGTGGGTAAAATATTAGCTTTCTTCACTTTTGAAAAAGAGTGCTTAAAAGGTCATGTGGAAGTTGGGGAACAGAAAATCACTGAGAAAGTGATGTTGCCACAACCCTGCGGCAGAATCCATTCTCCACTTCAGGGTTGCAAACATCCAAGCGCTCTAAATTCAGGGCTGTCCCCATGGAACAAAGCAGAGAGCAGAAAGGGCCAGAGCCTTTACAGAAGGCCTACCCCCTCCCCTCCACCAACCCTGCTAGAGAATATGGCTGCAACAAAATGAAATGCTGACGAGTCGGAGAGTCCAGCATTTCTTCCTTCCACAAGTATTTACTGAATGCTTACCATGTGCCTGGCCCTGTGGTATGTGGTGAGAAAGCCACAGGCTTCCTCTGTGTCCTGACACCCTTCCAAGGTCAGTCCCTCAGTGATGAGCCTTAGGTCCTGTGCAAACCCCACAAGGAGGCCAAGGGCACTCGCTAATCAATAGGACAGAAACAGACCCTGTGCAAGAGCAGCTGGGTGTTACTTGCCAGGGTGCCCCTCTCCCCCATGGGAACAAATGATTCAGGGTGAAGTAGCCTCATGCCCAGAAAATTTATGAGACTTCAAATGTTTCCCAGAGCCTTATATAATTCTTTACAAAACTGTCTCATACTGGTGAGAAAGCCAAAAGGAGAAGTAATTTAAGCAAATGTTTTCCATCAGTATATTCTTTTTAGGGAAAGGAAGAGTTAGTCCTGAGGGCAAAATGAAACATGAATACACTGAAAGTATTTGTCTATTCCTGCATGTATTTGGCTAGAAGTAGAAATTTACATAATACAAAACAACAGAGCATCAAGACACTAGACAAGCAGAACATGAAGCAAGGCCTGTTGAATGATCTTAAGACCTTAAGCTGTGATTTGTTGTGGCTTTATAAATCAGAAATTTAAGTCAGGAAAAAAAATGTTTCTCCATGGTACAGCCTAGTTTCCAACCAACCTGGTGATTCTTAGATCCTCCAAACAAATCCTACTGGGAAAATTCTGAAATCCACTGTAGCAGTAGAAGTCAGAAGAAGGTTAACGAAATGAATGTGTACAGCCAGCCAGGACAGCCAGAATCTCATCAGCAAAAAGAACACAAAAGCAAAATAAATACTGCATCAACTCTTCCTAAGTAAGTTAGCAAAAAATGGTATCTGAGAAAAAAAAATAAAGGAAATATGGTTTGGAATACCATGCAACCATTAAAATTCTATGCAACCTGTTGGCATAAAACATTGTTCACAACAAATTACGTAAAGAGAGAAATTACAAACTAATATGTATAGATGATCCCACTTTTGTCAGTATTTATTGACAAAAAATACTGTAGTATTTTTTGTCAATAGTGTAGATGGATATGTGTCTATTTCCTTTTATCTACATAGATTCACATATACTCAAAAGTATAGAAGGATAGTCACTTCATGGTTATATTAGTTTCCTATTGCTGCTATAACAAATTACCACAAGCTTGGTGGCTTAAAACAACAAAAATTTATCCTCATAACTCGGGAGTCAAAGTCTAAATTCAAGGTATGGGCAGGGATGTGTTCCTTTTGGAGGTTTCAGGAGAATCTGTTTCCTTGCTTTTTCCAGCTTCTCAAGCCCACCCTCCTTCCTTGACTTGTGGCCCTTTTCTCCATCCTCTAAGTCAGCAGTGTAGCATTTTCTCCTCTCTCTGGTCTCCTGCTTCCCTCTTGCAAAGATCCTTGTAAGTACATCAAGGCCACCTGGATGATCCAGGATAATCTCCTTATCTCAAAACCATTACCTTAATCACATCTGCAAAGTCTCTTTTACCTTGTAAAGTAACATATTCACAAATTCTGGGGATTAGGACATGGACATCTTTTGGGGCCGATATTCCACCTACCACATTAACAACGGTTATTCCTGGGTGGTGAGATTATGGGAGATTTTTGTTGTTGTTGATCTCTATTTTCTTTTTCTAAAGTCAACATATATTATTTGTGTAATTTTTAAAGAGAAGTTTGCTGTTTGGGTGACAAATATTCTAAAACTGGATTAAGGTGATAGTTGCACAACTCAACATTTACTAAAAGTCATTGAATTGTATACTTAAATTGGGTGAATTTTATGGTATATAAATAATACCTCGATAAAGTTGTTAAAAACAAAAACCAAAATCTAATGCACAGTATAGTGAATATAGACAACAATATTGTCTTATAATCATCAAACTTGCTAATTATCAATTATTCCAACCATCAAAAAGAAATGATAATTATGTACCATGATAGAGGTGCTAATTATCACAATGGCAATCACATTACAATATATAAATGTATCAAAATAACATGTACACTTTAAATGTACACAATGTTATATGTCAAATATATTTCAATAAAAACGAAAAACAAAAAAAGGGGGGTTGCAATTTACTTTCAAATGGCTCAACAAAGAAAAAATGTACTGTAGTTATATATATAAAGCAAATATAGCAAGATGTTGACGACTGGTGAATCTAAGTGGAGTTCACTGTACAGTTCTTTCAACTTTGGTGTAGGTTTTAAATTTTCCAAAAGGAAAAGGAAAACGGGCAGGGGGAACAAGGAGTAACGACAGAGCATCTCTAGAAACTACAGTTATTTGAGTATTCGAGCCTGAAGCTAGACTTTAGCTTCTGTGCTTTGCCAGAGGCCCTGGTTCCAAGCAGCATGGAAGCATCAGTTAGTGCCTCTCAGTTTAACCTTAGAAGGCAGCCAGTGCTCACCTCTTCCTTCCTCGCCATACCCCAGGTGAGGGGGGACCACGATTCTCCGCTTCTCTCCTATGCAAACGCCGAGTAAACCTTCATCCATCCCGGCAATCACGTAGCCCTGCCCAATGTACGTGTCAAAGGTGCGGTTCCGCGAGTAGCTGGGAAAGAGGAGAAGAGCTTGGTCACGAGGGATACCGCAGCAGCAGTGTAGTTGGTACCATGAGGCAACAGAGCACAGGGGCCTCCAGACCCCGGAATAGGGTGAACCCTAGAACCTGAGTACAAGCCAGGAAGCAGGCTCCCCTGAAATGATGAACAAGGATCCACACACTGCGTGGGAGCTGCCGCCTGCACAAACGCTCCCAGAAACGAGCCCTCCAGCCCTCTGGTTTGGTCAGGTTATGAATGGATGCAGGTTACAAGAAGCAATCACACAGAAATGTAGCTAATTTAAGTCGGACTGTACGCTTGTTGACCATGTCAGGTTAATGAAAAAAGCATCAAGGGGGCCCTTGTCAGAAACTAAGAATTTCTCTGTTATCTCTTGTAAAGAAACAACTTAGAAGTTCTAGAGTCTTCTATTACTCTAACATAAGTTTCAAATGAAAGCCAAAAAAGGAAAAAAAAGAAAGAAAGAAAGAAACTAAGAATTTCTCTAAAGAGGAGAGTATCTGTATATGTGGGACATGAATATTCGGATTGCCAGGAAAGTAGCATATATACTGAGAGCAATCTAACTCTGCAGTGAACTCACCCTACTGCAATCCATGCTCACCAAGCTACCTCCCGGTGAGTAGCTGAATTTCCCAAGTGCCTCCGGTAGGAGCCCCAAGCATTCCACTCAGTGGAGAGATCCAGCCTCTGTATTAATTGCCAACTGAGTCTGATTACTATGAGTTTGGAGAAAACAAAGCCTGATGATTCCAGAATAAAATAATAAAACTTTATTTGCCACTTCAGATACTGAACTCTGAACCACAGTGATCTGTACCCATTACCCACCCCCAGCTGGAGCAGATGTGGCAAAAAGCTTGTCCTGAAAGGGCCAGTCAGTTCCACTGTCACCTCATCAAACACAGCTCAATGCTGACTGTGTCAGAGAAGATGGTCAGCAGTGGGACCAGGGAGATGAAAAGGCAGAGCTGTGAGGGGCTCTTCCTTCTCAACACCCCTCAGGGACCACAAAGCCAAGGGGCGTGAAGAAATGATAGTAACAAATGATTCTCCTCACCCAGGAAGCAGATTTTCTACATAATTATCTGTATTTCATTGTATATGTATGGAAGACCTATGAAATGCATAACTCTGGTTCCCTGTGAAGAGGGGAACTGGGTGACTGATGGACAAGGACAGGGGAAAAATTCTTCATTGTATATTCTTTTATACTTTTAGGATTTTGAACCATATCAATGTATCACAGTAGGAAAAAGTGATGTTTAAAAAGAAAAAGAATATTCTCTATCATACAAATTAAAAAGTTACAATAGCTAAAGGTATGATTGTGGCCCAGGAATAGCTAGATCACTGGAAAAGGATAAAAATTCTAGACCAAGACCCAAAAGTGTATACAAGAATTTGGTACATGATCAATGTCAGATTTTAAATGAGTGAGGAAAATACAGTTATTCAATAAAGGGTGTTGGAAAAACTGGCTAACCATCTGGAAAAAACCATTTAGATCCTTACTGTCATACTGAACACCACAATAAATTCCAGATGGATTTAAGATTTAAACATGAAAGCATTTATAAACATGGAGAGAGCCTGCAGAAGCTTTTTAATATTTACTTCGAGTGGTGAAAATGGAAGGGGTTGATGTGAAATTATTACCTTTTATTAAATATCTTTGCATTGTTTCACTTACACAACAAGAACATAATACTTTTTAAGATAAAAATTCTAATAGAGAATATTTTAAAGGATAAAAAAAATAAAGCCATTAGAAGAGCAGGAGGAAAATACAGGTGAATATTTATATACTCTAGGGGAAAAAAAACAAGTCCGGGGCGGGGAGAGACTTTTTAGTAAGTTACTCAAGACAGAATATATAAGAGTTTATATAAGAATAAAGGAAGCCATAAAGGAGAAATGGGATGTATTTAACAACATAAAAGGTTTATATTTAAACAGATCAAAAATCACAACCGAAATTAAAATGCAAATAAACAGGCAATATGCTTTCAACAATATGCAACCATAAAAGTGTTAATATCTTTAATGTACAGAGATCTTAAATTAATAAGAAAAGGACAAATACCAATATCCTCAATATAAAAACAGGCAAATACACAAACAGGTAAATCACAAAAGAAAATATCCAAATAGTCAATAAACATTTGAAAGAATTTCAACCTTAATAGCAATCAAAGAAATTCAGATTACAATTATAAAGTTCTATTTTTCTCCTATAAATTGGCAAAGATTATTTTTAAATAATACCCAATGTTGCTGAGTTTGCAGGGAATGGGGTACTCTTAGTGATGTAAAACCTTCATTGAGGACAACTTGCTACTTATATCAAAAGCTGTAAAAATACACATAACCTTAGACCTAGAAATTCTTCTAGATATTTATCCTACGGAAACAATCATATTATTTAAGATTTAGCTACAAAAATAATTATTGCAGTCCCACTTAGAACATCAAAAGATAGAAAATAATAGGGATTGATTACTAAATTAAGGCAAATCTATATAATGGAATATTACTTAGCTCTTAGGATGGATTAGACCCCAGTGTACTAAAATGGAAATCTGTTTGAAACCTAAGAAAACTGTGGTTCCATTAATATGGAAAGAAATCTGGTATCCACTAGAAAAATGGCTTTTCAGCTAAAAACAAAATTCCAGGGAATAAAAGACAGAACTAAGCTCATATGTGACAAGTAATCACATGCACACACTCTCTCAATTTTTTTTAATAGAAAAAATAAAAACAACTCAAATGTCATCAATGGGGAATGGTTAAATAAATATGGTATATTCACTCAATGAAACACTACACAGACATAAAAAATGATTTCCCTCTACGCATTAATATGGAAAAATTCCAAGGTGAAAAAAAGCAAGGAGCAGGGGCTTCACTGGTGGCGCAGTGGTTAAGAATCCGCCTGCCAATGCAGGGGACATGGGTTCGAGCCCTGGTCCGGGAGGATCCCACATGCCATGGAGCAACTAAGCCCATGCGCCACAACTACTGAGCCTGCACTCTAGAGCCCGTGAGCCACAACTACTGAACCCGCATGCCACATCTACTGAAGCCCACATGCCTAGAGCCTGTGCTCAGCAACAAGAGAAGCCACTGCAATGAGAAGCCCGCGCACCGCAACGAAGAGTAGCCCCTGCTCGCCGCAACTAGAGAAAACCCTGTGCGCAGCAACGAAGACCCAAGGCAGCCAAAAATAAATTAATTTAAAAAAAAAAGCAAGGAGCAGAATAGTGCATATAGTACGTAGCATTATGTTATGTGTATATGTATATAATACATAATGTTATATAGGTATGTATATAGTATTCTATATGCTATATACTATAAAGCGGAGGAAATAATATAACAATTGTATTTGCTTATATCTGCTTTAGGAAAAAAATCCACACATTTGAAGAATAAAAAAAGAAACTTATTAATAACAGTGGTTAACTCTAAGTGGCTTGGGGGGAGGAGGATGTGAGGTTGGCAGGGATGGTTGGTACAACATATCTTAACGCATATTTTGTTTTAATTTTGAACCATGAGACTATTGCCTTTTTCCAAAAAATCAAATGAAAAATTTAAAAGACGGGATCCTCGGAGTAGGAAGAATGAATTATGCAAATAAAATTATACCATATAAAAATTCTGTAACGTTTCTGGGTGACTAATTAAACGAGAAGTCTCTTACCTCAGAGAAACAGGTAGATTGCTGTCACTACTTGCTTGCTCTATAGAAAGCTAAAGGAATCCAAACCAACACATGCCACTTGAATGAGCAACACATACCAAACACCTGTTGCCTGCTCACAACTGCAGGCTAAGCCTGATAAACAAAACAAAGCTCTGAATAACAACAGGCTCAGTAATTAGCCTCCGCCCAGCATCCAAACAGTCCCTGCAGCAGATAAGTCATTAAAGTTTGCAAAGTGCTTCTGCCTACCTTCTGTCTTTAATCTAACCATCTCTTTGAGAAAGGTGCTAACAACAGGGAAAAAACTGAAGCTCAGGGAGGTCAAATGCTATCCAAAGTCACACACCTAGTGCACCACACACAGGGACTGGAATCCAGGTCTCCCAGCACCAAGTCTGTTCTCTTCGCATCCTACCACCTGGACCTGCCTTCTGGTCACTTCCCACCTTGGACCCCAGAGTTGGGTTTATACTTGGATAGCTAAGCACAGTCTAGAGGGATGGTGGGAGTCTAGGGTGAGCCTCTCCTGCTTTCCTGCAGACCCATCTCCCACAGGCCCCAAGGAGACTGTTCTAACAACCTCTGAAGGAATTCAGTATCAGAAAATAGAAACCTATACTGGAGATGAAAATACTAACTCAAAATCAGCACTGACAAGCTATAAACTATATTTAATAGGAGGTTCTGGTAAGTGAAGGACCCTGTTGTTTGCTTACCTGGAATCAAAGAATGTGCCGTCCAGAAGTGTGCCGTTGTAATGATACCTGAGAAAGTCCCCCCTTTGACTTTGCCGCTCACAGTTTTCAGGTACTACCTTATTCTCAATGGAAATGCCATCCTTGGGGTTATGGAGGTCCAATAATGCAACATCAAACACCAGAGATGCCTGTCCAGGAATGTCTTTCCCTAGAGTGGAATGAAGGAAGATGATGAAATCAGGACACAAGATTTAGGAAGTATCAGTATTTTAACTACAATTCAACACCCACTGCGTTGGTGTTACACATTCCTTGAAGTTTCCAAGCCAAGGAAACAAATGTTCTTCCACATCTTGGGTGGTCCCCCATGGTGTCTAACCGTGCTGTCTCACCATGGTGTCCAACCGAAGGCTGGCAGGTATAATTTGAAGCCTGACTTCCTCAGAAAAAGGCGCAAACCGATAATAATGACATGGAGAATACTGTGACCACATTTTCTATGCTTGTGCTTGCAAATCAAGGCTCTGTGTGAGTGGTTATATACCCACATGCAAACCCCAATACATACCTCTGTGGGTTTCTGTTTGTATACAGATGCAAATCACAGACATTCCAAAGCTTGGATCTGGTTCTGGAGAACACTACATAGACTTGTTCTTTGGAACTCACAGACAATTTTTTAAAAATTTATTTTATTGAGTATAGTTGTTTTACAATGTTGTGTTAATTTCTCCAGTACAGCAAAGTGATTCAGTTATACATATATATATATTCTTTTTTTTTAATAGATCGTTATTGGAGTATAATTGCTTTACAATGGTGTGTTAGTTTCTGCTGTATAACAAATTGAATCAGCCATATGCATACATATATCCTCATATCCCCTCCCTCTTGCGTCTCCCTCCCACCCTCCATATCCCACCCCTCTAGGTGGTCACAAAGCACCAAGCTGATCTCCCTGTGCTATGCGGCTGCTTCCCACTAGCTATCTATTTTACATTTGGTAGTGTATGTAAGTCGATGCCACTCTCTCACTTCGTCCCAGCTTACCCTTCCCCCTCCCCGTGTCCTCAAGTCCATTCTCTACATCTGAGTCTTTATTCCTGTCCTGCCCCTAGGTTCTTCAGAACCATTTTTTTTTTATTCCATATATATGTGTTAGCATATGGTATTTGTTTTTCTCTTTCTAACTTACTTCACTCTGTAGGAGAGACTCTAGGTCCATCCACCTCACTACAAATAACTCAGGTTCGTTTCTTTTTATGGCTGAGTAATATTCCATTGTATATATATGCCACATCTTCTTTATCCATTCATCTGTCGATGGACACTTAGGTTGCTTCCATGCCCTGGCTATTGTAAATAGTGCTGCAATGAACATTGTGGTACATGACTCTTTTTGAATTATGGTTTTCTCAGGGTATATGCCCAGTAGTGGGATTGCTGGGTCATATGGTAGTTCTATTTTTAGTTTTTTAAGGAACCTCCATACTGTTCTCCATAATGGTCGTATCAATTTACATTCCCACCAACAGTGCAGGAGGGTTCCCTTTTCTCCACAACCTCTGCAGCATTTATTGTTTGTAGATTTTTTGATGATGGCCATTCTGACCAGTGTGAGGTGATACCTCATTGTAGTTTTGATTTGCATTTCTCTAATGATTAGTGATGTTGAGCATTCTTTAATGTGTTTGTTGGCAATCTGTATATCTTCTTTGGAGAAATGTCTATTTAGGTCTTCTGCCCATTTTTGGATTGGGTTGTTTGTTTTTTTGATATTGAGCTGCCTGAGCTGCTTGTATATTTTGGCAATTAATCCTTTGTCAGTTGCTTCGTTTGCAAATATTTTCTCCCATTCTGAGGGTTATCTTTTCATTTTGTTCATGGTTTCTTTTGCTGTGCAAAAGTTTTTAAGTTTCATTGGGTCCCATTTGTTTATTTTTGTTTTTATTTCCATTTCTCTAGGAGCTGGGTCAAAAAGGATCTTGCTATGATTTATGTCATAGAGTGTTCTGCCTATGTTTTCCTCTAACAGTTTTATAGTGTCTGGCCTTACATTTACGTTTTAATCCATTTTGAGTTTATTTTTGTGTATGGTGTTAGGGAGTGTTCTAATTTCATTCTTTTACATGTAGCTGTCCAGTTTTCCCAGCACCACTTACTGAAGAGACTGTCTTTTCTCCATTGGATATTCTTGCCTCCTTTATCAAAAATAAGGTGACCATAGGTGCATGGGTTTATCTCTGGGCTTTCTATCCTGTTCCATTGATCTATATTTCTGTGTTTGTGCCAGTACCATCCTGTCTTGATTACTGTAGCTTTGCAGTATAGTCTGAAGTCAGGGAGCCTGATTCCTCCAGCTCCATTTTTTTTTCACAAGATTGCTTTGGCTATTCGGGGTCTTTTGTGTTTCCATACAAATTGTGAAATTTTTGTTCTAGTTCTGTGAAAAATGCCATTGGTAGTTTGATAAGGATTGCATTGAATCTGTAGATTGCTTTGGGGAGTATAGTCATTTTCACAATGTTGATTCTTCCAATCCAAGAACATGATATATCTCTCCATCTGTCTGTATCATCTTTAATTTCTTTCATCAGTGTCTTATAGTTTCCTGCATACAGGTCTTTTTTCTCCTTAGGTAGGTTTATTCCTAGGTATTTTATTCTTTTTGTTGGAATGGTAAATAGGAGTGTCTCCTTAATTTCTCTTTCAGATTTTACATCATTAGTGTATAGGAATGCAAGAGATTTCTGTGCATTAATTTTGTATCCTGCTGCTTTACCAAATTCATTGATTAGCTCCAGTAGTTTTCTGGTAGCATCTTTAGAATTCTCTAAGTACAGTATCATGTCATCTGCAAACAGGGACAGTTTTACTTCTTTTCCGATTTGGATTCCTTTTATTTCTTTTTTTTCTCTGATTGCTGTGGCTATAACTTCCAAAACTATGTTGAATGATAGTGGTGAGAGTGGGCAACCTTGTCTTGTTCCTGATCTTAGTGGAAATAATTTCAGTTTTTCACCATTGAGAACGATGCTGGCTGTGGGTTTGTCATATATGGCCTTTATTATTTTGAGATAAGTTCCCTCTATGCCTACTTTCTGGAGGGTTTTTATCATAAATGGGTGTTGAATTTTGTTGAAAGCTTTTTCTGCATCTATTGAGATGATCATATGGTTTTTATCCTTCAATTTCTTAATATGGTGTATCACATTGATTGATTTGCATATATTGAAGAATCCTTGCATTCCTGGGATTTTGTTGAGGATTTTTGCATCTATGTTCGTCAGTGATACTGGCCTGTAGTTTTCTTTTTTGTGACATCTTTGTCTGGTTTTGGTATAAGGGTGATGGTGGCCTCGTAGAATGAGTTTGGGAGTGTTCCTCCCTCTGCTCTATTTTGGAAGAGTTTGAGAAGGATAGGTGTTAGCTCTTCTCTAAATGTTTGATAGAATTCACCTGTGAAGCCATCTGGTCCTGGGCTTTTGCTTGTTGGAAAATTTTTAATCAGAGTCTCAATTTCAGTGCTTGTGATTGGTCTGTTTATATTTTCTATTTCTTCCTGGTTCAGTCTCGGAAGGTTGTGCTTTTCTAAGAATTTGGCCATTTCTTCCAGGTTGTCCATTTTATTGGCATAGAGTTGCTTGTAGTAATCTCTCATGATCCTTTGTATTTCTGCAGTGTCAGTTGTTACTTCTCCTTTTTCATTTCTAATCCTGTTGATTTGAGTCTTCTCCCTTTTTTTCTTGATGAGTCTGGCTAATGGTTTATCAATTTTGTTTATCTTCTCAAAGAACTAGCTTTTAGTTTTATGATCTTTGCTATCATTTCCTTCATTTCTTTTTCATTTATTTCTGATCTGATCTTTATGATTTCTTTCCTTCTGCTAACTTTGGGTTTTTTGTGTGTGTTCTTCTTTCTCTAATTGCTTTAGGTGTAAGGTTAGGTTATTTTTTTGAGATGTTTCTTGTTTCTTGAGGTAGGATTGTATTGCTATAAACTTCCCTCTTAGAATTGCTTTTGCTGCATCTCATAGGTTTTGGGTTGTCGTGTGTTCATTGTCATCTGTTTCTATGTATTTTTTGATTTCCTCTTTGATTTCTTCAGTGATCTCTTGGTTATTCAGTAGCGTATTATTTAGCCTCCATTTGTTTGTATTTTTTTCAGTTTTTTTCTTGTAACTGATATCTAGTCTCATAGCGTTGTGGTTGGAAAAGATACTTGATACAATTTCAATTTTCTTAAATTTACCAAGGCTTGATTTGTGACCCAAGATATGATCTATCCTGGAGAATGTTCCATGAGCACTTGAGAAGAATGTGTATTCTGTTGTTATTGGTTGGAATGTCCTATAAATATCAATTAAGTCCATCTTGTTTAATGTATCATTTAAAGCTTGTGTTTCCTTATTTATTTTCATTTTGGATGATCTGTCCATTGGTGAAAGTGGGGTGTTAAAGTCCCCTACTATGATTGTGTTACTGTCGATTTTCCCTTTTATGGCTGTTAGTATTTGCCTTATGTATTGAGGTGCTCCTATGTTGGGTGCATAAATATTTACAATTGTTATATCTTCTTCTTGGATTGATCCCTTGATCATTATGTAGTGTCCTTCTTTGACTCTTGTAATAGTCTTTGTTTTAAAGTCTATTTCGTCTGATATGAGAATTGCTACTCCAGCTTTCTTTTGATTTCCATTTGCATGGAATATCTTTTTCCATCCCCTCACTTTCAGTCTGTATGTGTCCCTAGGTCTGAAGTGGGTCTCTTGCAGACAGCATATATACAGGTCTTGTTTTTGTATCCATTCAGCCAGTCTGTGTCTTTTGGTTGGAGCATTTAATCCATTTACATTTAAGGTAATTATCGATATGTATGTTCCCATTACCATTTGCTTAATTGTTTTGGGTTTGTTTTTGTAGGTCTTTTCCTTCTCTTGTGTTTCCTGCCTAGAGAAGTTCCTTTAGCATTTTTTGTAAAGCTGGTTTGGTGGTGCTGAATACTATTAACTTTTGCTTGTCTGTAAAGGTTTTAATTTCTCCATCGAATCTGAATGAGATCCTTGCTGGGTAGAGTAATCTTGGTTGTAGGTTTTTCCCTTTCATCACTTTAAATATGTCCTGTCACTCCCTTCTGGCTTGCAGAGTTTCTGCTGAAAGATCAGCTGTTAAGCTTATGGGGATTCCCTTTATGTTATTTGTTGCTTTTCCCTTGCTGCTTTTAATATTTTTTCTTTGTATTTAATGTTTGGTAGTTTGATTAATATGTGTCTTGGCATGTTTCTCCTTGGCTTTATCCTGTATGGGACTCTCTGTGCTTCCTGGAGTTGATTGACTATTTCCTTTCCCATGTTAGGGAAGTTTTCAACTATAATCTCTTCAAATATTTTCTCAGTCCCTTTCTTTTTCTCTTCTTCTTCTAGGACCCCTATAATTTGAATGTTTGTGTGCTTAATCTTGTCCCAGAGGTCTCTGAGACTGTCCTCAATTCTTTTCATTCTTTTTTCTTTATTCTGCTCTGCAGTAGTTATTTCCACTATTTTATCTTCCAGGTCACTTATCCGTTCTTCTGCCTCAGTTATTCTGCTATTGATTCCCTCTAGAGAATTTCTAACTTCATTTATTGTGCTGTTCGTCATTGTTTGCTCTTTAGTTCTTCTAGGTCTTTGTTAAATGTTTCTTGTATTTTCTCCATTCTATTTCCAAGATTTTAGATCATCTTTACTATCATTACTCTAAATTCTTTTTCAGGTAGACTGCATATTTCCTTTTCATTTGTTTGGTCTAATGGGTTTTTACTTTGCTCCTTCATCTGCTGCGTATTTCTCTGTCTTCTCATTTTGCTTAACTTACTGTGTTTGGGGTCTCCTTTTTGCAGGCTGCAGGTTCGTAGTTCCTGTTGTTTTTGGTGTCTGTCCCCAGTGGGTGAGGTTGGTTCACTGGGTTGTGAGGCTTCCTGGTGGAGGGGACTGGTGCCTGTGTTCTGGTGGATAAGTCTGGATCTTGTCTTTCTGGTGGGAAGGACCACATCCGGTGGTGTGTTTTGAGGTGTCTGTGAACTTATTATGATTTAGGCAGCCTCTCTGCTAATGGGTGGGGTTGTGTTCCTGTCTTTCTAGTTGTTTGGCATGGGGTGTCCAGCACTGTAGCTTGCTGGTCGTTGAGTGGAGCTGGGTCTTAGCGTTGAGATGGAGATCTCTGGGAGATCTCTTGCCGATTGATATTACGTGGGGCCTGGAGGTCTCTGGTGATCCAATGTCCTGAACTCGGCTCTCCCACCTCAGAGGCTCAGGCCTGACACCTGGCTGGAGCACCACGACCCTGTCAACCACACGGCTCTTTTGCTAGTTTCTGTCCTTGTTCCACACATATAGGTTTTTTCCTTCATATCATTCAGTCTTGCTAAAGTTTTGGGGTCATCTCGGAGATCAATCTGAGTCCCTGTTAGTGTTGGAGGGTCTCCTGCAGAGGCAAGGGGTGGCTGTGGCTTACTGTGGGGACAAGGACACTGGCAGCAGAAGTTCTGGGAAGTACTCCTTGGTGTGAGCTCTACCAGAGTCCCTCACAACCAATTTTTTTTTTAATAAATTTATTTATTTATTTATTTTTATTTTTGGCTCGTTGGGTCTTCGTTGCTGTGTGCGGGCTTTCTCTAGTTGCGGTGAGTGGGGGCTACTCTTCGTTGCAGTGCGTGGGCTTCTCATTGCAGTGGCTTCTCTTGTTGCACAGCACAGGCTCTAGGCACGTGGGCTTCAGTAGTTGTGGCATACGGGCTCAGTAGTTGTGGCTCGCAGGCTCTAGAGCGCAGGCTCAGTAGTTGTGGCGCACGGGCTTAGCTGCTCTGTGGTATGTGGGATCTTCCCGGACCAGGGCTCGAACCCATGTCCCCTGAACTGGCAGGCAGATTCTTAACCACTGCGCCACCAGGGAAGTCCCCCAATTTTTTAAAGAGGCAAAAATTCAATCCTTTAAGTGCATCCAAAACAAGATATAAGTAAAACTAAAGTTAGCTGAGATAAGAGGGGAAAAAAACGGCACCCACAATCCAAAACATAAATAGCCCTCAAATCATTTCTACTTCACTTCAGGATGGTATTGCTTCTCATGGATGTTCCTAACAGTGAGGATTTATTGAATATGTGCAACACGATAATCCACATGAAGAGATTATTGGGCACTAGCTCTTCCTGCAAAGATCAACATCAACCAATAAGTAACTCTAAATCCAGGACTCTGGGATAAAAGGAAGTTAGTTACCTGACAAACCACTTACCTCAACACTCTTACTTGCCATTTGTTATGTCATGCAAAGGAGAAGGCCTAGACAAGTGAACCACAGGGCATGCCAAGCCTGTGCTCCTTCAACTGGCTCTTTGGCAGAGCCCACCCCTCTGTCTCCTTCCCCTCAGAGGAATGGTGAAATCTGCTGAAAGCAGGCTGCTGAGTCAGCCTCTGGATTGCCAGGTGTGGTTAATCCCTGAAATGCAGGTGTGGGTGTGGGAGGGTGTGTGATAGAATGTTAATCTTTTTTACTTTTCTGTATCTTTTAATTTAATAGAAAACAGAAAGCCTTACAGTAACCCCAGGGTTTAAATTTTTCTAGCATTATTATGTACTACCTGAATATTTGCTTTTTTTTATAACAACTTTATTGAGATATAATTCCCATACTATAAAATTCACCTGTTTACATTTATACCTGGATAGCTGAGCACAGTGTCAAAGTATAAAGCATTTAAAAATAACTATTTTAAATAAACTATTTATTTTAAATATTTAAATTATTTATTATTTATTAAAAATAAATAAATAACATTCCTCACATCAGGCTAGGCATCTAGCTTTATTTGGTACCTCATATGCATGTGGATGATGACAAAAGGATTTGGGAGACAAGGGGAATGAACTTCCACTAGTCAAGGATGAGAGAGTTTGAGTAGTGATAAGAATAATAACATATCCTGGGAAGGGGAGATATATTTGTGGCAGTTATTTTCAAGTTTTTTTTTTCTTTTAGCAGGTTTTTAAAGAAACTGTCTGCAGATTCCCAGTAATAAAAGTGGAGGTCGACAGGAGAGAAGGCTAACCTCTCCTCCTGCTCTGTAGACCTAGAGCCAGAAAACATAGCTTGGAAAACATTATATTAGGGGGTTATTAGAAGTTGGGTATCGCTGTCAGTAAGCTTCTTAAATAGCATCACATTTTCTTTTTTTCTTTTCTTTTCTCTTTTTTTTTTTGGCCACACGGCTTGTGGGATCTTAGTTCCCCGACCAGGGATGGAACCCATGCCCCTGCACTGGAAGCATGGAGTCTTAACCACTGGACCACCAGGGAAGTCCTGAGATGTCTTACTTAAGAACAACAATGAGGGTGGGATGAATTGGGAGATTGGGATTGACATATATACACTATTGATACTATGTATAAAATAGATAACTAATGAGAACCTACTGTATAGCACAGGGAACTCTACTCAGTACTCTGTGGTGACCTAAATGGGAAGGAAATCCAAAAAAGAGGGGACATATGTATACGCATAGCTGATTCACTTTGCTGTACAGTAGAAACTAACACAACATTGTAAAGCAACTATACTCAAATAAAAAAATTTTTTTAATAAAATAAAATAAAATAGTGCTAGGTGGAAAAAAAAAAGAAAAAGAACAACAATGACCATGAATAGGTGGTGATTTCTGCAACTTACTCATCAGACAGCAAATGATCTAGACTAGCACCATCCAAATAGAACTTTCTGCAGTGATGGAAATGCTCTGTATCTGCCCTGTCCAGTATAGCAGCCCTTGGCAACAAGTGGCTTTTAAGTACATGAACTGTGGCAGTGTGACCAAGATACAGAATTTAAAGTTGTATTTAACCTAATGTAAATGTAAATAGCTATATGTAGCTAGTGGCTACCATATTGGACACTGCAAGTCTAGACCAAAAGCTCTGGTGGGTTTCACACAGTAAGTTAAATTAACCACTGCAAAAGAAATAAAGACAGATGAGAGTGGCTCGAAGAATGAGAAGGACTTACCATCTCCATCTTCTCCATAGGCCAGAAAAGGAGGTATGGTGATGATGCGCTTTTCTCCCACACACATCCCCAACAGCCCTTTGTCCATTCCAGGAATCAGCCAGCCAATTCCCACATATGTGTCATATGTTTTCATGCGATTGTGACTGAAAACCAATGAGAAAGGGGAAAAGTTCCATACCATGAGGGCATTTCCAATTCATCCTTCAAAAGGTTTTTCTTACCCAAAACTCAGCTACCAATGAACTCATACCCATCCCTGGAGAAAAAGCATGTATACATCTTTGTTCCCAATCACAGAGAAGTTGGGAATAAATCCCTTTTCTGATTTCTCCATGGGCATAAAAAAGCAGATGAGAGAGAAAGAACTAAGGGGCATTTCAATGATACTACCACGAATGGCGGGACTTACCTCGAATCAAACAGTGTCCCATCCAAGAACGTTCCATTGTAGTGGTACCTAACAAAATCAGACACCTGGATGGTCCGAGGGCAACTGGGGGGCTTGACGTAAGTGTGAATCTGAACCTGATCTTCCGAATTCCAAATATCCATCAGAAGTACATCAAAATGAAGCACTGAATCTGGGGGGATCACACCAGCTAGAAAATAAAGAGGGTTCACACTGAGAAGCTGCTGCCTTTTGGGCCAGACAAATAAACACCTAGGATGCTGCCAAGGTGAATGGAAGCTAAAAGGGCTCAAGAGGTCACATACAATTCCAAAATGAGCCACGTTCCCTCCTTCTTTTTTCCAAATGAAAAAAAAATCTTTTTGGCCACCCTGTGGCTTGCGGGATCTCAGTCCCCTGACCAGGGATTGAACCCAGGCCATGGAAGTGAAAGCCCAGAATCCTAACCACTAGGCCACCAGGGAACTCCCTCCAAATGAAATTTAAAGAAAAGAGAAAAAACACAAAAATTTCCTCTCAGCAAGGATAACATTCAGTACATGTGTTAATAACACTTCTTTCATATCTAGAATAAATAAACTTTTAAGATGAAATTTTAGCTGTGTGTGTGTGCTCACAGCTTCTCATTTTCCCCTACCCGAAGCTTCCAAAGACTCTAGTCTGCCTGACTGAAGAGCCTGCAAATGTTCTGGTGGTTTCGGCAGATGTGTTTACAAGCACAGAACAAACACTTACAAACTCCTTCACTTCCGTAGGCCAGCTTTGGGGGGATCTTCACAAAACGCCTCTCATTTACACACATCCCGACCAGAGCTTGGTCCATCCCTGCAATCAGTTGTCCTTTTCCCACAAACACGTTGAAAGTGGAGTCTCTGTCATAGCTGAAGACCCAAAAGGTAGGGAGAGAGAAGGAAAAGTATAAATAATCCTTCCCTTAGTGAAACTAACCTGTAAAAATGTACCCATGGACAGAGTGAGGTCACTGCAAAGTAAAAAGCCCACAGAGGAGTTACTGATGCAGGAAATATCTTCATTGGACAGTACTTGCAGGGCTGGAATTTTTTAATTACCTTGAATATTGCCAGCAAATCTAGTCAGATAAGCATCAGCGTAACTTTCTCTAGAAAAAAATATATGTTGTTTGTTGTGAAATATCTACCAATTCTTCCATTAAAAAAAAAAATCGTTTACTCCATTTCTATGTGATTGGTACCTAACAGCAACATCACAGATACTCATGTGCAAATTAACACTAATTTTCTTTTTTTTTCTTTTAAGTCAATAAGTTAAACAAAGAGGCAGCATGGTGTAGCAGGAAGTGCACTTAAACTCTCTTAATCTCAGTTTCCTCCACTGCAAAATGTGAGTGATGATAATAGCCATCACAAGATCCGTACCATAAAACAATGTGAAAAGTACTCTGACACCCTAAAGGTTATGCCAATATTACTATACATAATTATTGCAGGTAATAGAAAGTCTGATGTAGTCTTGAAATCACTAATACATGTGTTTTAAAGGCTGACTGGTGATGGCCTTAAGTAGGAAAATAAATATTGGAATCATGGCTATGATCCAAGCTCTCATCCTCTTCCATGTCAAACTTAGCAACAACAAGGGGGTGCCAATTAGGATACTATGCTAGGGGCTTTGGGGGATATAAAAAAGTCCAAGGCATGGACTTTGCCTATAAGTACCTTATATACTGGCAGAGACACCTACAGAGTTTTAGACACTGTGTTTAAGAAAATGACTACAGAGCTTGGTTTATAATAACTAAACACTGGAAATAACTTAGAAGTTCAAGAGTATGGCACTGATTGCATATAAGGCAAGGACATATAATAAAATGCTCTATGGCCATTTTAAAATAACAGATCTCTGCTATAGGGATGTAATGTATAGCATTACTATACGTGACTATAGTTAATAATACTGTATAGTGAATATAGTTAATGGTGACTATAGTTAATAATATTGTGTTGCAGGGCTTCCCTGGTAGCACAGTGGTTAAGAATCCGCCTGCCAATGCAGGGGGCACAGGTTCGAGCCCTGGCCTGGGAAGATCCCACATGCCGCGGAGCAACGAAACCCGTGTACCACAACTACTGAGCCTGCACTCTAGAGCCCGCAAGCCACAACTACTGAGCCCGAGTGCCACAACTACTGAAGCCCATGCACCTAGAGCCCGTGCTCTGCAACAAGAGAAGCCACTGCAATGAGAAGCCCACGCACCGCAACGAAGAGTAGCCCCCGCTCGCCACAACTAGAGAAAGCCTGCGCACAGCAACGAAGACCCAACACAGCCAAAAATAAAAATTAATTAATTAATTAATTTTTAAAAATAATAATAATATTGTGTTGCATATTCAAAGTTGCCAAGAAAGTAAATCTTAAAAGTTATCATTGGGACTTCCCTGGTGGCACAGTGGTTACGAATCCACCTGCCTAAATTGATACAGCCACTATCGAGAACAGTATGGAGGTTCCTTAAAAAACTAAAAATAGAACTACCATATGACCCAGCAGTCCCACTACTGGGCATATACCCTGAGAAAACCATAATTCAAAAAGAGTTGTGCACCACAATGTTCATTGCAGCACTATTTACAATAGCCAGGACATGGAAGCAACCTAAGTGTCCATCGACACATGAATGGATAAAGAAGATGTGGCACATATATACAATGGAATATTACTGAGCCATAAAAAGAAATGAAATTGAGTTATTTGCAGTGAGGTGGATGGACCTAGAGTCTGTCATACAGAGTGAAGTCAGAAAGAGAAAAACAAATACCATATGCTAACACACATATATGGAATCTAAAAAAAAAAGAAAGGTTCTGAAGAACCTAGGGGCAGGACAGGAATAAAGACGCAGATGTAGGGAATGGACTTGAGGACACGGGGAGGGGGAAGGGTAAGCTGGGACGAAGTGAGAGAGTGGCATGGACTTACATACACTACCAAATGTAAAATAGATAGCTAGTAGGAAGCAGCCACATAGCACAGGGAGATCAACTTGGTGCTTTGTGACCACCTAGAGGGGTAGGATAGGGAGGGTGGGAGGGAGGGAGACGCAAGAGGGAAGAGATATGGGGATATATGTATATGTATAGCTGATTCACTTTGTTATAAAGCAGAAACTAACACACCATTGTAAAGCAATTATACTCCAATAAAGATGTTAAAGAAAAAAGAATCCACCTGCCAATGCAGGGGATACGGGTTCGAGACCTGGCTGGGGAAGATCCCACATGCCGCAGAGCAACAAAGCCCGTGCGCCACAACTACTGAGCCTGCGCTTTAGAGCCTGTGAGCTACAACTACTGAAGCCCACGTGCCTAGAGCCTGTCCTCCACAGCAAGAGAAGCCACCACAATGAGAAGCCTGCGAACCACGACGAAGAGTAGCCTCCGCTCGCCACAATTAGAGAAAGCCCGCATGCAGCAGTGAAGACCCAACACAGGGAAAAAAAAAAAAAAAAAGTTACCATCACAAGAAAAAAATTTTTTGTAACTATGCATGGTGATGGATGTTAACTACATTTATTGTGGTGATCATTTTGCAATATATACAAATATCAAATCATTATGTTGTACACCTAAAGCTAATATAATACTATATGTCAATTATACCTCAATAAAAAATAATTTTTAACATTTCTATTCATTGGCATAGAAGGACATACACATGAAGAGAAAAGTGTAGGTTACAGAGCCACATATAAAATAATCCCATTTTGGGCTTCCCTGGTGGCGCAGTGGTTGAGAATCTGCCTGCCAATGCAGGGGACACGGGTTCGAGCCCTGGTCTGGGAAGATCCCACATGCCGCGGAGCAACTGGGCCCGTGAGCCACAATTACTGAGCCTGCGCGTCTGGAGCCTGTGCTCCGCAACAAGAGAGGCCGCGATGGTGAGAGGCCCGCGCACCGCGATGAAGAGTGGTCCCCACTTGCCACAACTAGAGAAGGCCCTCGCACAGAAACGAAGACTCAACACAGTCATAAATAAATAAATAAATAAATAAAAGAACGTGAATTTCTTAAAAAAAAAAAAATAATAATCCCATTTTGAATTTACATATACAGATGCATGTGAAAAATCCACAAGGTGACACGTGAAAATATTACCAATAGTAATCTATGGGTAGGAGATTTCAGGTGACGATTTATTTGTCTTCTCTTTAATTCTCTCTTAATTTCAAAATGATCATGGAATACATGTTCACAGGTTTCACTTCATGGATTCGACCAACTGGAAATTGAAAATATTTTTTCAAATTTCAGATAGTTCCAAAAAGCAAAAACCTGAATTTGCTGCACACTGGCAACTATTTACATAGCATTTACATTGTATTCGGTATCAGAAGTAATCTAGAGATGATTTAAAGTATACAGGAGGATGTGCCTTGGTTATATGCAAATACTACACCGTTTTCTATAAGTGACTTGAGTATCTGAAGATTTTGGTATCCAAAGGGGTCCTGGAACCAATGCCCCATGGATACCGAGAGACGACTGTACTTGTGTAATAAAATGTTAAGGGCTGTTGGAATCTACCTGCCCTTCACTTGGTAAATTACTTCTACTTTTTCCTCATTTTCCTTAATGAACAGCTTGGGAGAGCAGCACAGTCTACCTAACCACTTGTCAGGTCATCTTCCTCAGACCTGCCCTCTCCTTCCCTTTCTCCTCCTAGTTTTACAGTCCATTTCACAGCCTTCCTTTCTCCAAGGTCAGTGAACAGAAAGCAAATGTCCAAGTTCTGGCTGACAAGCCAGAGAACAAAAGCACATCATCAGCTTTGTGCCAAAGTCGGCTCTAGCCTCCACCCTCTGTCTCCGGGGGACGGAAACCCAACTTGGGGAATGCCAGCTCTTCAGTTTCACTTGGCTGGGGCTTTGCCACACCCTGAACCACCATCAAACTGGAGGATTTATGGACCAGAATTCAGGCTTCGAAGACTTCCCAGGCACGGAACTTTATATTTTTCATCCACAGAACCCAAATTTAACGGGAGTTTTTCATAATAACTACTATTTAGAGAGCGTTTATTATGTGTCAGGCACAGGGGTAACCTAAGCTTTTCTATACGCTACCTCATTTAATCCTCATACAACACCTGAAGGTAAGCGCTGATACTCAGGCTCCTGGGAGGTGAAAAAATTTCCCAAGCTCACAAAGTTAGCCAAGTGGGAAAGAAAGCTAGAACCCAGGACTATCTGACTCTTACCCTCCACGCACAGGGCCTCCCTAGATGATGTATAAAAACTGGTATGGCCTCGCAGCATTAATTTATTCATTTGATGACTGCCTAAGCAACATGCTAAAAACAAAAAACACCTTTCCAAAAGAAAATGTATAATTCACATACATGAGAAACTAACAAGCAAGGCCAGTTTTGTCTACAGCTGAAAACTCTGACCATCTGGAAAAATAAAGTTGTTCTCAGCAAGTCTGTGCTGATCAGTACAACTGAAACAAATTCATACGCAGGATCCAGCCAGAAGCTGGTCATGAAAATTATTTCTGCAAGTGCTGGAATTAGCCATTACTCAGCCTGTCCCAGTATCGGGCTGATTTGCAGATGTCCCAATCGAGGTCCTGCAGGAAAGAGATGACAGGCACAAACTAGGCAGCTCCAGGACGCTTTAATAAAGGGGCTGTGTGCAGGGTGCAGAGAAACAATTAAGGGACAATGCAGTACCTCTGGGGACCAGAAGGGAGTGCTGTTGTCACACCCGGACCTGAAGGATCCAGGAATAGAGAGGGAGCTCAGAGCACCTGACAGAAGCTAAGCTAGGACCTTTGGTCTAGGGACACAGCCCATGTGATGACTCTATAGGCAGGAAGCCAGAGGAAAAATATCTCCACCTCACTCTCCTCCCTCCCTCTGATCTCCTGCTGATGCCCCATTGGCTGAACCCAACCACAAGCCGGACTACAAGGGGGTCACTGATATAACCCGTACTATGCACAGGTAGTCCATATAGGTCAACTTCCCAGAGCAAAAAGCAAGTGGAACAGGGGTAGAGTGGACCTAGAAAGGCAAATGGAAATTATGCAGCACATCCAACACCCCCTCTCCTCTCCACCAGCTTATTTTTTCTCCCCTGCTCATTCACTGCTGTAGACCCTTTGATTGCTGCCCCTGACACTTCTACCTTCCTCTGCCCCAAGCGGGGTATGGGAGGTGGCTGCAGCACCCTCCAATGATGCTCTTCCAGCTGATCAGCTCAAGGACCACTACGACAGGAGACATCACGTAACACCCATCATATTCAACTCACTCAAATTCAACTCACTCATCTGCTACAAACAAGCATACGCTGTCTTGCGCTTATTCCTCAAGATAGGTAACTACCCCTGTGGCTGCGTTCTTAAAGCATAAATACTGTGGCTCTACTTCTAAATGCAGGTTTCAACCTGCAGTGAGGATGAACTTTAAAAAGAACATACGGCAAACTGAACACACCCCCTTCTCTAGAGCCCCCAAAGCCCATTCCTAGCCAAGCTCCTAAGCTCTTTTTTTAAAAAGGACTGAGAAAACCAGAGCGGAGACCCTTGCTGTCAAGAGATGGCAACATTTTGGAAGATGGAAAGGGAACGGAGGGGCAGAAACTGACCTAGAAGGGAAGAAACAGAATCTAGGTGTATGCAAAAGGGGATCTGGTCAAGGGTGGACGCCGTGTGCCTCCTAGAGCCTGCGGAGGCCGCGGGGCAGAAGGAAACCTGGAGCATCAAAGTCCGAATTCAGAGCAGCTACACCTCATGCCGGAGCCCCTTCCCCACTCTTAGCAGCTTGGTAACTATAATTTTAAGCTTTATGGAATTATTTAACTGCTTTTAAAACTCTGTGCATCTGTATTGCTTTAAAAATTAAATTAATTTTAAAACATTTTGCCAAAAATTGACATGCATGTATACTACTTGTTGCTGAGATTATTCTGATCTCAGAGCCAGAAATGAAGTTAAAATGGCCATTACAAAGGGAAGAGAGAATGGCCCTATGGTTAGCAGAGCTGAAGCCCTGATCAACTATGAAAGGAAAAGACAGCTTGCTCTAAATGCCAATTTTAGATTCAGTTTAGACAAATAATAACCAAATACATTACTCCCCCTTGCACCTTTATTGAGGTATAATGGACAAATAAAAAGTGCGTACATTTAAGGTGTATAACTTGATGTTTTGATACATCATGAAATAATTGTCACAATCAAGCTAATTAACATATCCATCACCTCACATAGTTACCATTTTCTTTTTCTTTTTGTAGTAAGGACACTTAAGAATTACATTCTTAGCAAATGTCAAGTACACAATACAGTATTATTAACTATATTCACACTGCTGTACATTAGACTGAATAAATTTCTTTTGAACATTAAAAAGACTGCCATAGTTTGAGAATTCATAACAGAAGGGAAGCAAGTTAATAAAGAGCCAGTCGATTGGGCATGGGAACCGCCTTCTGGTGTCTCAAAGTTGGTCAGATGGCTGGCTTACATGGGACGTGCTTGACGTGAGGACTGTGGTCCTTGCCAAAGCCCTTGGTGAATGAGACTAGAACATTCATGAAATGCACAAAAGCAGAAACTCACCTCCTAGCTGGATGCCTAGCCCTGGGATGACACAGCTGAGATTCAACACACTACCCAGGCTTAATTCCACTGCTGAGCTTGGGCCCAACTCAAGGGAGGGAGGCCAAGCCTGATGATTCTGCCTCCCACCTCCCTCCCCACACCTCTTGCTCCCAAAGGTGACTCTGGGCTACCCAGACCCTTTGCTCAAGAGTATCTTCCTCAAACAACCACCTCTACCAGCAGCTAATGAGCCCTGGCAGGGGGGAAAGGCAAGCCATTAATGATCTGGCAGACTACCTGTCTGCTACCCAGATGGAAAAATGAGAGGAAGAGAGAGAAGGTGAGGGAGAAAAGAGGAGCGAGTAGGAGTGCAGAGGAAGGAAAGGAGAGAACACATCTATTCACACCTCCACGGAGGGTCAGACCCTGACATGCAAGTGGCTGGCTTGGATGGTCTTTGGTGCATTAAAATATCATTAAAAGAAAAGTTTTGCAAAGGAAAGTAAAATCGTTACATTGCTATTGTGGATTTTTGCTTTTAAGCAACTGCACAAGTTAAAATGTCAGCTCTCTATAAATAATTCTTATTTTACACAAGTTCTCAGCCCAGCAAAATATAGCCAACTTAAATAATCAATATGAATGTATAGTTACTTGCAATGACCCACAAATGAAAATTAAAAGCAATGCCATTAATGCAGTGGTTAAGAATCTGCCTGCCAATGCAGGGGACATGGGTTCGATCCCTGGTCTGGGAAGATCCCCCATGCCACAGAGCAACTAAGCCCGTGCGCCACAACTACTGAAGCCCGCGCTCTAGAGCCCGCGAGCCACAACTACCGAGCCCGCGTGCCACAACTACTGAAGCCCATGTGTCTAGAGCCCATGCTCCACAACAAGAGAAGCCACCGCAAATGAGAAGCCCGCGCACCGCAACCAAGAGTAGCCCCCGCTCACCGCAACTTGAGAAAGCCTGCGCACAGCAACGAAAATCAAACGCAGCCAAAAATAAATAAATAAAAATCAATCAGTAAATAAATATTAAAAAAAAAAAAAACAGTGCCATTAAGTCTTCAAAGGGGGCATTAGGTTGGCCTGCCAATAAAAGAATAACTTTTCCTAAAGTTAGCAGAACTGCACTCACTGGGCAGCTTCTCTTTCTTTACATGGCTTTTCTGTAGGAAGGCTTACCATGCAGATCAACAATTTAAATGCTTCCCGCCTAAGTAAGCCAGTCCTGACCTGAGGCTCTCTGCCGCCACTTAACCCTTCTGGTCCACCATGACACTGTCCGAGGTACTGCCCAGCCCACCGGCTCTCTGAGATCCAGTCCTGCAGAAGGGATGAGCCTTAACACCCTTCCACTTAACACATGACTTAACACCCACGTGGTGGGGGGGGGGCCCGGGAACCTGACGCAAATGGGACCAATCAAATGGGAGAGATCCTGGGAATGTGGAATTGAGACAGAATCCAGTGAGTCAGCGTTACTGGACCCAAGAGGTCACGTATGTGGCATGGAAAGCCTGCTGGAGCTCTCTTTCAGGGAAGGGGAAAATGCGGCCCCTCTGCAATCCCTCAGAGAGATCCAGAAAGTCACCTCCATTCATGATTCTGGATCCTCAGGAGGAATTGGAGATCCTTCCAATAAGTTCCCTTCCTTTCTTCTTAAGCCAGCTGGAATGGGTTTCTGGGCCCTCCCTCTACCCTGGCTTGAGTGTAGGGATTTTTTTAAATAGACTTTGGTTTTTTTAGAGCAGTTTTGAGTTCACAAAAAAATGGAACAGAAGATACAGAGATTTCCCACACACCCCCCGCCGCCACCCCGCCACCCCACACACACACAGCCTCCTCCATTATCAGCAGAGTGCATCACCAGAGGGGTACATTTGTTATAATCAGTGACATGTCATTACCACCAAAAGTCCATAGTTTACATCAGGGTTCACTCTTTTTTTTTTTTTAAGTTTATTTATTTTATTTTGGCCGCACGGCACGTGGGACCTTAGTTCCCCAACCGGGAATCAAACCCGCGCCCCCTGCATTGGAAGCGTGGAGTCTTAACCACTGGACCGCAGGGAAGTCCCCCATCAGGGTTCTCTCTTGGTGATGTACATTCTATGGGTTTGGACAAAGGTAAAATAACATGTATCCACCATCAGAGTATCATGCAAAATAGTTTTACCTGAGGGCAGGGATTTTTGTCTGTTTTATCTCTGCTATATCCCAACAACTAGAATAGTAGGTATTCAATAAATATTTGTTGAATGAATGAATATGTAAAATGAAGTTGACCTCTGTTACGAGTCTATGATTCTTTTAGAGCAATGGTTCTCCAAATGTGGTCCTAGACCACTGCATCAGCATCACCTGGGAACTTGTTAGATACACAAATTCTCAGGCCCCATCCCAGACCTACCTAATCAGGAACTGTGTGTAATAAGCTTCAGGTGATTCTGATGCGTGTACAGTTTGAACACCACTGGGTCTGAGCATTTACAACTCTATATACCCAACAGGGCATGTAGTGGTCACACAGTAATATTTATTGAATGTAGAGACCTTAAAGGTCCGCAGACAGGCCTGAGACTGTGCATGAACTGACCAGGATGCCGGTTTTGCCTGCTAAAGATAACAGGAACATGTTAAACTTCAGTCCCTCACTACTAGGAATGCTATGGAACTCCTCAAAAGCTGAATCAAGAGTGGTGGACAAGGAGTTTCCAAGGACTAGAGAGTGAGAGCAGGAGCCCCCCACAGAAACCTGCAGGCGGGAAGCTGCTGTCTTCTCCTTAGATCTGTAGCAACAGCCACAGAGCATATTAACAAGGCCATGGAGGCTCCAAAATAAAATGAAACCACGTCCAAGCCAGTGACCAAGGGCTGAAGGGCTGGGCCTCCTGGCAACTGCAAATGCCCATAAGCTGAAAAGATACCAACTGCCCCCAAGCGCCAGGCACAGACGCAGGAAGAATGCTCTGTGGAAAGAAAGGCCCTTTGTGGTTTATGACTCTGGTCACAGCGACAGCTATCATTTTCTTCTGGGCAAAACCTCCAGATCAACAGCCAAAGCCCAAAGCATGCGGATTTCTCCTTCCCTAAGCTCTTTGTGCAGGAAGAGCAAAGTAACGCCCTAATACTTCATAAATTCCCAAAGGAATAGAGGCCCTAGAAGGAAACTCACATTAATGAATCACCTACTGTGTACCCTGCTCCTACCATTCCATTGTCCACACTGCAGCCAAAGGGACCTTTGTAAAATGCAAATCTGATCCCTCACGTCCCTGATTAACTCTTCAATGGCTTCCCATTGTCCCTCGAAAAGACCAAACTCCATAGCCAGGCAGAGGAGAGCTCTCAAAAGCTGGCTCCTGTCTTTCTCTCTGGCCTCCCTTCACCTCCTCTTTTACCCCCTCTGTCACTCCTCTACTCCCACTCCAAGCTCAGGCTATTTTGAACAGCTTTCACATGCCCTCACTTCCAGGCCTCTGCATATGCTCTTCTCTCTACCAGTCACACCCTTTCTTCCGACCCCTACTCCTCAGCACTCACCCCTCAGCTCCTCCTGGTAAATTTTAATCTTCCTCAGGCTTTATTCCTGCTTTCCCAGAGCTCCATCTTGACCACCCCTCCCCCTCCCCCTCCACACACACACACACACACACACACACACACGACATATAGTTAAGCCTTCTGGGTGCTTCCAAAGCTCCTTGCCGTTCTTCCATCATATACGTGGTGGACTACAGATCATAAACTTTAGACTCTGGCACTAAACTGCCTAGATTCAAAGCCCCACTCCACCACTTGGTAGTTAAGTAGTTAAACTACTTGGTAGTTTACTCCACCTTGGGTAAATTACTTGAACTTCCTGAGCCTCAGTTTCTTCGTTTGTAATGAGATACCTCCCTCACTGTACTGTGAGGTTAAAAGAATTCATTTTAGTTCATATATGTAAAGGCACATGGTAAGAACTGTGTGTGAACTCTATGTGAGAGACAGAAGTGTGTGCTATTATTCTTTCTGTACTTATCACACTATATAATTGTCTGCACTATAAGCGAAAGGGCAGGGAGGGGATACCATCTTCAGGGGCAGACACTGCATACACATTTGCTGAATGGATGGTAGCTCCTCTGTTTTCTTTCCACTGTCCCACACTGCCTCACAGTGACTGCCATCCTAGAGGGTAGAAAGTATTAGACAATTTGTTCCAATGGGAATTATTAACATCAGCACAAGCAGGAAATTCTTACCTATTTTCTAATTAATGAAGCAAATTTAAAAAGATACACAAATGGCCAATAAACTCATGAAAAGATGTTCAGCATCTTTAGCCATTAGGGAAACATGAATCAAAACCACAAGGACGTGACTTCTCTGGTGGCGCAGTGGTTGGGAATCTGCCTGCCAGTGCAGGGGACGTCAGTTCAATCCCTGGTCCGGGAAGATCCCACGTGCCACGGAGCAACTAAGCCCATGCGCCACAACTACTGAGCCTGCGCTCTAGAGCCCGCGAGCCACAACTACTGAGCCCGCATGCCACAACTACTGAAGCCTGTGGCCTAGAGCCCGTGCTCCGCAACAAGAGAAGCCCCCGCAACAAGAAGCCCGTGCACCACAACGAAGAGTAGCCCCCACTCACTGCAACTAGAGAAAGCCTGTGCACAGCAACGAAGACCCAACGCAGCCAAAAATAAATAAATAAATTTCTTTTTTAAAAAAAGAAATGAAAACACACATCCACAGAAAACCTTGTACATGAATGTTCATAACATCATTATTCATAACCAAAAAGTGTAAACAACTCAAATGTCCATCAACTAATGAATAAACAAAGTACAGTATGGAATATTATACAGCCATAAAAACGAATGAAGTACTGATACATGCTACAACATGATGAACCTTGAAAACATTATGCTAAGTGAAAGAAGCCAGACATAAAGCCTGCAAATTCCATGATTCCAAAAAGAGACAGAAAGTAGATTAGTGGTTACCTAGAGCTGAAGGGGAAGGGAGTGACTGCTAATGGAGCCAGCATTTCTTTTTTGGAACAATGAAAATGTTCTGGAATTAGAGACTTGTGGTGATTGCACAACTCTGTGAATATACTAAAAAGTAATGAATTGTATGCTTTAAATGGGTGAATTGTATGGAATGTGAATTATATCTCAATAAAGCTGTTTTTTTTTTTTTAAAAAGAAGCAACTGAAACAATAGTGAGAATGACTATTTCTCAGCACTTGCTATGTGCCATGTGGCATACTAACTAGCTTTTTTATATTCACTCATTGTCTGGAATTTCAAAAAAGGCAAGAGAGGCTAAGAGTACTTTTTAAAAGGTAACTTCAGGAATGAGCCTAGCCCAGCCTCGAACACAAAACAGATGCTCAACAAACATTTCTCTTTACTTAGTCTGGCGATTCACTTAAGAGATTATAGGGCACAGACCTAGGATTATAACAAAGTCTTGGGAAGGAGAGCAGCCTGGAGCTGGAGGAGAAGAGGCCTTGTCAGCGCTAAAGCTAAACTGGAGAGAAGCTGGGAGAGGTGTTGTGATCTTGGGGCAGAGTTTAGGGCTGAAACTGTGGACACGGTGCATGGCCCCGTGGCAAAGTTGAGTGACTTACTCTGGACTACCTCCTGCCCAGGGAGTTTTTGGTAAGGCAGTAAAGGGAGGGCAGTAGTTAACAGGCACAATCCTGGACTTGGATTGTCTGGGTTTGAAAATGATTCCGCTTACACAAGCTTCTTAGCCTCAATGGCCTCAAGTTACCTCACTGGCAAAATGAGGGTAATGATAGTACCTACCTCAGAGAATTGTTAAGAATTAAATGAGTTCGTTATATGGAAGGCACTTAGAACTACCCCGGCACACTGTAATAGCTCCATAGATGTTAGCGGCTGCTATCATCACCTTCGAGAGGCATGTCTGACTAGACACTCAAGGGCCTTTCCGGAAGGAGCAGTAAAGGGAGACCCGCAGGCGGACACCAACATTTGCTCTTGGTGTCTGCTTGCGGGCTGACGACTTTACACCCACTTCGCCTGTGTTCATGCGCAGAGTGGAGATGGAGGGCGTGATCTGTCCTGACCCAGCTGCTGCGCAAGGTCCTATCAAGATTCCCGCTGACCAGGGAAGCAAAAGGGCCGGGAAACTCGCGGCACCCCACCCCCACCCCCCAACACTCCAGGCTGAAGGGGTGAAGGGTCTGGGAAGCTTTGGGGTGGGAAGAGGGAGAGGGAGGAGCGCGGGGCGGAGCTGGGGGAGGTCCGTCGGGAGGGAAAGGCCTGTCCGGAGACAGGGAAGCTGGAGAGTGGGCGCTGCAGCCTCGGAGGTCGGGCCGGCACGCCGGGCGAGGTACCTGGAGTCGAACTTCTGGCCGTCTGGGAACGTTCCCACGTAGTGGTAGCGCACGAAGTCGCCGCTGCGCACGGTGCGGGGACACTCGTCGGGCACGAAGCGCCGCTCGATCTGCAGCTCCGTGTCGGAGCCCAGCCCCAGGCCCGCCACGGGCGCCGCCTGCCCGGTCACCCAGAGCAGCAGCAGGAGCAGCGGCGGCGGCGGGGGCCGCCAACCCCGGGCCCTGATCGCCATCGCGGACAGAGAGGAAAGGAGGGGGCGCGGCGCGGAGCTGGCGAGGCGCGCGGAGCTCGGGTGGCGCGGGTCGGCCTGGGCGCGCGGCGGCGTTTGCAAACGTGGAAAAGACTCCCGGCCCTCCCCGGGCAGCAGCAACCACCCCCTCTCTCCCGCCCCCCGCCCCCAGGCCACATCCGAGGGAGGGGAGGAGCCGCGGCCGCGCGCCAGGACCCGCCTGCTGCGCCCTGAGAAGCCTGGGCCCGCAGGGTCCGGTGGGCTGGCCCGCCTAGGGAAGAGGCGGGCCTTCTTCGGCTGGCGAGTTCAAAGGGGACCCGTCCCCGAGGGAGAAATCGTGAACTCCTCGGGACTGGGCTTCGGCCCAAAGTTGGGAGGGAAAAACTGTTACTACCCAGGCAAACCCGCTGGTCTCTGCCTGTCGCTAGAGACTCTCCGGATTTAGGGCCACCAGAGGCTTCTACGTGGCCGCGGATCCAATAACCCCTTGCTGCTTTGGGGAGGGAGGAAAACTTTTTTTTTTTTTTTTTAATTAGTTTCAAGGCTGGATTCTACGTTGAAAATGACTGAAACCGTCTTCAAGAGTTTTTTCCAGGATTTTCTTTTAATACTCAGAGAAAGGGGGAGACATGAATTGTGAGACTTCCCTGACAGTTGTCCAGACGAAAGTTTTAAGTTGCTAACTGTGAGTGATACTTAATAGCAAACATCCCACCCGCATGACTAAGCCGGTTAAGACCCCACATTAGAGACTCAGATGCTGCGGGAAATTCATTAGAGTAGTTTTAATGCATTCTTAGCTTAGAATTGGTTGTTCTCATTTATTGAAACTTTGGACTAATGAAAGCAAATCACCAAAGGTTTCTCAACTAGTTTTGGAAGCAAAACCTGGCAAAGATAGCAAGAGAGAGAGAGAATGTGGGCGCCAACCTAATTTATAACTAGAAATGCAAAAATGCTAATAAATTGTGACTAAATTGAATCCAACAACTTATTAAAGAAAAAAAACACAATTATGCGGACTATTTAGGTGACCTGCAAATTGTGTCCTCTGTAAGATGAAGATAAAACGTGCTAATTTTTTAAAAAATGATAATTATTAGATTATTATAGATTTTATTAGATCCAGGATCTAATGAGAAACTACACGTAGCCCTAAAGAAATGTTCATTATTCCTAAAGAGCTTATTCTATTGAAATAGAAAACCTATTAATACAATTCATCCTAACACTGGTTATTTATAGGTGGTTGAATTTGGGGTGATCATTTTCTTCCTTCTATGTACTTTTCAGTAGTTCTTTATGGTTTTTAATAACAATGTCAGGTTTTACACAGAAACAAACAAACAAAAAAGTCAACCTGGTTCCAGTCAGGAATCTTCCACTCCCTTACTGTGACTGTGGGCAACGCATGCCACCTTCTGGGCCTCGGTTTCTTCATCTGTAAAATGAAGGGGTTGATTTCTAAGACTTCTTCCAATTCTAAAAGCCTATGATCCTGTGAGAGAGAAGACATTCCAGAATGGAAAAGAAGACAGATGTAGGAAGAAACAGGCCAGGCAGTGACCGCCACTTCCATTTTGCCTTGTAGTGCTTCCAAGTGGTTTGATTTCTTGTCATTCCTTTTATTTTATTTATTTATTTATTGGCCAAGCTGAACATCCAGGGATTGAACTCAGGCCCACGGCAGTGAAAGCACTGAGTTCTAACCACTGGACCACCAGGGAATTCCCTTGTTATTCCTTTTAAAATGTTAATTATCTGATCAAACAGTATGTGTGCTCTATAATGTCTCTTTAAATCCTAACAGACATTCTTTGAATTGGATTTCTGTAGCAATTTACCAAAGGGAAAATTTACATCTTGGCATTACTGACTACATTATCATAAGAACTAATTAAAATCAAGCTGAGATTTTAAAGAAAGGATTTCCATTAAACTTCTGGGGGTGACTTTGTGAGGACTTGTCAAGTCTAAAAACTGTAAATCCAGTCAAGAAGAGTCAACAGTATACTAAAAGCTCAGAAAGGTAAAGATAGGGGGAAGAGGGAGCAGGTGAGAGACAGGAACCAGAAAGAAGGGAAAGGTACTGGAATTTTTTTAAAGGAGCGGGGAGAGAAGTGAGAGAGAAAGCAAGAAGGGAAACACAGAAGAGGAGAATCAGTGAGAGAACAGAGAGCCAAGGAACAAGAGAACGTGACATAGTCAGAGGCAAGGACATAATAGGAGAAACATCCAAAAGGTCTGAGGCCAGGATGGGGGCGTGGAACAACATGGAGAAGGAAGCGAAGGGGGATCTGAAACAGGATCGGTCTGAATGAACGTCAGAAAACTAGGTTCTTTCTATCCACCTCTATACAGGAAGTTAGCGGAAAAATTACAAACATAATCCGGCAAGTAAAGCAGGGCACTAAAGAAAGAATCCCAGTTTTCATTGAGCCTGAAATAAAGGACTCATGCATGAATCAGATCTTCCAAGAGCAGTAAACCCTGGGGGCTAAGCTTTGTAAGCTATTAACGTTAGCTTGGCACGCACTGAGTGGGGGATAAAGAAAAGGCCAGTATTAAGAAAAACATCCCCCCCCAAATTCATCTGAGTTGACCTGAGGCAAAAGTGAAGTAGGAGAAATGTTTCCAGCAGTGTCTCCTCTCCCTCCCCAAGAGTTTCCAAGAAATTCTCCCACCTTCAGTATTTGACAACACACCTGGAGTCACCATGTGGTTTGATGAAAAACCGTGGACTAGAAATCACACCACCCTGGTTGTAGGGCCACTCATGCCCCTACTCTCTGAGCCTCAGTTTCCTTATTTGTAAGATGTCTTGCCTACCTCCATAGAGTTTCTATGAGGATCAAGTGAAGCAATTTATGAGGGATGGAAATCTGCAAAGTACTGTGTAAATGTAAGGAATCACATTTATCTATGAGTGAGAGAAGACCCAACTCAAAAATCACTTAACCCATAAAGATGGATACTGTCTCTCAGCAGAGAAAGTCTGGATGGGAAGCAGCTGCAGGAGTGGTTAATAAAGTGTCGCTAGAACATCCTCAAGGGCTCAGGTGTCTTCTCCTGTCCTTCTCAGGGGGTTCACTGCTCCCCCTCATGATTCCAACACGGCTCCCCCAGATCCAGCTACCACATGCAGGGAGCGCCACCCTGAGGCAGAAAAGGGATCTTTTATCTTTCCAAGTATCCTTTATGAAGAGCAAGCATTTCCAGAAAGCCTCCCTCCTACAGACCTCCCCTCATGTCTCATTGACTGAAACTGTATCCCATGCCCATTGCTAACCTATCAGTGGAAGAGAAATAGGATTACTACGATTGGTTTAAGACTAATCAAGATTCATCTTGAGAGAGCAAGGAAAGAGTCTCGACTCTCTAACCAGCCTCCTCTGAAGTAGATGGCTCCCTAAGCTTCCTGAACAAAACCAGAGTGCTGTGAGCAAGGAAGTTAAGGAGGAATGGCAATTGGTTTGTCAACCAACAGGTTTTGTCAGTTACGTTAGATGTCTCCCCTTTCCCTCCAAGCATCAAGTAAAGCACATTGTCTGCAATTTTTCCTCTAATCCTACTGGTTACTAAATAGAATACCAGTTTAAATTATTAGAAATAATAATACGGGACTTCTCAAATGTTTCTACTGTGCTGCAGAGAACTGTGGACATGGACCCTTGGGAGCTTACTACTTGACCAGAATTCTTTGAAGTCTGGTGTTTAGCAGGGGGAAAGGGGGGAGACAGATTCTGCAGTCTACCCTCTAATCTAGCCATGATTCATCAGCATGTAATAGGATGTGATCTTTCCCTTTAACTCATTTTTTT